>NW_012267311.1:2843046-2873767 GCF_000151885.1 Dipodomys ordii | reverse complement strand
AAGGCTAGCGCTCTACCACTTGAGCCACAGTGCCACTTCCGGCTTTTTTCTTTTTGCTTATGTGGTGCTGAGGAATCGAACCCAGGGCCTCAGGCATGCCAGGCAAGCTCTCTACCACTGAGCCACCTTCCCAGCCCTCAGCCTTCTTTTTAAACTAACTTGACATTTTATATTTTATACTTATATTACATTTTACATTTGGACATTTAAATAGACATTGAGTTTCCTTTTTTTGTGAGTTGTTTATATTTTAGGATCATTTTTGTGTTTGGTCCTTAATCTCTTAAGAACATTGAAATTAGGGATACTAGTAGTCAATTTTGGTGAAAGGTACATATATTCCACTTAGGTTTGTCATATCATTGTTTGTCTTTTTAATGTAGTCAAATATATCTTTTCTTTCATAGTGTACCTTAGATCTTTCTAGAATTATAAAGGAAATCTCACTGTTTTCTCCTTCACTTGCTCCTTGGGGAGCTAGCTGCCCAGGACAGGCTGAGTGGGCCCTTTAGCAACAGGTATAAGTCAGGTGAGCCTGGGGTTTGGTGTCCTCACAGTGCGAGGGGCAGAGATGGCCCCTGTGCAGATCAGTGAGGGAAAGCTTTCTGAATGCCTTCTCAGCAATCAGATGCTTCTCTTCTGGATGGAGAATTTTTCTTCCTTCTATGTAAGGTTGCATGTCTAGTAACTCTTCTGAGCTTTGGAGAGACCTCTTTATTTCTGTGACAGGTAGTCTGGGGTGAAAGTCTGGCTTCTTATAGAAGTTTGAGACTTAGGCGCTTAAGAGAACAATGTGTCCTACACCTGCCTCTCATGAGACCTTCCCCACCCTGCTTCTGCACTGAAGGATTAAGAGTCTCAGGAAATCATGCTTTCACCTGGCTTAAGCTTAGAGAATCATTTCTGCTTGTTCCTTATGAGGAAGGTGGTGGGATATGCACAGGGGTTGAGTAGCGGCAGCCTTCCCCTTTCTTCTAGGGTCTTCATGTTCTCTGGGAGTGTCTGTGTACAGCACACCATCTGGTATAGAGACTGGTGTTGGTCTTATGGTGTTTTCCTACCTGTTTGGGATTTTATGCAATCTGGTGCCTCTTTTCCACCAACCTCAGTGCTTGATGTCCTTCCAGAAAGCAGACCTGGTACTTTCTGCTGAATTTTGTCCTTCCCAGGTTGATCTTGTTAAACAGGCACAGTGATTAGCTATACCCTTTTAGGTAGCAACTGTGAAGCACATCCAGACTCTAGGCTGTTACTAGGTTTGCAATTAAAAGCTTTTCATGGCTTCCTGTGGTTTCCAGGCTAAAGTATCAAGAAGTCTAATAGGAAGTCCAAAGATTATGGTTTGAGCTAGGTTACCACCTGTGAGACCAGTTGGTCTGTGAGGTGAGTTCTGCCTCCATATTTAAGTGGTCTGTGTTCATTTATGGTCTGAAGTTTGCCTAGTATTCCAGTGCCCTGTTTCAGATACCAAAGCACGAGCAACTTGCAGGATTAGAGGCACTGATCACAGTTCAGTGTTAGTGATCCTAATGTCCTACTTTGTAAGTCCTGATGCCCAAATCTGGCCATAGAGAGGCCACAATGATCACTGAGCATAGAGCTTCTGACCTGAGTCCCTGGCACTGTCATCTGCCTGCTGTGCCATGAGACTGCAGGCTCAAAGGCCTGGCCAGTCTCTCCCAGCATCTTCTTCTTTACCTCTAGATCCATGTGTCCTGGCTTTTGTTTTGCCAGCATGCCAGTGTGGAGAGCACCCCTTCCCTCCAGTCCTCGGTCACCTTCTCAACGGCAGCGGCCTCTGCCTCGAGTGCCCAGTCCTCGGGTGTCAGCCTGCCTGGGAGCATGAGCACTGTGAACAGCCTCTGCCTGGGCGGGACCACTGTGAGCGCACCAAGCAGTAGCACCAGGGCCACGCCCTTGGTGACCTCAGGTATGTGCCCCAGGAGCCTTTCTGGTTTTGTAGGAAGGCTGTCCGGCAGAAGATCCCACACTCACTCTTGCCCTGTCTTGCCCATTGTATTTATTGACCTTGTAAGGCTGATCAGCTCTCCCATTCCTGACAACATTTATGCTAGCATGGGCTGCTTCTGGTCATCTTATGTGACCAATTAATTGTCTGTCATCAGACCTAGACTGTTATAGTGGGCTGAACTGCATGACTTCCTTCTGTTGTGAGGAAACAGTTTGTTTCTTACAGTGGTGTTTATTCAGTGCAGTGCGCTCTTTGGCATTGGAGGGCAAGAGAATGGTGACTTATGTTTTGTGTCTTCCCTGGGTCACTTCCTAGCATGAACCTACGCATGCCCCAGGCCCTGCCCTGCCCTTGTAGCCATGGCACATTTGGAGCAGCACTGTCACCAGCCGTGAGCTCAGAGACCTGTGCCTCCTCCCAAAGCAGCCAGGGAATTTTCACTTGCGTGGTGATTGTGCCACCCCATTTCATTTTCCCTTCTTCAGGCAAAGCACCTCCAAACCTGCCTCAAGGGGTGCCTCCCCTGCTGCACAACCAGTACCTCGTGGGCCCTGGAGGACTGCTTCCTGCCTACCCGGTGAGTGCCCAGTGGAGCTTCTGGCTGGCCTTAGGGGCTGGCACCTAGTAGAGCCTGAGGGGCTGTGGGTTGGGCCAAGGGGGCCCACCTTGGGCTGCTTTTCACTCCCTGTCCACCCCTCTGATTCCTTACGCATCTTCCTTCATCTAGGCCAGATCACACAGTAGCTGATCCAAGTCCCATTTCTGCATGTGACTTATGCCTCTGACTTTGTTTTGACCCCTTGATGGGCATGGACTTCCTAGAGGTTGGTAGGTAGGTTGTAGTCACTAATACGTTTTTGGTTCTCATGCAGATCTATGGCTATGATGAGCTCCAGATGCTGCAGTCTCGGCTGCCCATGGTGAGTTGGCCATTTAGACTGGGTCTTTCCCTCTGTTGGTCTTGACTGCTACCCTGCTAAGTCTTCAGGATCACTGGCCTGTGGAATACCCTGACCACCACTGGTGGTGTTCCTGGGATGGTTAGAGTTTCAGTAGATGACTATTATGCGCTTATTCCTGGGAAACTTGAAGGCCTTTGAGTCTGGACCTCTTACTATAATGTAGCTCTTTGGCATCCCCCTCTTTTTTTTTTTTGGGGGTCAGGTCATGGGGCCTGAACTCTGGGCCTGGGCGCTGTCCCTCAGCCCTTCAGCTCAAGGCTAGCACTCTACCACTTGAGTCACAGTGCCACTTCTGGCTTTTTTCTTTTTGCTTATGTGGTGCTGAGGAATTGAACCCAGGGCGTCAGGCATGCAAGGCAAGCGCTCTACTACTGAGCCACCTTCCCAGCCCCTGGGCTTCATGCATGCTTTTGCTTAGCTTTTGGCTGTCACTTTACTACATGAACCACATCTTCACTTCCAGCTTTTATGCTGGTTAATTGGAGATAAGAATCTCATGGATTTGTCTGCATAGGTTAGCTTAAAACCTTAATGCTTAGATCTCAGCCTCCCAAGAAGCTAGGATTACAGGTGTGAGCCACCAGTCAAGCTTTTTTTGTTGCCTTTTTAAATCTCTTGCTGCTGCTGCTGCTTCTTCTTTTTTTTTAATCTCCTTGTCTCTGTCTCTTAATTGGAGTTGTTCGTTCATACCATTTGTATTTAATGTAATTGTTCAGATAAATGGACTTAAGTCTATCTGCTTTCTATTTTTATTCTGTTTCCTCTGTTCTATATATTTTCTTAGAGCTTGTTTTGGGCTTTTCATTACATGTCTTTTTTTTTTATAACTTTATGTATAATATAAAATCCTTTCAAGGGGCTGGGAAGGTGGCTCAGTGGTAGAGCGCTTGCCTTGCATGCCTGAGGCCCTGGGTTTGATTCCCCAGCACCACATAAGCAAAACGAAAAAAAAAAGCCAGAAGAGGCACTGTAGCTCAAGTGGTAGAGCACTAGCCTTGAGCTGAAGAACTGAGGGACAGCGCCCAGGCCCAGAGTTCAGGCCCCATGACCAGAACCCCCCCCCAAAAAAAAAAATAAAAAAAATGTATAGGCTGGGAAGGTGGCTCAGTGGTAGAGTGCTTGCCTTGCATGCATGCGGCCCTGGGTTCGATTCTTCAGCACCACATAAGCAGAAAAAGCTGGAAGTGGCTCAAGTGGGAGAGCACTAGCCTTGAGCTAAAGAGCTGAGGGACAGCGCCCAGGCTCCGCGACCAGCAAAGAAAATAAAATAAAAAATAAAATCCTTTCATGAACATATTTTCATTCCACCTTTCTTGGTATTTGAGCTATTTTTTCATACTTTTTTGTGTGGGGGCCAGTCTTGGGACTTAAACTCAGGGCCTGGATGCTGTCCCTGAGCTTTTGTGCTCTAGAGTAGTGATCTATCACATGAGCCACAGTTCTATTTCTGGCTTTTGGTGGTTAATTGGAGATAAGAGTGTCATGGACTTTTTTTCCTGCCTGGGCTGGCTTTAAACTGTGATCTTCACATCTCAGCTTCTTGAGTAGCTAAGATTAGACATGAGCCACCACTGCTCAGCCAAACATTTTACTTCTATAAAACTGATAGAAATCTACAGTCCGTTGTTAATGCTTTGCTTAAGCCAACTTTTTTCTTTTGTCAGTCATGGGGCTTGAACTCAGGGCCTACGCACTGTCCCTGAGCCTCTTTGTAAGTAAGGCTAGCACTTTACCACTTGAACCACAGCACCGCTTCCATAGCCAATTTTTTCTTTCTCGTGTTCTCTCTCTATTTCTCTCTCTTTTTCTCTCTCCATATATCTATATCTGTATGCTTGTTTTTCTTCTCTCACTGGAGAAGCTGAGGTTGGTCTTGAACTTTTAAGCAAGTTCAGCTGGAACTGACCATCTTTACTGTACCTCATCTTCATTTAAAAGAATGCCCACTTTGATGTCTCACTGTGTAGGTCTAGGGTTGCTACATTACCCTGGCTGATGAGGATGAAGCACTTGGTCTAACCTAGGAAAGCCAAAAGTCACATCAGAGACAGTTGGACCACAGGATGTCATCTTTTCTGTTCCAGAGGAAGGGGGCTTTCTCCCCAGTGAAGTTTTACCTGTCCTTTGCCAGGCCCACAGAGCTGTGTACCAGGAGGGACCCTCTTTTTCTCTACCTTCTAGAGTCATCTTCAGTGGCAAGAGGCTGTCTGCGGCCTTGCTGGCTCTCCAGCAGGTCTCCTCAGAACCCCTAAAGAGCAGCCATGAAAAGCCCCCAAGAGGGGCTGGGAAGGTGGCTCAGTGGTAGAGCACTTGCCTTGCATGCATGAGGCCCTGGGTTCGATTCCTCAGCACCACATAAGAAAAAAGCCAGAAGTAGCGCTGTGGCTCAAGTGGTAGAGCCCTAGCCTTGAGCTGAAGAGCTGAGGAACAGCGCCCAGGCCCAGAGTTCAGGCCCCATGACCGGACCCAAAAAAAAAAAAAGAAAAGAAAAGCCCCCAAGAGCTCCTCAGTGGGGTGCCAGCAAGGATTCAGGCTGCCTTTGGGGCTCTTTCTGGTTTTCTGTTTTTATTCATAGGACTCCTTTGCTTTTTCTTCCATGGAATCTACATTTGAGATATGAAACTTTTAATTGAGTCATTTCATAGCCTTTGCTATTTTTGTGCCTTGTTTTCTCTTCTGTGAAAAGGCTCCTCCTCCTGGGCTGCCTCCTATTGTGTTCCCAGGAGACCCATGGGGTTCAGCAGTCCCGCCACTTCTTGGGGTTTGAGGCTGGGGATTCTCTAGGTTTCCTGGGTAACCTATAGACATGGCCAAAGGATTTAAGTGTCATTCCTAACAAGGAGGAATTTTTTTTTGGGGGGGGGGTTGGTGGTCAGTCATGGGGCTTGAACTCTGGGCCTGGGTGCTGTCCCTGAACTCTTTTTGAACCACAGCGCCATTTCCAGTTTTTTGGGGGTTAATTGGAGATAAGAGTCTCACGGGCTTTACTTGCCTGGGTTGGCTTTGAACCATGATCCTCAGATCTCAGCCTCCTGAGTAGTTAGGATTACAGCCGTGAGCCCCTGGCACCCAGCTTCTAAGGATGAATTTTGTTTGGCTGTGACTCAGACACTAGCTGTGTCCTGAACTGCCCAAGCCCGAGATGGCAAGGCTCTGGGCAGTTCCCGTCTTCAAGGTTCCACTGTGTTTTGGCTTTTGACTCCAAACTGTGGTGCCTGCCGTTCTTCACCCTAGTTGACTACAGCGCCCGTGTGCTGCCACAGCAATGTAGGGAGGTCAGCTGGGAGTCCAGCCCTGGGTGTCTTAGCTGGCATGCTCCCTGTGCTCCTGTAGACTGTCTAGGCTCTTCCTCTCTGATCTGCTTTTTTCAGGTCTATTCTGTTTCAGCAACATTCCTGGCTGCTCTTTATGGAGTTTCTGACACAGGAAAAAGCCAGTAGAGTTGGTTGAGCCTGTAATGTTCATCAAGTACCTGGCCATGGTATACCATAGATGTGAGCCAAAGGGCTTGTCTGTCCACATGCTTGTCAGCAAGGGGGCTCCCAAGTGCCACAGCCCCGTGGGTACCGTTGACTTACAGTTGTCTGTACTATTGCTGAGAATGAGGTGACACCCTTGCCCAATTAGTCTCCTTATCTATCCTAGGATTATTATGGAATTCCTTTTGCTGCACCCACAGCCCTCGCCAGCCGAGATGGAAGCCTAGCTAATAATCCGTATTCAGGTTAGTTGGACTTCAGTGGTTTAGCGCGGGAGGGTATGGGCTGGCCTGCAACTAACCACAGGAGGCTGGAAGGCAGAGTGCTGAGTGTTTTGGTTTTGTTTTAAGCTGTCCATATGGACGCTGATAGCCAGACCTGCTTATGTTTGCAGGAGCCAGGCTGGAATTTTCTCTGGTCATACAGGGTCAGTGTTTATCTTCCAGGTGATGTCACAAAGTTTGGCCGAGGTGATTCTGCATCTCCTGCACCCCCTACCACACCAGCTCAGCCACAGCAGAGCCAAGCCCAGGCCCACCACACAGCCCAGCAGCCCTTTTTGAATCCTGCACTGCCACCTGGCTACAGCTACACCGGCCTCCCCTATTATACAAGCATGCCCAGTGCCTTCCAGTATGGGCCCACTATGTTTGTGAGTATCTGTGCAGTTCCTTCCCCTCTAGAAGGTTAAAAACCAGGACCTGTAGTACAGATCCTGGAAGCAAGGTGTGGAAGAAGGCATTATGAGCCCATTTCGTCTCATCTAGACCATCCCCATCTGCCTTCATGTCCAACATACACTGCGCTCATCTGCTTTCTCCACTAGGTCCCGCCAGCCTCTGCCAAGCAGCATGGTGTGAACCTCAGCACCCCTCCCACCGCTTTCCAGCAGGCCAGTGGTTATGGCCAGCATGGCTACAGCACTGGTAAGGGCGCTCCCCGCACAGACACGCACACACAGGGCAGGGCAGGACTGCTTAGCCACACTTGGCTTCTCCCACTCTGCTGTGCTAGGTTATGACGACTTAGCCCAGGGGACAGCCGCAGGAGACTACACCAAGGGGGGCTATGGCGGATCATCACAGGCACCAAACAAGTCCGCTGGTTCTGGGCCTGGCAAAGGTAGTGTTTATCCCTGCTTCCCAAGATAAAATGCTGGAGTAGTCATCTCCTTCCTGACCCTGTGTCAGGCAGGGCTACCGCAGTGGCCCTGGAGCTGCGTCCAAATGCCAAAGGAGGAACTGCTTTTCCTCCTAGGAGCATCTGCATCTTCAAGTGCCACTGGCCTCCCTGATATGACTGGTTCGGTCTATAACAAGACACAGGTGAGGGGATGAACCAAGGTGGGCAGGTAGGTCGATCCAAGTATAGCTCAATCTGATCATCACGTTGTCATCTTTGCCTGGCAGACCTTTGACAAGCAGGGATTTCATGCAGGCACGCCTCCACCTTTCAGCCTACCCTCGGCCTTGGGCTCCACAGGAGCCCTGGCTCCTGGAGCAGCTGCTGGCTATGCACCCCCACCATTCCTGCATATCCTGCCAGCCCACCAGCAGCCTCACTCACAGCTGCTGCACCACCACCTTCCGCAGGATGCCCAGGTGAGTGCAGTGATGCAGGTGCCCTCCTGGCCCTGGCCTGGGGTTTCTCCTCCTGCTCTGACAGCCTTTTTTCCTCCTCTTCTTCTTCAGAGTGGCTCGGGTCAACGCAACCAGCCCAACTCCCTGCAGCCCAAGTCTCAAGCTTCCAAACCTACCTATGGGAACTCACCATACTGGACAAATTAGACCCCCGAAGAAAGGGTGGGCTCTGGGGCAGGGCTTACCCTCGGCAGGAGAGAGCACACGGAGCACATTTCTGGGAGCCCAGTGCCCTTGAGACTTGTAAACGATGTCAGCTGAGCCTCTACGGGGAGCCTGCCTCCCAGACTTGCTATTGTATGTAATGTAATTTATGTATGTATTTGTAAATGTGATAGAAGCCTGAGGGAGTGGGGGTATGGTTTCAGGTGGCAGCCAACTCTGCTCTCCTAATTCAGACCCCTCCTCACTGTAGCCAAGTAAGCCCCTACAGCTCTTCTGCCTTCAGGCATTCCACATGGCCCCTGTCCTGGGAGCTGCGAGGGGCAGCAGCCACTGGAGGACTAGTTCAGGCGGTTTGAGTACTGGGGTCAGGTACCAATGAAGAATCACGACTTATCTCCCTGTGAACCAGTATTTGTTTTCTCCCTTCTGTAATTACTTTATACCTCTGTTTTTGAGAAACTGGTCCTTTTGTCATTTGTCAAGGTCCCTCTTCCACCAAATCTTGATCTGGGAATAGCAGAGATGATCCCCTGCCCAACATAAGCCCAGGGCTTCTGCTTGGTCCAGTCCTATCCCTAGAGACTTGCCTCTTTCTGGCCGACCATTTTACAAATAAGTCAAACTGGGTCTCAGATGTTCATCCAGTCAGCTCCCCTTTGAAAAAAGAATCAAAGATCTGCTTCCACTTCAGTGAAAGCCCGTCTCCAAGTAAAGGCTCCTCTATGCCAGTTGTCCTGCACCAGGTAGGCAACTGTTTTGGGGGTTTCCCCTTGCCCAGATTCCACCTAATAAAGTTCTGAGAGCATGCTTCGTCTCTGTGTGGTGTGGCTGAGGGGTGGCACCCTGGAATTTCCTGGGACCAATTAGACCTGGCAAGCCTATTGGGTAGTTCCTTCTCTGCTGGGCTATCTCAGCCCAAATGTTATGGCTGAAAAGACAAGGTTCTTCAGGGTCCACACTGTTAATGAAAGTTAATACAGCTTGTCTTGACAATTCAGCTCAGTGTGGCTTAGTGTAGAGTGCTTGCCTAGCATGCATGAATCCCTTGGTTCTATTCCTCAGTACCACATACACAGAAAAGGCCGGAAGTGGCCTTGTAGCCCAAGTGGTAGAGTGCTAGCCTTGAGCAAAAAAAAAAAAAAAAGCTTAGGGACGGGTGCCCAGGCCTTGAGTTCAAGCCCCAGAACTAGGGAGGGGGAGGGGGTGGAAATCAGGCACTGTCAATAGGACTGCTAGGAGAGGGTAAGTTCTTCTCCAAACCTCTTTAAAACCTGGAGTAAGCACAGGGTTAAGAACTATGGTGTACCTATTCTCTGTATCTCCAAATAGTGTATACCGCCAGTCAGGGGCTCTGGTGAGACAGATGATTCAGGAGTGATGTTAGGAGGCTTGTTAGAAGTGATGTTAGGGTCTGAAAATGTTACTCCAAGAATTACAGCCTTTAATTTCAATCCTAAATCACAACTTCAGAGTAGGCTTGTAAGCAAAATGGAGTGCTGCTGCAAGCAAGTACAGGCTGAGTATCAGAAGTATTCCAGGATCATTTCAGATACGGATTGACAGGTACTGGTCAAGTTACTGTTTCAGAACTGGCTAGAGGATCATGGAATTCTCCCCCCCCCCATTTTGATCAGAAATAATGCTCAAATGGGACACAGACAAGAATCTGGCTAGAAAAATGGCAAATGTCCACAACTAAAACTTAATAGGGACTTTTATTAAAGTGACCTTACTTGATTCCCTGCCATTTACTAGCGACAGAAAGTTGGGAATACAAATGACAAAAACAAGATGTTTCCGCCCTCTATCTCTTCAGAGACTTGTGCCCTATATTTCAGAATCCATTTTAGCAAATGGCCATGTCTCATTGGGGACAGTTATGTTCTAGGAAGGTCAGCCAGTTTTTGTGGTGGTTTTAAATTTCAACTGAGCATCATCAAGGTAACAAAATTTGAGTCCACCTTTTAAGCCCTCCCCACCCCCACCCCCACCCGGGGACCTGGGCCTAGAACTTGAGTCTGGGCGCTGTCCCTAAGCTCCTTTTGTTCAAGGGTTGCACTCCACCACTTGAACTGCAGCACCACTTCTAGCTTTTTCTATGATTATTTGGAGATAAGAGTCTCATGGACTTTTCCTGCCCAGGCTGGCTTTGAACCACGATCCTCAGATCTCAGCCTCCTGAGTAGCTAGGATTACAGGCGTGAGCCACCAGCGCCCGGCCATCTTTTAGTTTTAACACAAGGAAAAAAAGAGGGTCATGCCATGGGGAAGTAGCAATACAGGTATATTTTATTTCACATTTTATTAGTAGACAGATGGGCAAAAAAAAAAAAAAAAGACAAAACCACTAAAGGGGAAGTCAACAGAAAATGCATCAGATAAATCTTTTCTCATAAGTTAAACTGAAGAAAAACATCTACAATTTCATCTACGAAAACTATTAAAGTCAGGTGTATCTTGCTGGTTTCAGAGTAGTTGAAAATTGCATCTGAATCTTTTTAGTTGTAAATGTAAACCTTTTTAAAAAAATCAGGATAGGAGGGTGGAGAGTTAATTTTCAGCAAAGAACTATAAGCTGTCCCCTTCCAATCTTTTACTAGATACATACTCAAACGTAAAGAAACCAGCAAGTAAAAGAGCAAATAATTGCCAGGGAAGGGGGAAAGAAAAGAAAGGACTAAAGAAAAAAAAAAGGTAGAAAAGAACTCTGGAATGATAGGAAAGGAAGGGAAACTGGGAAAAGCAACAATGGAATCATGATATTATACTTTCTCCACTGAGCTTCAAAATACATGGAACTGAAGAGAATTCACTGAGGCCTCAATTAGAATCAAAAGCAATCTAAAAACAAAGGACTCTGAGTTCATTTCACACCAAATAAGCAGTACAAGTGTACTCAAAAGGTTCTGGCGTGAGCCTGAGACTCCCATCCACTCTCCCAAAGAGAAAACATACTCAAGTATTTTTCCACTGGATATGTTCTCAGGGACAAGTCTGGAACCAGCATCATCTGGGTTTTATAACTCATCTAAACTATCAGAATGTCTACCTGCCAACAAGTCAGTACACCCCAGTCTCCTGGAACTGGTTGTATCATCAGAGGCACACCCAGCCAACAACAGTAACACCAAGAAGTGCTGAGAGGTACAACTTCCACTTGGCTCTCTGGCTCCCTGAGTCAACATGCAACACATGCTAAACAGGGCCTAATGGGACAGCTGAACATCACAGCACCTCCCAAAATGCTGAGGTGCCTGGACTAACTTGGGAGTAAGACGTTTCAGCAGTAAGTAAGGGGAACAGAAGGCTGAATTTTAGAGCTCTATGAGAATGAGACCAACCTACTAGCTGTAAACTTGTGGGGTGGGGAGGTAAATCAGAGCATTGAGAGGCTTTGGCTCTAGGTTTGCAGGTTATCTGGAAGCATTAAAGTGTGGGGAGCAACAAGCTAGTTCTAATATCCTTTTAGGAGAGTTTGCACTCCTGCACAGCTGCTCTGTTCCTCGATTAAGTAATCAAGGGTACAAATAGCAGCTCTGGGGGGATTAAATAGAGATTCTGGGACCAGGCTCAACAGAGTCCCTTAAGAATCATAGCATGTTAAAACATTCCCATTTAATAAAAGACCAAGCTTTAGAGGCTAGAGAGGGCTTCTGGGAAATAGCATATGTTTGGGAGAGTTTGAAGAGTGAATGAAAACCCTGAGATCAGAAAGGAAGGAGGAGCTACGGAAGTAAGGATCATCTACTCTGGACATCCTAGGATCAACCTATTCCTGTCCCTAATCTGCCCTTTGGTTCTTTCTGAACTATGATCTGAAGAAAAAGATGATACTGGTGCACAGGGATCTTATGCAGGACTGCAGTCAATCCTTGCTGTTTTCCTTCTGAAATCTGATTTTGCATTATAGGTTTTCCCCAAAGAACAGTATGAACTTGCATACCCTAGTAATAAAAATCACCTTCAAATTCTGAAGTCCCTGGATGGTGAAGGCTATTGGATCTCAATCTTGATTGAAGCAACACTTGATTAAGACCTGGGAAACAAAGCTGCAATTGTATGGTCAAAAAAATCTAGCCTTGCCTGGGCTGAAAACTGCCAGCAGTCACCTCCCTGGGCCCTACCCTACCAGAAAAGGAAAGCCCAGGGGAAGCTCCATGCAAATTTCTGTTTGCACTCCACAGCCAAAGTACATTGAAAGAAAAAAATCCAGATCACATCCAATTTGAAGAAAGCAAGAACCAGTCACTCATGTCTCACACATTTCCACATTTATCACTATAAGCAGCTCAATGAAAACCAAAACCTTAACACATGCACCTAAGATTAATACTGAGTAGTTAAAAGTGGCTAAATTAAAATAACAATTAACAACAAAATCTCATGGTGAGAATGAATCTTTGAGGGGAAGGCCAAGTTAAATACATAAACAGATGTTTTCTCTCCCAATCGTGGCCACCAGTAGTTTGACTTTTTCCCTCAGTAGCATCAACCAAAACTGGTGTGATTTTTTTTTTTTTAAAGAAAAAACCCTTTGTTCTCATCACTAAAAATCCACACATTTCCTCCCCGTTCGTCCCACTCCCTGGTGGGGATAAAAATAACCCTACCTTTAAAATAAATAGCAACCAAGTGCTCAGGTCTATGTAAAGTATGAATATTTATTTCAGGCTTTAGATCCCAATTGATTTCAAAAAACAAAATCTGATTTCTCTCCTCAGAATAACTGAGGCCACCATGTTCAGATGATTTCATGGAGGCAGAAGAAGCGCATTTCATCAGGCTTAGCATGAAGTAAGTCCCTGATGCCCGCCATATCCCAGCCTTAGGAAGGGAAAGAAACAAAATTTACTACAATGGGTCTGAACAAATATGCACGCACACTAATGTAGATGAGCAGCTAAACCTTGGCAAAAAAAAAAAAAGGAAAGGATTTTTTAGTTTGTTTTGTGGTTTTTTTTGTTTTTGTTTTGTTTTTCCATTTTCTTTTGCTACCCAGTATATATGCAGCACTTATGAACTCCCAATAGGTTCCCAGCTTTAAACACATTAAATGTCTTTAACTAATTCTTCAGGAATCTAAAATCAGACCAAATGTGTTTTGCTGTGAACATTCTTGTAGACACAAAGTGAGGTGGGAGTTTGGATGATGGTGGTTTTGTAGGGGGGAAAAAAATCAATACAGTGATGGAAGGATAATGAATGCAAGAATTCAGACATTCTGTGGAGGGTTACTTTCTCTCCATTAAAGGTCCATAAAAAGGAGCAAACTGAGATCCATAGGGGAGTCAGCAGGAGCTGTCTGTTTTCCCCACCCCCTGTGAATAAGTTTTTGCTGAGGGGCCACTGCTAGGTCCCCACTTGGCTCCCCTCCCTTTGGCCTGAGACGGCAGGGCAGTACAGGGCCATTGAAGGAGCCCGTCACGACTCCTCATTCCCAGAATCATCATCGTCGTAACAGTCGGCATCTTCCTCCTCCTCATCTTCATCATCAATGTCATCATCATACAAGTCGTCATAAAGCAAATCTGAGCTGTTGTCATTGGAAGGCACTTTAGTTTTGATGCAGTATTCCGCCAGAGTTGTGGGGACCTTCACGCCATCTTTTTCTGCTTCGGCCTTAGTGGCTGAAACCTGTTTCCTGAAGGTAGGATGACAAAAATGATTGTTAAGTCTCTGTCTTAAAGATGTATTTTATAACTGGCTTTAATCAAGACTCCTTCTCCATTTGCTTTCCAAACTTTGTTGCTTGCCTAAAAGTATCCGGCAGATTCCCTGTACATACACAAAAGGCCTTTAATATGCTCACTTAATAATGACCTTTTTGGGGGGGGTAAAAAAACCTGAAAAATTTGAAACAATGGTGTTCTTAAATAGTAGAGGAAGGGTTCCTTTTTTCACCACCAAGTCGTTATGCAGCCCTTAATAATTAACAATCATAATAAAATCCCAGTTTATGCTGCAGTCCAAAGCCCACTGCTTTCTTTAATACTAACACATTCCGGCCACCTAGGTCATTAGTACTTTATTTTCTGGTGGTATAGAAACAGAACCCCAGGCGGTCAAGTACTCTAGTTTCCTGTTTAGGTTGGCTTCAAACTGTGATCTTAAGGTCTCTGCCGCCTTCGTACTTAGTATTACAGACATGACTCTCCGGCACCCAGAGAGCCCAATCTTTTTTTAATGCTTGGATATAGATGCCTTTTCTGTCTAGATCAGTCTCTTCCTTTGATCTCCCTCCTTGGTTTATGTCAATTTAAAAAGGCTTTCCCTGAGTGGGGGGTGCTTTTCCCTGAGTGGGGGGTGCTGCACTAGATAACTGAACTATACCCCAGCTCCATGGGCAGCTCAATGGCAAGTAGCCATCTAGTCACTTTCATACCACTCTTCACATTATTCTCCATATATGATTAGTGTGAACTAGGTAACTTGTGGGCAGGGACAGAGGGGAAACTGGGAAAAAGTGAAGGAATGGGTAATATTATACTCATTACCTGACTTATGAAATGGTAACTCCCCTGTGCATCACCTTAATAATAACAATAAAATGGGTTTAGGTGTTTTTTTTTTTTAATTTTTAATTTTTTGGCCAGTCCTGAGGCCTGGGCGCTGTCCCTCAGCTTCCTTTTCCTCAAGGCTAGCACTTGACCACTTGAGCCACAGTGTCACTTTCGGCTTTTTCTGTTTGTGTGGTGCTAAGGAATCAAACCCAGGGCTTCATGAATATGCAAGTACTCTACTATGAAGCCACATTCCCAGCCTAAAATTGTATTTTTAAAAAACAAACTAGTCAAGCTGGGCACCAGTGGCTCAAACCTGTAATCCTAGCTACTCAGGAGACTGAGATCTGAGGATCGTGGTTCAAAGCCAGCCAGGGCAGAAAAGTCTGTGAGACTCTGATCTCCAAAAACTACTAGAAAACCAGAAGTGGCACTGTGGCTCAAGAGGTAGAGCGCTGACCTTGAGCTGAAGAGTGCAGGGACAGCGCCTAGGCCCAGAGTTCAAGCCCCACAACCGACAAAAAAAAAAAAAAACAAACAACTAGTAATCAAGATTGGAAGAAAAAGTAAACAACTTGAGTTCAAATCTCCGTACCACCCAAATCAAGAAGAAATTAACAAAATATCAGAACATCAGTTTCCTTGAATATACCAGTGTTCTTGAAACATTTATACAAAATAAAACGGAAGGATTACTACCAAACACATTTTATGAAACCAGCATTACACTCATCCCAAACCAATAAGGGGCCCAACAACACAAGACCAATCAATCTCTGATGAACACAGATACAAAGCTCCTTAATAAAATACTTGCCAAGAGAATTCAGCAACTAATCAAAAATAAGTCAGTTTTATCTCAGAAATGCAAGGCTGGTTTAATATATGTAAATAAACATAATTTAACAGAGCCAAAGACAATCACAAATGATTGTTTCAATAGATAAGAAAGAACCTTCAATAGAATCTAACATCTGTTCACGTTTAAAGCTGTGGAGAAGGTAGGAGTAGGAAGAAAGCACCTCAACATAATAAAGACTTTATGGTACAGAAACCACCAATTTCAAGCTTAAACCATTTCCTCTGAAATCAGAACAAGGCAAAGATATCCACCCCTTTTCAATATATGGAATTTCTAGCCAGAACAATAAGTCAAGAGAAAGACATAAAAGAGAGGATTCACATAGGGAAGGAAGTCAACTACCCTATTTGCAGACAACATGATCGTATATCTAAAGGACCTCAATGACTTCACCCCCAAGCTCCTAGAGTTGACCAATAACTTGGGCAACTAGCAGGATACACAACCACAAAAAATCAGTAGCTTTTTTGTATACCAACGATGTTACAATCAGAGGGAAATCAGAAAAAATTCCATTTGCAATAGCCTCAAAAAAAGTAAAATATTTAGAAATAAACCTAACCAATGAGACAAAAAATACCTCTATAGTGAAAACTATAAAAATCTAAAGAAAGGGCTGGATGCCAGTGGCTCGCACCTGCTACTAGCTACTAAAGAGGCTAAGATCAATTATCCTGAGAGGAAAAAATCAGTGAAAATCTAATCTCCCAATTAAACACCAAAGAGCTGGAAATGGAGTTGTGACTAAAGTGGTAGAATGCTAGCCTTGAACACAAAAGTTAAGGGCCAGTGCCCAGGCCCAGATTTCAAGTCCCAGGACCAGCATAGTAAATAAATCAATCTGAGGAAAGAAATCAAAGATGACATCATGAAATGGAAAGAACTCCCATGCTCATGGATAGGTAGAACTGATCATGTGAAAAGGGCCATACAGCCAAATGATGATCTACAAATTTAAAGCAATTGCCATCAAAATCTCAATAATGTTCCAAATATTAATTTGGAACAACAAAAGACCTTGAATAGCCAAATCAATTTTAAGCAAATAAAGCAATGCAAGTGGTATCACAATCATAGTCCTCAAACTACTGCAGAGCTATAATAACAAAAACAGCTTGGTATGGCACAAAAACAATTTCAAAGATCAATGAACATACTAGATGACCCAGAAATAAAGCCATATAGTTACAGTTATCTGATATTTGACAAAGTATACATACAGTAGAAAAAAAGATAGCCTCTTCAATAACTGGTGTTGGGAAAACTGGACATCCATATGTAGAAAACTAAAATGCATAAGTATCAACTCAAAGTGTATCAAACACCTCATTGTCAGACCTGAAACTTTCAAACTACTAGAAGGGAGTAGGAGAAACATTAGGTCTTATAGGTATAGGTAAGAATTTTTTTAAAAGAATCCCAGGGAGAGAGACAACAAATGGGATTACATAAAACTAAAAAGGTTCTACACAGCAAAGGACACAGTTTCTAAACTAGAAAAGACAGCCAACAGATTAGGATAAGATCTTTCCCATTAGGTTCATCTTATTGAGACAAGGGCCTTTCTAACATTTTGATCACATGGGTTGAACAATGATAAACTCATCCTGAAGAGTTGGAGTACAAGTATATGCCACTGCAACTAGCTCCATTCTCCTTAACTCTATATTTTAAACCTTAAAATACAACCTCTAAATACAGTTCCAAAACAGGCACTGTGGCTCAAGTGGTAGAGTGCTAGCTTTGAGCAAAAAAGAATCTCAGGGACAGTGTCCGGACCCTGAGTTCAGCCCCAGGTCTGGCAAAAATAATAATAATTTTTAAAAAAGAACATCAGTTTCCTGATTTAATCTGGAAAGATCCTCTTCTGTCCCTCCTAACTCGCATACATTACATACTGTTGTTCCTGAGGCTTCTGGCTTCACTCTGCGCTCTCACCATTCTCCGGACACATCTTACCTGTTCCTATGGTTCTAGTCACTCTCCATTTATAGTGATAATTCTCAAATCACAAGTCAGCTATTTCTTCTGTGTTCTAGCCACTTTAAACACCAAATGTCTTTTGGATGTCCAAAGGATGAACCAAGTTCAAATGTCAGTACTGTGGAGGGGAAGGGGGCTTGAAAGTTTTGCAAAATTCTTGGCCATTATGTAACCCTTCTATCTTCTGAAGCATGTGACAGGGAAATGAAATACTGGCCCATTTTCTTACTTTTATACAGATGGAGACATTAACCATCCCAAATGTTAACTGACAAGTGGTCACATGAAATGTGTCAAGACCAACAGTAGATTCTGGTTCTTGTTCTAGATCAGTTTTACCACATTACTATTGTTAACAATAATGATATCCAGCAGATGTTTGCCACCTTGGCCAAAAGAATCTTTAAATCATGGGACTTCATTATTAAAAATTACTGTCTTTCATACAAGTGTATGTAGTATACCTGCAATGTCTGATGCTCTGGATAAACATGGTTACTGCATTTAACGGACACAAAAGCCAAAAGAGGGTTCTTAAGGTGGCTAGGAAGGAAATCCTGCAAAACAGACCAGTTAAGCTACAAGTTAAACCAGGCATAGTGGTACAAGCCTGTAATCCAAGCACTCAAGAGGCTAAGGTAGGAGAGTCATGAGTTCAAGGCCAGTCTAGATTACAAGTGAATGAAGCTTTGTCTCAAACAAAATAAAATCTGGGCCCCAGTGGCTCACACCTGCATTCTAGAGTTACTCAGGAGGCTGAGAACTGAGGATCATGATTTGAGCAAGCTCAGGCAAGAAAGTTTGTGGGACTCCAATTAATCACAGAAAAAGTGGCTCTGTGGCTCAGTGATAGAATGATAGTCTTGAGCAAAAGGAACTCAGGGACAGAGTTCAGGACCAGCAACAGATAGATGATAGAGACAGACAGATATAGATACAGATAATCCAAGAATCTGGAAGTGCTGGTTCCTAGGAAACTAGATCTGTTTCAGCACTATTTTGAGGATTCAAGCAGAAACCTTCCTTTTGTATACTATAAATATAGCTGAGAGGAATCATCCTGGAGTGGTCAGGATATTTAAATCTGATTTAAACCCTTGGTTCCAGAATACATTTTGGCTTATAGAAAGATGAAGCAATAAAAAGACAAAACAAAGTACCTTACCTAATGATTTCAGCATATTCTTTGTCTTTTCCTTTGCTGTCCCTCCATTTCCTGAACATAACCGAAGCATCCACATTGGCTGGGGAGAAGGTGTTGGGCTCATTAAGCAGTGAGATTACACTTAACAGGATAGTCCTGAAAATAGGGGAAAAGGATCAGCTGTGAATACTCACATCAAATTTTCCAATACAATTTAAGGTCTTAGATAATCAAATGTTTCAGTATTCAGCTGTCGAGGCTAGAGAACCAGGTGCTTACCAGGCATGTTGGTACACTCAACCTCTTCAGGAGGACCACTAGAGTTTGAGGCCAGCCTGGGCTACAACAGTCAAAAGAAGTCTGCTGGTTGGGGGACAGGGCAGAGCAAATACATGAATCTGGCGTGGAGGTCAGATTGCAAGGAATGCAGTGATTGCTAGAACGAACTGTCTCAACTGCCTATATGTTCCATCCTGCAAAAAGCAGGTATCTGGAAGCTTTCAAATACCATGTATTAATAATTACTTAATTTAATTACTTAAACTTAGGTGGAGCAGGAAAAGAAAAACATAAAACTGGGGCTGGGAAGGTGGCTCAGTGGTAGAGCACTTGCCTTGCATGCATGAGGCCCTGGGTTCGATTCCTCAGCACCACATAAGCAAAAAGAAAAAAGCCAGAAGTGGTACTGTAGCTCAAGTGGTAGAGCGCTAGCCTTGAGCTGAAGAGCTGAGGGACAGCGCCCAGGCCCAGAGTTCAAGCCCCACGACCGGACCAAAAAAAAGAAAAGCATAAAATAGTTTTAAGGCTATTTTCTCATGGAAGAAGGTAAACATACCAGTTATCCTATTTGTATTGTGGGCGCTGAAGACATCTGAAAAATATTAACTACTTTATACCTATAAGCAAAGGAAAACAATTTTCTCAAGAGAATAGAGGAAAAGAGAAGCCTTTGGAGAGCTGATCTCTTGAATAATCTACTTACAAAAAATAGTTACTAACTACCTACTGTCTTTCAGAGGCACCAAGTAAGATGTCAAACGTATCATGGTGAGCAATTTAGACGCCATCCTTGACTGCCCAGTGCTAACAGGTCCAGTAGATTCATACAACATTCAGCAATATCAAACCGTCAATCTTAACAGACTAAAGTTCCAAGGAACCACAGAAGAGGCCTCTAAGGCAAGAAAAAGGCTCTAAGACATTCCAAACTTCCATGGGGCTTGAACCCTGGGCCTGGGCGCTGTCCCCGAGCTCTTCAGCTCAAGGCTAGCACTCTACCACTTGAGCCACAGCGCCACTTCCAGTTTTCTGGTGGTTAATTGGAGTCTCATGGACTTTCCTTGCCTGGGCTAGCTTTGAACCACAATCCTCAGATCTCAGCCTCCTGAGTAGCTAGGATTATAGGTGTGGGCCACCAGTGTCCAGCTCTGTGAGACTGATCTCCAATTAACCACCAAAAAGCTGGTGTGGCTCAAGTGGTAGAGTGCCAGCCTTGAGTGAAAAGCCAAGTGAGAAAGTGTGGCCCTCAGTTCAAGCCCCAGTACCAGCAGGTGCTCACATATGTGGGGACACATCACACCCACACACACCCACCCACACACACACACACACACATACACAGAGTTGCATTATTGGTTTCTCTTTCTCCCAACCAGTCCCAACAGAGTGTTATTTAAAGCTCACATATGTGGGGACACATCACACACACACACACACACACAGAGTTGCATTATTGGTTTCTCTTTCTCCCAACCAGTCCCAACAGAGTGTTATTTAAAACCACTCGGCTGCAGAATGTACATGTAAGAGACCTCAAATAAACCTTACTAAGTAGTGAGAACTGGGTGGAGAAAAGAGACTGAAAGATCAGCATGCTGTCACCTCGCAGACTACAGACCTCTTATACCTAGACGAGGTGGCAAGGATGCCAACCTCAAAGAAGCAAAGTTTCAAAGTAATATAAAATTTAAAGACTTGCACATAGACCAATCATGATTTCCCAAACATTGACTGATACAAAACAAAATTTGACACTTGTAGACAAGACATAGCTGCTTCCAACCTAGAAAAGGACAGTGAATTTCAAAACGCTAAAAAAATGAGTGGTAGAAATGGAATTTTCTTTCTTTTGCGGAAGCAAGAAGAATTAATGGTCATGCATATAATCCTTTCTGTGAGTTTCTGGGAAGGGGGCAGAAATGGTACAGAAATCTTAGCTCTAACCATCTTATTTTGGTCAGCAAGGTTCAGAATTTTTCAGGATTAAAACTGTATGTGTGCCGGGCGCTGGTGGCTCATGCCTGTAATCCTAGCTACTCAGGAGGCTGAGATCTGAGGATCGCGGTTCAAAGCCAGCCCGGGCAGGAGAGACCGTGAGGACTCCTACTTCCAATAAACCACCAGAAAACCGGAAGTGGCGCTGTAGCTCAAGTGGTAGAGCGCTCGCCTTGAGCTGAAGAGCTGAGGGACAGCGCCCAGGCCCAGAGTTCAAGTCCCATGACCGACAAAAAAAAAAAGGTAGGTACCAGTGTCTCACGTCTGCAATTCCAGCGACTCAGGAGACTGTGGTCTAAGGATAGTGATTTGAAGCCAGCCCAGACTAGTATCTCCAATTAGCCACCAAAAAAGAAAGCCATTAAGTGGAGCTATGGCTCCAGTGTCAAGTGATAGAGCACCAGGCATTGAGCCAAACAGATCAGGGACAGTGCCCAGGCTATAAGTTCAAGCCCTGGACAGAGACAGAGAGACATATACCAAAAGGAAAGGGAAGAGAAAGGGCTAGAGGGAAGGAAAGAGAAAAGGAAGGGGAAAGGTAACCAAAAAATCATTGGCTTGAAATTAATCAATGTAAAAGAATTCTAGCTCAAAAATTTCCTCCATAACTGGGAAGGTAGCTCAGTGGTAGAGCGCTTGCCTTGCATGCCTGAGGCCCTAGGTTCGATTCCTCAGCACCACATAAGCAAAAAGAAAAAAGCCGGAAGTGGTGCTGTGGCTCAAGTGGTAGAGTGCTAGCCTTGAGCTGAAGAGCTGAGGGACGGCGCCCAGGCCCAGAGTTCAGGCCCCACGACCAAAAAAAAAAAAAAAAAAAAAATTCTTCCAATAGTGAACTCTAAGGAAGTTGGAGTCACATGTATTAAAGGTCAAGACATTTAGCTGAAACTTCAAATACTTCTTAAAACTGAAAGTGTCGAGGGCCAGTGGCTCACATTTATAATCCTAACTACTCAGACGCTGAGATTTGAAGATCTCAGTTTGAAGCCAGCCCAGGCAGGAAAGTCTGTAAGACGCTTACCTGCCATTAACCACCAAAAAGCCAGAAGTGGGGTTTTAAAAAAAAAAAAAGCACAGGGACAGCGTCAGGCCCTGAGTAGAGGCACACACATGCGTGCGCCAAGTGTGCACGTGCATGTGCACGTGCATGCGCGCACGCGCGCACACACACACACCACCCCAAAAAAAACTAGCGGAAGAAAAATCAACCTAACATAGGAAACTTCCTGTCACACAAGTTAAAAGACAATGAATTAGGTTCACACAAAAATACATCAACTGGTAGGCTTCTATAGTCACAGCTATTCAGGAGGCTAAAGCAGGAGTTTTCAAAGTCAGCCTGGGCAACATAGAATGTGGCAACATAGTAAGACTGTCTCAAAAAGCAAAATGAAGTAGAACAGAACAACAAAAAGTATTAGCACCTTACCTCACGTTCTGAGTAGGATTCCACCTTTCTGAGGGGAGTTCTCCACTCTGTGGGTCATCTACAGGTGGATGAAGAATCGAAATGCATACATCTCCATTCTACAAGACACAAATATCACACTGCATAAATACCTAAAAAGTGATGTATAAGCCAGATGTGGTCACACATACATAATTCTAGCATTCAGGAGACCGAGGCAGGAAAATCTAAAGTTTGAGGTTACTAAAAAAAAGTTTAAGGCTGGGTACCAGTGGCTCATATCTGTAATCCTCGTAACTGAGAAGGCTAAGATCTGAGAATTGTAGTTCAAAGCTAGTAAGGGCAGGAAAGTCTGTAAGACTATCTCCAATTAACCAACAAAAAGCTACAAGTGCAAGTGTGGCTTAAGTGGTAGAGTGCTAGCTAGCTATGTGCAAAAAAAACTCAGGGACAGCATGCCCAGGCCCTGAGTTCAAGCTCCAGGACTGTTGCACATACCGGCATACACATGCATGCACATATACACAACCATACACCATAAACAAGTTTCCTTCCAGTACACATGAATAAAATCAAAGACAATAATTATCTCAATAGATCCAGAAAAGGCCTCTGACAAAATGCAGTATCTTTATGATAAATCCCTGAAGAAATTAGGAATTATGATCCTACCTGAATTTAATAGAGGATATATACAAAAATAGCTATGCACAAGTTATATTAGGTAAAAACCTTTCTTTAAAAATTAGAAATAATGGGCTGGGAAGTTGGCTCAGTGGTAGAGCGCTTGCCTTGCATGCCTGAGGCCCTGGGTTCAATTCCTCAGCACCACATAAGCAAAAAGAAAAAAGCCGGAAGTGGCGCTGTGGCTCAAGTGGTAGAGCACTAGCCTTGAGCTGAAGGGCTGAGGGACAGTGCTCAGGCCCAGAGTTCAGGCCCCACAACCGGACCAAAAAAAAAAAAAAATTAGAAATAATGGGCTGGGAAGGTAGCTCAGTGGTAGAGCGCTTGCCTTGCATGCCTGAGGCCCTGGGTTCCATTCCTCAACACCACATAAGCAAAAAGAAAAAGGCCGGAAGTGGCACTGTGGCTCAAGTGGTAGAGCGCTAGTCTTGAGCTAAAGAGCTGAGGGACAGCGCCCAGGCCCAGAGTTCAGGCTCCACGACTAGATACCCCCCCCCAAAAAAAAAATAGAAATAAGGGTTGGGGAGGTAGCTCAGTGGTAGAGTGCTTGCCTTGCATGCATGAGGCCCTGGATTGATTCCTCAGCACCACATAAGCAGAAAAAGCCAGAAGTAGCCCTATGGCTCTAGTGGTAGAGTGCTAGCTTTGAGCTGAGGAGCTCAGGAACGGTGTCCAGGCCCAGAGTTCAAGCCCCACGACTAACAAAATAAATAAATAAATAAAAATAAAGAGGAAAAGGATTTCTAATTTCTCTCTCTTTTTTTTAATGCCAATCCTGGGATTTGAATTGAGGGTCTAGATGCTGTCCCTGAGCTTTTTTTATTTTTTGCTCTAAGGCTGGTGCTCTACCACTTGAGCCACAGCTCTACTTCTAACGTTTTGATGGTTAATTGGAAATAAGTCTTCCAGACTTTCCTGCTTGGGCTGGCTTCAAACTCAATCCTCAGATCTGATTCCTGAGTGACTAGGATTACAAATAGAGCCACAGGTGCCTGGCTACTTTCTTTTTTTTATTATTTTTAAAATTTTTAAATTTTAAAGGATTCTCTTTTTTTAAAAATTATGCGATATGCTGAGGGGTGCATTTCTTTTTAGACAATGCCACCCCTTTCTTCCCTCTCCCCTAGTTTTTCTCTCCTGTTCCCACCCATAAGTTGTACAGTTCATTTTCAACATAGGATCCCAGTGAGTTCCAGTGACGCAGTTGTTCCCCCTTTGTCCTTCCATTTCAGTGCCCCCCCCCATACCGCAAAGAGGGCAAACAAGACAAATGAGCAAGCAAGAATAAGAAAACAAAAAGAGCAACAAAGAAAAAAACCTCGTTTCCATTTCTTGGGAGTTCATTTCGATAAATATTGTTATACGATCAGAGACACATAGGCATTGTGCCTTTATGTACTTTTTCTATTCTTTTTTGTTTTTCCCGCCAGTCTTGGGGCTTGAACTCAAGCGCCTGGGCACTGTCTCTGAGCTTCTGGCCTTTTCTGTTTATGTGGTCCTGAGGAATGGAACCCAGGGCTTCTTGCATACTAGGCAAGCACTCTACCACTAAACCACATTCCCATCCCCTCTCCACTCTTATATTTAATATTGTGCTTGAATTTTTAACCAAAGGAAAGGCAAATATAAGACAAATTGGCAAGGAAGATGTCAGATTATTTCTATATGTAGACTATAGGACCCAGTATCTAAAAGACCCTGAAGACTCTACCACAGAACTTCTCAGATCTGACACTTTCAGAGAAACAGAATACAACATCAACATACTAATACCACTAGCTTTTCCATATACCAATTTAAAAAAACCAACCCTTGGGGAGGGAAGGGGATGGTAAGGAAAAAACAAAGGTGGAGGTAACAACACTCAATAGGAAATGTACTTATTACCTTACGCATGTATCTGTAACCCCTCTGTACAGTACTTTTACAATAAAAAATATATACCAAAAAAAACCCACCCTACATTGAAAAAAGAAATCAGGAGAGCAAGGAAAGTGCTCAGGCCCCGAGTTCAAGCCACAGAACTACACACACACACACACACACTCTCTCTCTCTCTCTCTCTCAAATTAGGAAAAAATCCCACTCAATTTCAAAAAGGAAAAATAAAATTAAGAAGGTAAGAGATAACAAAACTACAAAACACTGAAAAAACTGTAACAGATGGCAAGAACTCCTGTTCATAGATCCTCAGAATTCATACTGGGAAAATGAACATATTGCATTGATCTACAGATTCAATGTAATCTCCATAAAAATTCCAATGACAGGACTGGAGGCATGGCTCAAGAAGTAGGCTAGCAAGAGCAATGCTCTAAATCCCAGAAGTACTAAAGAAAACCAATAGTAGTAATCTCAATAACATTCTTCATAGGATAGAAAAAATTCTGAAACTTATATGGAAACACAGAAGACCCCAAATAGCCAAAGCAATCCTGAGCAAAAAAAAAAAAAAAAGCAACATTGAAAGTATCACAGTATTTCATTTCAAATTATACTACAGAGTAATCGTAACAATGACATGGACCAAAAACATGTAGATCAATGGAATACAAAAGGGGACCTATAAGTAAATTCATACAACTAGAGACATCTGATTTATCATAAAGCTGCCAAAATCATTTCAGAAAAGTGGTGCTGGGAAAAAACAGCAATGTGTATGGCAAAGACTGTAACTAGATCTAATCCTGTATAATAATCATTTATATAACTTTGAAACTACTAGAGGAAAATACTTCATTGCTCAGGAAAGAAGAGCAAGACTGACAAATGGGAACGCATCAAATTAAGAAGCTTCTGCACAGTAAAGGAAACAATTACCAGATTGAAAAGACAGCCAAAAGAATGAGAAAAAACATCTTTGACAGCTATTTATCTTACAGGGGCTTAATATCTACACTACTTAAAAGAACTTGGAAAAAATTAAAATACCAAAAGAAATAATCTAATCAATTAAAAACGTTTTTCAAATGAGGAAGTACAAATGGCCAATAAATCATTAGAAAATGTTAAATAGCTTGAGCCATCAGAAAAATGCAAACTCAAAACTAAACATATGAAAACCAGGTGCTGATGGCCAAAGTCTCAAATCCCAGATACTCAGGAAAGCTGACATCAAGAAGATATTGATTCATGGAAAGCTCAAGGCAGGAAAGTTTCAAAAGCATAAAATGCTTAAGTGATAGAGTAAAAATTTTAGATATGTGGTAAGGTGGCTTATCTTAGCTGAGTGCCATTATGGGAAAAAATAAACTGGGCTAGGCTAGGGGCTGAGGTAAAATCATAGAGTGCTGCCAAGGAAGTAGAAGTCTCTGAGTTAAGTCTCCAGCAGCAAAATTAAGCTAGACTACGTTAAAATTGAAAATTACTCAGGATATTGCTCAAATAGTGGAACATTTTGCCTAGTAAGCACTAGATTTAGTTCAAACACCAGTACTGTCCAATTAAATCAGTTAATTAATGAAAAAATTGTGCCCATTTAAAAAACATTATGAAGAAAGTGAAAAGGTAACACATAAAATGTGAAAAAAATTGCAAATCAAATCTGAAGGAGGTTTAATATCTGTACTATATAAGGAATTCCAAAAACTCAGTAACAAAAAGATAAACAACCTGACTAAGAAATGGACAAAGGGGGGAGGGAGGAAAAGGGGGGGGGTACCATTGTTCGACAAGGAATGTACTCAGTACCTTACCTAGTGACTGTATCGCCTCTATACATCACCTTGACAATTTAAAAAAAACAAAAAACAGACAAAGTTGAGCACAGGAGTACACTGCAATAGTTACCAGCAATTTGAGAAACAAAGGCAGGAAGATCACTTTCTCCAGGAGTTTGAGGACAGCCTAGTCAACAAAAGCTGGACAACATGAAAATCTGTCTTTAAATACATACATATGGGTATGATAGGTATGTATTTAATAGGTAAAGCACAATCATTTCTACAATAAAAATACACAAATGGGGGGCTGGGAAGGTGGTAGAGCACTTGCCTTGCATGCCTGAGACCCTGGGTTCGATTCCTCAGCACCACATAAGCAAAAAGAAAAAAGCCGGGAAGTGGCGCTGTGGCTCAAGTGGTAGCGCTAGCCTTGAGCTGAAGAGTTGAGGGACAGCGCCCAGGCCCAGATCCAGGCCCCATGACTGGACAAAAAAAAAAACAAAAAAAACCACAAATGGCCAATAAGTAAATGAAAGGATGTTCAAGATATTAGGGAATTACAAATCAAAATCACAATGAAAGATTTGTATAGCTACATTTGATTTTGTTTTTATTTTTTTCTTCTAGCATGACTATACTTGAAAAGAGAAAATAAGCCAGGCGCAGGTGGTTCATACCTGTAATCCTAGCTACTCAGGAGGCTGAGATCTGAGGATCTCGGTTCAAAGCCAGCCCAGGCAGGAAAGTCCATGAGACTCTTATCTCCAATAAACCACTAGAAAACCAGAAGTGGCGCTGTGGCTCAAGCAGTAGAGCGCTTGCCTTGAGCTGAAGAGCACAGGGACAGCGCCCAAGCCCAGAGTTCAAGCCCCATGACCAACCAAACAAAAACGAAAAAAAAAAGAGAACATAACTAATATTATGAGGCGCTAGAGGAACTGGAATTCTCAGATAGTATTGGTAAGAATTTAAAAAAATAGTTTAAGTGCTAGAACAAAAAAAGAAAAAGAAAAGCTCTTCAAACAAGCTAGACAGAGTTCCCATTTAACTCCATTGTTCCTCTCTGAAGTAATGTCCATGAACAAATAACTGTATAAACTAATTTGCATATCGATACAATGGAATAAGATTCAGCCATAAAAGGTAATGAAGTACCAGGCACTAGTGGTTCACACCTATAATCCTAGCTACTAGAGATCTGAGGATCATGATTTGAAGCCAGCAGAAGGAAATACTCTTATCTCCAATTAACCACCAAAAAGCCAGAAATGAGAGTTGGGGATTTAGCTCAGTGGAAGAACATTTGCCAGGGAAAGCAAGGCCCTGAGTTCAGTCTTTGGCTCTGGGGGGGGGGAAGGTTGGAAGCCAGAAATGGCTCAAGTGGTAGAGCGCTAGCCTTAAGCAAAAAAGCTCAGGGAGAACACCCAAGCCCTGACTGAGTTCAGGCCCAGGACTGGAAACAGTGAAGCAATGATAAATAAATAATGATTAATAGTACCAAGGAGATGACTCTTCAAAACATGTTAAAGAAGCCAGATAAAGAGTCACATATTTTATACTGTAAGTCCATTTATATTAGATATCCACAATATATAAGCAGACAGCAAACTGGTAGTTGCTAGAGAATAAGGAGATAAGAGAATGGGAAAAAACTATATAGTAAGTAGAATGCTTTACGTTAGAGTAGTAGACTTTATAGCTACTAGACATAGCAATTGTACAACATTAAGAACTTACTTTAAAGCCAGGCACTGGTGGCTCACGCCTATGATCCTAGCTACTCAGGAGGCTGAGATCTGAGTATGGCAGTTCAAAGCCAGCCCAGGCAAGGAAAATGCATGAGACTCTTATCTTCAATTAACCAGAAGTAGCACTGTGGCACAAATGGTAGAGAACTTACCTTGAGCTAAAGAGCTGAGGGACAGTGCCCAGGCCCAGAGTTCAAGCCCAATGACTGATTAAAAAAAAAAAAATACTATATATCATTGGGTTATTTATGTCATTTTACTTTTTGTAGTGCTAGGGATCAAACCCAAGCTCATATATGCCAGGAAAGCACATTACAACTGAGTTACATTTTCAACTGAATCCTTCATTTAAAAGGCTTTTGTTTTAAGGGAGGAAGCAAGGATGAACAAACACAACCATGCTACTCAGTATACACTATGTAGAAAAGAACCTGTGTGGGCTGGGAAGGTGGCTCAGTGGTAGAGCGCTTCCTTTGTATGCATGAGGCCCTAGGTTCGATTCCTCAGTACCACATAAGCAAAAAGAGAAAAGCCGGAAGTGGCACTGTGGTTCAAAGTGGTAGAGCGCTAGCCTTGAGCTGAAGAGCTGAGGGACAGCGCCCAGGTACAGAGTTCAGGCCTCATGACCAGACCCCCCCCCAAAAATAAATAAATAAATAAAAATAACCTATGTAACTTGTGGGCAGGGATAGGAAGTAGAAACTGGAGTTAAGCAAAGAAAGGATGACATTGTCCAAAAATTAGAAATGTACTCATTACCTGCCTTAAGAAATGGTAATCCCTCTGTACAACACATTAATAATAATAGTTATTTTTAAAGGTTAATGGATGTGATGTATATGGGGGGGGTGCGTGCATGCGCATGCACACACACATACACACACACACATACACACACACACACACACACACACGCCTAAGCGCACATGTTCACAATATGATGCATGCTGGTTCAATCCCCAGATTGAACTTCACCTGGGCACTGTTTCTAAGGGCATTTTGCTCAAGGATAGGGCTCAAGTGAGCCACAGCTCCATTTCTTTTTTTTGTAATAAGAGTCTCACAGGGCTGGGAAGGTGGCTCAGTGGTAGAGCGCTTGCCTTGCATGCATGAGGTCCTGAGTTCGATTCCTCAGCACCACATAAGCAGGGGTGGGGGGGAGAAGCCGGAAGTAGCAATGTGGCTCATAAGTGGTAGAGCGCTAGCCTTGAGCTGAAGAGCTGAGGGACAGCGCCCAGGCCCAGAGTTCAGGCCCCACGACCGGACCCAAAAAAAAAAAAATTAAAAAAAAAAAGTCTCACAAAACGTTCCTCTGGGCTGGCTTTGAATGGAGATCCTCAGATGTCAGCATCCTGGGTAGCTAGGTTTACAGGCAAGAGCCACTCACACCCAGCTTGTATGTAAATTTTATCATGACAAATTGTGGGAAGAGCAGGGAAGGGAAGAGGGGAGGTAGGTGATGGGAGTGAAATGGAAAGAAAGAAGGAGCCAGGTAGGGAGGAGTTCTTGGCTTCTAGAAAGGAAGTTCTAAAAGATAAGAGGTAAGGGAGTAGGGCTCCTGGTAAAATGCATGCCCTGGTTGGATCCCTAGGATCAATAAAGCAGCTGGATGTGATGCTGCACAAGACTATAACCCTAGAATTTTGGAGATGGGAAGATCTCAGGAGTTCCTAGCCAGCCAGCTTGGATAAACAAAGCATCAAAAAAAAAAAAAAAAGATGAAATTCAAAATAGTAAGAAAAAAATGTGAAATGAAAATGTCTAGCCCAGGCTGGCACCAGTGGCTCATGCCTATAATCCTAGTTACTCAAGAGGTTAAAGAGATCTGAGGATCACGGTTCAAAGCCAACCCAGGCAGGAAAGTCCGTGAGACTCTTATCTCCAATTAACCACCAAAAAACTAGAGATGGCTCAAGTGGTAGAGCACTAGCCTTGAGCTGAAGAGCTGAGGGACAGTGCCCAGGCCCAGAGTTCAAGCCCCACGACCAACAAACAAACAAACAAATAAATAAATATAGAAATAAATGTAACATCTAGCCCAGACTCTACCCAAATTCAATTAATGAGTCTGCTAAGCAGCTAAATTTAGGCATATTAATACCATAAAAAAAATCATCCCCAGGGGCTGGGAAGGTGGCTCAGTGGTAGAGTGCTTGCCTTGCATGCATGAGGCCGTGGGTTTGATTCCTCAGCACCACATAAGCAGAAAAAACCAGAAGTGGCGCTGTGGCTCAAGTGTTA
>NW_012267311.1:2822093-2835101 GCF_000151885.1 Dipodomys ordii | reverse complement strand
AAAAAAAAGAAGCTCAGGGCCTGAGTTCAAGCTCTAAGACTGGCACCAAAAGAGAGAGAATGAATAGTAGCTTGGATAAGAAAACAAGGTCTTTCCCTTCCCTTCCACAAATTATACCAACATCAAATACAGTGAAAGCAGGGGTTATACTGTGGAGGAGAGACATACAAAGCAACAAAGAAATCATCAAATGGTTTAAATAGGGACACAGGTGGACCCACTGCAACAATCATTAAAAAGAACTTTACAACTTTGGGGGTGGGGAGGGATAACAGAGGAGGCGGCAACAATGTTTGATAAGAAATGTACTCATTACCTTGCTCATGTAATTGTAACTCCTCTATACAGTATTTTCACAATTAAAAAAAAGAAAACAAGGTCCAACTATTTGTTGCCTTCAAGAAACAGACCACTGATAAAGACAAAAATAGTTGAGAGTAAAAGGACTAAAAAAGCCTTTCCAAGAAAATGCACCCTGAAAGTAAACAGGAGTAGCCCTACTTACATCTATCTGCTAACGCTGACTTCAAGTTAAAATCATTCAGAAAAGGTCACTTCATATTAATAAAGGAAATGATTACCAGGCACTGGTGGCTCACACTTCTCATCCTAACTACTCAGGAAGCTGAGATCAGAAGATTGCAGTTCAAAGCCAGCTGGGGCAGGAAATTCCATGAGACTCTTATTTCCAATTAAAACACCAGAAAACCAGAAGTGGCGCTGTAGCTCAAAGCGCTAGAATGCTAGCGTTAGTGAAAGAGCTCAGAGTACCTAGGCCCAGAGTTCAAGCCCACCACCGACAACACCAAAAAAAAAAAAAAGGAAGTGATTCATGAAAAGGAAATTACAGTTGTCAATATATAAGCATCAACACACTCATGCAATATACATCATACTCAGGTTCATTAAACAAAAACTCCTTGGTAAGATTCCCAACACAGTGGGAGACTTTAACAATAAATAATAAGTCATCCAAACAGAAGATAAGCAAAGAAAATGCAGATTTAAATGACACCACAAACCAAATGGACTTAACAGACATCTACAGAATATTTACCCAGTAACCCCACAATATACCTCGTTCTCAGCAGCCCATGGAACTGTCTCCAAAACAGATAAAATTCTAGGACATACTTTTTTTTTTTTGTCCGGTCGTGGAGCCTGAACTCTGGGCCTGGGTTCTGTCCCTGAGCTCTTCAGCTCAAGGCTAGCACTCTACCACTTGAGCCACAGCGCCACTTCCGGCTTTTTTCTCTTTGCTTATGTGGTGCTGAGGAATCGAACCCAGGGCCTCAGGCATGCAAGGCAAGCGCTCTACCACTGAGCCACCTTCCCAGCCCATCTAGGACATACTTTAAGTCTGAGCAAACACAAGAAAACTGAAATAATCTCATATCTGAGTATAATAGAGTTAAATGAGAACTCAACAGGCAAAAGGTAATACATCAAACATATGGAAATGTAATAACACTGTTGGATAACTGGTGGATCACTGAAGAAATAGAGAAAGAAATCAAAAAGCTTGGGGGTGGGGGAAAGGAACATTCAAATACATAACTGATTCAATTCAACTCAAACAAACCAAACTAGTAGAAATAGTAAAAATTAGGGCAGAAGTTAATGAAATAGAAACTTAAAAAACCTACAAAGAATCAATGAAACAAAGTTATTAAGATAGTACCCCTAGGGGCTGGGAAGGTGGCTCAGTGGCAGAGCGCTTGCCTTGCATGCCTGAGGCCCTGGGTTCAATTCCTCAGCACCATATAAGCAAAAAGAAAAAAAAAAGCCGGAAGTGGCGCTGTGGCTCAAGTGGTAGAGCACTAGCCTTGAGCTGAAGAGCTGAGAAACAGGGCCTAGACTCAGAGTTCAGGCCCCACAAAAAAAAGTCCCCCTAGCTCCCTTAAAGAGAGAGAGGGAAAGAGGGAGAGAGAGAGAGAAGCAAAGGAAAGGATGACATTGTTCAAAAAAAGTACTCAATTACCTGACTTACGAAATGGTAACCCCTCTGTACAACAGCTTAAAAATAACAAAAAAAATTTTTTAAGGAGAAGTGATGCAAATCAATTTAGAGGTGAAAAAGGAAAAGTCACAATAAATACTAAAGAAATCCAAAATATCATCAGAGGATACTTTGAAAACCTATACAAGGGGGCTGGGAAGGTGGCTCAGTGGTAGAGCGCTTGCTTGCATGCCTGAGGCCCTGGGTTCGATTCCTCAGCACCACATAAGCAAAAAGAAAAAAAAAGCCGGAAGTGGTGCTGTGGCTCAAGTGGTAGAGCGCTAGCCTTGAGCTGAAGAGCTGAGGGACAGTGCCCAGGCCCAGAGTTCAGGCCCCACGACCAACCTCCCCCCAAACAAAACAAAACAAAACAAACTTTCCTTGCCCTCAAACACTAATAGGCCCCACGACTGGACCCCAAAAAAAAAAAAGAAAAGAAAACCTATACAAAAAAAAAGGGAAACATCTTAAGGAGATGGATACACTTTCTAGATCCATATGAGCTGCCAAAGTTGAGCCAAGAAGATATAAACCACTAAGCAAGCTATGACAAGCAATAAGATGGAAGCAGTAAAAGTCTTGAATTCAGACAATGTAACAATTCTATCTTTAAAAAAAAAATTTCTCCATGGTGAACTTAAATGAGAGTCACATGCATTAATTAATGCTCAATAAATACAACATTTCAAAATTATGCAGACATACTTCTTGAAACTGTAGCTTAAATGCCAGATCCTAGGAGCTCATACCTGCAATCCCAGGCTCTCAGGAGGCTGAGATATGAGAGTTTGGTTCAAAACCAGTCCACCAGTAAAGTCTGTGAGACTTTTCTCTCCAATTAACCACCAGAAAGCCAGAAGGGGAGCCTTGGCTCAAGGAGTGGAGCACCAAATTTGAGTGAAAAAGCTCAGGACAGTGTCCAGGCCCTGAATTCAAGTTCCAGTACCAACACAAGGAGAAGAAAAAAATAAAATTGGGCAATGAGCCCATACTTCAGAGTTTAGTTGTCATAAATATGTCAGCTTTGAGCAGTTATAAGAGAATTCTTTGTCTGCCAAAGATAAACTACACAAAAGGAATTTTGTATCTGATAATAAACTTTTTACTTGTAGTATTGGTGATTGAACCTAGAACCTCACATTTGCAGAAACTTCACCACTTGAGCCTTACTCAAATCAGTAATGAACATTATAAAACTAAAAATCTAAATATCAAAAGCTTTTTTTCTTTTTTTTGCTGCTTGTGGGGCCTGAAATCTGGGCCTGGGCGCTGTCCTTCAGCTCTTCAGCTCAAGGCTAGTGCCCTACTGCTTGAGCCACAGCACCACTTCTGGGTTTTTCTGCTTATGTGGTCTGAGGAATCGAACCCAGGGCTTCATGCATGCAAGGCAAGCACTCTACCACTGAGCCACCTTCCCAGCCTCAAAAGTTTTTGATATTTTCAAAGTACTTGTATTACTGTTTCCAAAGAAACAAACATAATTCATAATCCACGGTATACATAGTGTCTCTGACTTCCTTACAAAGGTTCAACTTATCATTTTTTAACTGACACCCTGTGAGAAAATACTGAGTAGATACCATACTTTAAATTTTGAACTTTGATCTTTTCTCAGGCTCTTTTTTCAGGCTGACAAATATGCCATTGTCTCATAATACAGGGCAATATCAACAAGCTATGGAACCAAAACAGGTAAAATATTGATAATTTATTTATTTATTCATTCATTCATTTATTGGGTCCAGTCGTGGGGCCTGAACTCTGGGCCTGGGCGCTGTCCCTCAGCTCTCCAGCTCAAGGCTAGCGCTTCACCACTTGAGCTACAGCGCCACTTCCGGCCCCATGACCAGCAAAAAAAAAAAAAAACAGAAATTAGGTTAGAAATTTTTAGTTTTGCTTTTGTGCCAGTCCTGGGGCTTGAACTCAGGTCCTAGGCGCTTTTCCTGAACTTTCTTTTTTGTTGTTTTTTTTTTTGGTCGGTCGTGGGGCATTCGTGAGCTGACAGGCTTTACAATTACGTCCTCAATGAGTTGATTTCCTTGCCTAATTTTTACTTCTGAGTGTCGGAGCAAGTCCTGCATTCTTTGGGTTCCCATGTTGGAGACCCGATGGATTCTCTTTTTTTTTTTTTTTTTTTTTTGGGTCTGGTCATGGGGCCTGAATTCTGGGTCTGGGCGCTGTCCCTCAGTTCTTCAGCTCAAGGCTAGAGCTCTACCACTTGAGCCACAGCGCCACTTACGGCTTTTTTTTTTTATCTTTTTGCTTATGTGGTGCTGAGGAATGGATCCCAGGGCCTCAGGCATGCAAGGCAAGCGCTCTACCACCTTCCCAGCCCAATGTTGATATTTTACATTATACTACATCGTCAGCATTATTTTGGATGCAAATACTCAAGAAATTACAAAGGATATTCAATAGTTTATTGTAACATAAGTTTTATATGAAGATTATCTTGCCCAAAGAGTATCATATGTGTCTGAAGTACTACTAACATTGGCTAGGCTAAGTTATGATGTATATTTGATGTATTAAATGTTTGAGATTTTTTTTTACAGGTGAGGATTGCCAGCCCTACATATATTTACACACACACACACACACACAATTTTGGTGGTCTGGGGACTTGAACCTTGAACTTAGGGCTGGGGCCAAGCTAGCTAGCACTCTACCACTAGAGCCACAGCTCCACTTCCAATTTTTTGATAGCTAGTTGGAAGATAAGAGTCTCTCAAACTTTTCTGCCCTGGCTAGCTTCAAACTGCAATCTCAGATCTCAGCCAACTACTAAGTAGCAAGCATTATAGGTATGAGCTACTAACACTTGGCTCTTAACTTGTATTTTTTAAGTTACACTGGTATGATCAAGACATAAATTTTTCACTATTCACATGAGGGCTACCTATTGTTTTTAAAAATTAAAAGTGGGGCATTAGCTAATTGTGGTGGCATATGCGGTAGCAATAATTTTATCACTAGAGAAACTGAGAATCACAAGATCAAGGACAGACTTCGCTATATAGGGAATTCCAGACCAGAATCAAGTTAAGATCTTCATTCAAAAAAAAAAGCAATTACAAGATTAAAACAAATGAACTCTTCCACAAACCCAAATGTAAAGTAAATACACTATTAGCCTGGCACCAGTGGCTCATACATATACTTGTAATCCTAGCTACTTAAGAGGCTGACATCTGAAGATTGCATTTTGAAGTGAGCCTGGGTAAACAAATCCAAGTGACTCTTATCCCTAATTAGGCAGCCAAAAGCAACAGAAGGGGAAGTATAGCTCTAGTGCTAGAGCACCAGCCTTGAACAGAAAAAGCTAAGCAAGAGTTGAGTCCCTGAATTCAAGTCATTACCAGCATAAAAAAAAAGACTATAATCTGTCATAATCTCACAATATAATACAATAATTCTAATTAGAAATTCAATGTATCTAACTAAGCTCAGTGGAGTGGTGCATGCATACAATCTCAGCTACTTGAGGCTGAAGTAGGAAGGATTCCAAATTCCAGGGCAGCCTATATACACCCTTTCTCCAAAAAACAAACATACTATATATATAAAGGCTGGAGGTATAACTCTGTGGTAAAGCATGAATGAGACCCTGGATTCAATCCCCAGTGAAATAAAAATACATACAACACATTAACATTAACATTACTTTTCAAGCAACTAAAGCTAAACAAAATTGCTCTAGTAATCATCTTTACATTTTCATTAACCTCTGGCTACAATTCCAAGTTAAGACATCTTCTGAAAAAGCACTATTTTGTGATAATGACAACCAGCTACTCTTCAAAATCTAATTTATGAAGTGGTACTGTGGCTCAAGTGGTAGAGTGCTAGTCTTGAGCTGAAGAGCAGAGGGACAGCGCCCAGGCCCAGAGTTCAAGCCCCATGACTGACAATAAAACAAAAACAAAAAAGCAGCAAATCTAATTGAATCTTCCTGCTAGTATTTTTGTTGTTGTTGTTGGTTGTGGGGCTTGAACTCTGGGTCTGGGCACTGTCCCTCAGCTCTTCAGCTCAAGGCTAGCACTCTACCACTTGAGCCACAGCACCACTTCCAGCTTTTTCTGAGAAACTGAACCCTGGGCCTCATGCATGAAAGGCAAGCACTCTATCACTGAGCCACCTTCCCAGCCCCCCTGCTAGTATTTTCAAGGTACCTCAAGACACTGTATCAAAACTGTTACTTTTAGCCAGGTGCTAGTGGCTTCTGTAATAGATGCCCAGTAGGCTGAGATCCAAAGGATAAAGGTTCAAAGAACAGTCTGAGACTTAATCTCAAAAATTACCAGCAAAAAGTAGGGTTAGAACATGGTTCAAATAACAGTGGCAACTAAGCAAGCAAGCTTTAAATTCAAATCCTAATGCTAACTATAAGAGATCAAACCCACACCCTTGTTTGTACATTCCAGACAGATGCTCTACTATTGAGCTATATACAGAACTTCCATAAGTTAACTTTTATTATATATTCCCTGAGTTGAAAAAAAAAATCTTTTTGGGGCCGTTGGGCTTGGGGTGGGAGAGGTACTGGGGCTTCAACTCAGGACCAGTATTTCAGCTTTGTTGCTCAAGGTTGGTGGCTCTACCAACTGATCCATATCTCCACCTCTGTCTTTTTGAAGATAAGAGTCCCACAGACTTTTCTAGAGCTGGCTTTGCACTAAGATCAGGTCTCAGCCCCCTGAGTAGCTAAAATTATGGGCATAAGCCACGGGCACCTAGCTGAAAAGTAATTTTTAAATTAATGTAAAGTTCACATCTAGGATTTAGAATATGATCAATACTTCCTAACACACTTAAGAAATAACATGGGGCTGGGAAGGTGTCTCAGTGGTAGAGCGCTTGCCTTGCATGCATGAGGCCCTGGGTTCAATTCCTCAGCACCACATAAGCAAAAAAAACCAGAAGTGGCGCTGTGGCTCAAGTGTTACAGCACTAGCCTTGAGCTGAAGAGCTGAGGGACAGTGCCCAGGCCCAGAGTTCAGGCCCCATGACAGGCAAAAAAAAAAAAAAAAAGTAGAGCAGCCAGAAGCCAGTGACTCACACCTGTAATCCCAGCTACTTAAGGAGGCTAAAATTTGAGGATCATGGTTTGAAGCCAACCAGGAAAGGCCATGGGACTCTTATTCCCAATTAACCATCAAAAAGCATAAGACTCTGAGTTCAAGCACCAGTACACCAGCACAAAAAATAAAATCATTGGCTCATGTGTCAGAGAACTTGCTCAAGTAAGCCCAAGGCTCTGAATTCAATCCAAAATAATCAATTTAAAAAATAAAAGTTATGTACAACGACCATAAAACAAACATAATCCTTCCCTCTGTTGGCTAATAGCCAGGTGTATGTAGCACTTCAGTATTATTTAGAGGTTCCTACTCTATGTGCTTTAGCATACATCCTTCTCTGCGTAGGGAATAAGAAGCAAACCAATTCAGGCATCCTTCCCTAGGTACCAGCTTTTTACTAGTTAATTGGAGTTAAGAGTCTCTCAGGTTTGCCGGGCGCCAGTGGCTCACACCTGTAATCCTAGCTACTTGGGAGACTGAGAGCTGAGGATCCCGGTTCAAAGCCAGCCTGGGCAGGAATGTCCGTAAGACTCTTATCTCCAATAAACCACCAGAAAACCAGAAGTGGTGCTGTGGCTCAAGTGGTAGAGTGCTCGCCTGAGCTGAAGAGCTGAGGAACCAGGCCCAGAGTTCAAGCCCTACGACTGGAGTAAAAAAAAAAATTCAATTCTGTCCTACAATAGATGATTCAAAAACTGCAGTATTTATAAATGGAATTTCACACAGCCATTAGAAAGAGTATTGTGTCATCTGCAGGGAAATGGATGGATATAGAACAAATCATGGTAAGTGGGGTAAGCCAAGCTCAGAGAGACAAGTCTCTGAGACTTATCCAATTAACCACCAAAAACAAGGAAGTAGAACACACACACATACAAAAAAGTGGGGTCTTCACACTATATATTCATTATTAGGATTGGTGCCCTTATAAAAGATGTAAAAAAAAAGCCAGGTGCCAGTAACTCACATCTGTAATTCTAGCTACTCAGGAGGCTGAGATCTGAGGATCATGGTTTGAAACTAGCCCGGACAAGAGTCTGTGAACTCTTCAATAAGTTATTAAGGCTGGAAATGGCACTATGGTTCAAGTGGTAGAGTGCTAGCCTTGAACAAAAAGAGGCTCAAAGAGAGAATCCAGGCCCTGAGTTCAAACCCTGGGGCAGGCAAAACAACAACAACAACAAAAACCTGCAAAAGTTAAGTGCTAGTGGCTCACAGCTATAATCCTTGCTACTCAGGATGCTGAGATGTGAGGACTGCAGTTTGAAGCCAGCACTAGGTGCTGGTGGCTAACACCTGTAATTCTGCCTACTCAGTAGGAAGCTAAAATCTGAGGATTAAGGTTCAAAGCCAACCTGGGCAGGAAAGTCTGTGAAACCTTTATTTCCAATTAACCACCAAAAAGTGGAGCTGTGGCTCAAGTGGTAGAGTCCTAACCTTGAGCAAAAAAGCTCAGCACCCAGACCATGAGTTCAAGCCCCAGGACTAACAAGAACAACAAAAAAGATGCAAAAGAAAGCTGCTATACCTCTTCAGCAATGTGATAAAGCATCAAGGCATTATCTCAATAGAACAAAAATTCTCAGGAGTCACTAAATCTGCTGGCACTTTGTTCTTAGTCTTCCCAACTCTCAGCACCAATATAAGCAATATAATTTAATTGCTCATTAACTACTCAAACTAGGGTATTTTGCTATAGCAACACAGTGAACCTAAGATACCAAGTATTCTTCTGAGACTATTGACAGTTTAATCTTAAGAAATAATAAATTAGTTCTACATACCTCTCCTACAATTGGGTAAACTTTGTTATACAGAATTGTATTTTCTCTAATGTTTATTATTTTAAATTCCAAAACAAAATCAAACCACTAATACCCTAGGAACTTACTATTTCTGGAAAGGAAAACTGTATTACCTTTTCAGTACTAGTATGACCTATTTGAAAAAAAGAAATCACAGCAGATATGAGGCTTAGACTAGAAGAGCCCCAATTCAAGGCTAGCCTGAGATACAGTATGAAATCCTGTCACACAAGAAAGAGTCGGAAAGAGGGCAAAGGAAAGAACAGAAAAAAAGTCAGGAATTACAGAAAAAGCACATGTGTGAAACTTAAAAGCTGCTCCATTATGCTAGTACATTATTCTTGCAATGTTATAACTTAGCCTGAAGCTAGTATGTTTCAATCACCTAAGGTAATGCTAGTTTCTGCAGGCATGTTGATTTGTTCAGAAGAACCTCACCTTGGATTTATTCCAAAAAAGGCTTTCAAATGTTCAGCAGTAACTCCTGAAAGGAGGCCAGTCCAAATGTAGAATAAATCCCCCCAAAAAGCTGAATCTCTGATCAACAGGTGACCCTGGCTGTGAAGTTAGAGGATAGGTACACAAATAAATTTATATGCCTTTATTAAATATTTAGATGCCTACATTAACACATGTGTACTGTAATCTCAGCAATAAGGTAATAGGTTTAAAGCCTCAATAATTAGACAATACATTCTAGGTATTATAAATCCACTTCAATTTTAGATAATTAAACTTAGAGACTATTAACTGAATGTACAAAAATCATGAACACTTCTGTATGGCTATAGTACATAATGACATACAGAGAGCTTTAAAAGAACAACTGCGTACATGTGTGGTGTGGGGGATGGAACTCAGGGTGTTTTGTATGCTAACTGAATACTATCACTGAGCTCCATTCCCAGTCCCAGTCTATTTTAAGAATTAACCAGGAAAATAAATCTACACACAAATTTATGATTACATTGCTTACCTCATAAATGTTGGGGTGCCACATTTTGGTCAAGAATCTGAAGGTAGGTGGTGAATATGGATAGTCAATAGGAAATTTAATATGTGCCTGAAAAAAAAAGAAAGACATGCTAATAAATGAAACTAATTCATCTAATACTTCACCCTGTTAAACTCCCAAAGAAACAAAGCTTCTTTCTATAGAGCATACTCCTAAGTATAAAGTAACTCATTTATAATTTACTATCCCTAGTGATGCAGTTATAAAAGCATGATCTTTGAGGAATCCTTCAAACATATATGAGACTATGTTACACTATCAAAACTGAAGTATTATAATTTTTAAGTCAACTCATGGGAATGCATGTTACATCCATTGTTTTTCTTTTTTGTTCTGAAGTGCTGGGGATGGAATCCAGAGCCCTTCTTTCACAAGCTAGGCAAGCACTTGACCACTGAGCTACATGCCTAACATGGAATACTGATTTTTTTTAATAGCAATAAACTAATAAGGCCATTCTGTACAGCATCAAAAATGAAAAGGTAGTATATTTTTCTTTTTACTCACATAGTTTAAATATTATCTTCTCACCTAGAAATAACAGCATTCTGATGTAGTTCCTTATAATAGTTTTCTGCTTTATCCATGTTTTCATTTCCTTACAAAAAAAAAATACTTTTAAGCCAAGCAACAGTGGCTCATGTCTATAATCCTAGCTAACTGGGAAGCTGAAATCGAGAATTGCAGCTCAAAGCCAGGCTGGGCAGGAAAGCCTCTGAGACCCTTCTCTCCAATTAACTAACAAAAAAAACCAGAAGTGGAACAGTGGCTCAAGAAGTAAAGTGCTAACCCTGAGCTTGACAGTGCCCAGGCCCTAAGTTCAAGCCCCAGGATGCCCTCCCCCCAAAAAGAATACTGTGTTAATCATAATGATCATAAATGTAAAGATTTTTCTTTTCTGTGCTGGTCCTGGGGCTTGAACTCAGAGCCTGGGCACTGTCCCTGAGCTTCTTTTTACTAAAAGCTAACAATCTACCACTTAAGCACAGCGTCACTTCTGGCTTTTTCTGTTTCTGTGGTACTGAGGAGTCAACCCCACTAAGCCACATTCCCAGCCCCATTAACACAATATTCTATCATATATATGATAAATACATATTCTATCATATTCATATAGATGAGCTTTTTTTTTAATGATTTAATTATTTTGGAGCATTTAGGGTGCTTCTCTTTTGTTTCTTATTTTGGTGCTGTTAGGGACCAAACTCAGGGACTCAAGTATACCAGGCAAGCACTCTACCACTGAGCCAAATCCCCAATCCAGCTTCCCACATGTTTGCAATTATGAATACTATTGTAGTGAGTATCTTTGGTGAGCCCTCCAAAGTTCTTTGCTAGCTGGGCACCGGTGGCTCATGCCTGTAATCCCAGCTACTTAGTAGGCTGAGATCTGAGGACTGTAGTTCAAAGCCAGTGCAGGCAAGAAAGTCTGTGAGAGACTCTTATCTCTAATAAACTACTCAGAAAAAGCCAGAAGTGGCCCTGTGGCTCAAATGGTAGAGTGCTAGCCTTAAGCACAAAGAGACCCAGGAACAGTCCTGAAGTTTCAAGCCCCAGGACTGGTGCGACCCCCCCCCAAAAAAAGTTACCTACTAAAAAAGCAATGAGAAATTTGCCAAAAATTATAAAGATGTCCAGGCACCGATGGCTCATGCCTGCAATCCTACTCAGAAGGCTGAGATCTAAGCAGACTCTTATCTCCAATATAAAAAAAACAAAACCCAGAAGTGAAGCTATGCCTCAAACAATAAGACTACTTGAGCAAAAAAGCTGAGGGACATTGTCCAGGCCCTGAGCTGAAGCCCTAGGATTGGCACCAAAAAAAAAAAAAAAAAGTAAAGATGAACTTTTTTAGAATCCTTGAAAATAGCCAAACTCAGAAATGGTGATGTACATATGTTGTACCAGCACAAGGATCTTGAGTTTGAATCTAGCTTTGGTCACTTATCAAGACTGTCAAAAGGATAGGAGAGAAAACAAAAAGCTTCCAACAATTCACGAAAAACAGCTAAACTTAATTTAAAAAACAAAACAAAAAGTTTTGGAGTTTTAAATTAACCTTCTCCAATCCTATGCTCTATAGCTGTGCAGAAGCTCTAAAAAGAAAAGGTCACGTTCAATGTGAAAAATGGGAGAAGTCAGCTGTATCTCTTCCTATCACCCTGGTTAAGAAAAATCTTCCTAGAAAAGATGGGTGGCTCACCCCTATAATCCTAGCTACTCAGGAAGCTAAGAGGTGAGGATCACAGTTCAAAGCCAAGCCCAGGCAGAGAAGTCTGAGACATCTCCAATTAACCACCTAAAAACCAGAAGTGACACTGTGGCTCGAAGTGGTAGAGTGGCTAGCCTTCAGTGAAAAAACTTGGGGATAGTGCCCAGGCCCTAAGTTTAAGCCCCACGACCACCACCACCAACAACAAAATCTTCCTAGAGAATAAAGATACACCTTGGATCTCACATTATTCTAAAAAATTTGAAGCAGTGGTGGTGACTGGTCTCAATTAAGAGTTTGCCACAAACACAATACCATGATTTACTAATAACCTTTGAAAACAAATTTCCTCACCCAACTGAGAAGAGTTCCACATACAGGAAGAAGCCTTTGAAATAGTGTTGCAATGTAGTTCTGAAACTGACTATCTGATTCATCCTTCCAGTTGATATACCACCACATAGCCATCACCCATTTTAAGGAAACTACAAGAAACCACCAACTAAAAGGAGATAGGAGATTTAAATCTCCAGATTCTGGACCCAGATGTGTGGCACAAACCACACAAAATTTATGAATAAACACACAGCAATATGTTTCCCTCAAAAATTAGACAGGTGACAGTGCTCAGGCCCAGAGTTCAGGCCCCATGACCAGACCCCCCCAAAAGAATAACATAAAATAAAATATTGGGAGAAAATGAGGGAGGGGGTAACACTTTTCTAAAATAAAGGTACTCATTACCTTACTTATATAACTGTAACCCCTCTGTACACCACTTTACAATAAAATTTAAATTTAAAAAATAATAAAGAAATTTGGAGGTAGGGGAAGATGGGAAGGGATGGTATGGGGAAACAAAGGAGGAGGCAACAATGCTTGATAAGAAATGTACT
>NW_012267311.1:2808984-2810823 GCF_000151885.1 Dipodomys ordii | reverse complement strand
AAAAAAAAAGAGAAAGAGAATATGTACTTAAGTTTAAGAGAAGTACTAAAGTTTCAACAAAGCGCCTCACGCTTGCTACTTGAGCCATGCCCCAGTCCTTTTCACTTTTTTTCAAAGATAGTCCATTTTTCATCAGAGCCACAAACCAGATTCTACCTATTGGAATTACAAATGTGAACCAGGCCCAGCTTAAGATTCCTTGAGACAGTCTCACTAAGTTTTTGCACAAACTAGTCTTAGACCTTGATCCTCCCAATTTGTGTCTCTCAAACAGCTAGCATTTCAGACATTAAGTCACATACCTGATAGGCTTTAGTCATTATTAAAGAACTGAACATTGTATGCTACTCCAGGCTCAGAAGCTGAGCCTAGCTACTCAGGAGGGTGAGAACTGAGGATTGTGGTTCAGAGCAGCCTGGGCAGGAAAGTTCATGAGACTCTTACCTCCAATTAACCATCAGAAAACTGGAACTGGTGGTGCTGTGGCTCAAGTGGTAGAGCGCTAGCTAGCCTTGAGCTGAAGAACTGAGGGACAGCACTCAGGCCCAGAGTTCAAGCCCCACGACCATCAACAACAACAACAAAAGAATCTAGCTCAGTAACAGAATGGTTTCCTACCATGTCTGAGGCTCCAGGGTCAATTCCCATCACTAGAAAAAAATTATCAAGTTTTGTATAGAAAAAAAAAAGGGTTAACAATCTTGCCAGTCTAATCAGCTAGCTGACTTTATACAAACACAGCTAAACAAATAATACAAATAACTATATTATAACTTTCCAGTGTAGTTTATTACAGGAAATTAACTCAGTACTCTTTCTGTTGGTCATGAGGCTTGAACTCAGGACCTGGGCACTATCTTTGAGCTTTTTCACTCACAGCTAGCAATCTACCACATTGAGTCATAGCTCTACTTCCTGATTTTACGTGGTTAATTGGAGATAGAAGACTTACAGACTTTCCTGCCTGTGCTGGCTTTGAACTGCAATTTCAGCCTCCTGAGTGGCTAGGATTACAGGAGTGAGCCACCTGCACAAAGCTAAGTCAATATTTATTTATTTATTTGGTCAGTCATGGGACTTGAATTCTTGGCTTGGGTGCTGTCCTTCACCTCTTCAGTTCAAGGCAAGTGCTCTACCACTTGAACCACAGCACCACTTCTGGTTTTTTAGTGGTGTACTGGAGACAAAGAATCTCACAAACTTTCCTGCTCAAGCTGGCTTTGAACCATGATCTCAGCCTCCTGAGTAACTAGGATTACACGTGTGAGCCACAGGTACCCGGTTCAATTTCATTTTAAATACAGAAAAATGAGCTTTATTTCATCTCTACTGACAGCGAGAATAATAAAACAAACTTATAAGCTCACAAAATAAAGTTGGAAGAACAAACATATAAGCTCACAAAGTAAATTTGGGAGAAAGAAGTAATTCGATAAAGAGATCTAACAGACACCACAAGACTGAAGCCTAAGTGTGTGGGAGATGTAGAACAAGGAGGTGAACCAAGTTCATGCATATAGAAAAACCTAGAAACACTTAGGAACAGAACACTTAGTACTTCTGAAAGTCAAGGTGGGAGTTGGGGCTGAAACTGAAAGATGAAAGGATATATAAAGGAGGTTAACAAGTTAAACACCTAGATTATATCCTTCAGCCTTTCAGAAAATGACTGTTCCCAGATAACAGAAGACTAAAGATTTATATTAAGGAAAGGTTAAACCAGAGAACCACTAACTTTGAATAGAAATTAGGTTAGAAAGGCTGGGAAGGTGGCTCAGAGGTAGAGTGCTTGCCTTGCATGCATGAGGCCCTGGGTTCAATTCCTCAGCACCACAGAAG
>NW_012267311.1:2807110-2808934 GCF_000151885.1 Dipodomys ordii | reverse complement strand
AAGAAATGTACTCATTATCTTGCCCATGTAATTGTAACCCCTCTGTATGGTATTTTCACAATAAAAATAAAATTAAAAATAAAAAAATAATAATAAAGAAAAAAAATTAGACAGGTGTCAGTAGTTCACACCTATAATCCTCGCTACTCAGGAAGCTAATACCTGATAATGACAGATTGAAGCCAGCCCAGGCAAAAAAATTTATAAGGCTCTTATCTTCAATTAGCCACCAAAATGCCAGAAGTGGAGCTGTAGCTCAAATGGCAAAGCATCAGCCTTGAGCAAAGCAACTAAGGGAGAATGCCCTGGCCCTGTGTTCAAGCCCTCAAACCAGCACCCCCCCCCAAAAAAAAAGCCCCACTCACACAACATAACTCCAAACAATGACAAGAATGCTTAGTGAAATAAAGATACTGATATTTAAACAACTTTACAGATTCACAAAAGATTCAAACAGCAAGAACAAACAAAGGAGAATAAAAACAGATGGTAATGCAGTATGTGAAAGAAGAATTCAATAAAGATATGGAAATCTTGGGGAAAAAATCAAACTGAAATCTTAGAAGATCTCAACTGCCCATGTAAAAAAGCTCATTGGATACCTAGGGAAACAGAACAGAAAAAGTTTGAGTCAAGAGTATCAGATGTTGAAAATAAAGCAGAGGAATTAGATCAAAAATTCAAACACATTGGACACACACACACACGCGCGCGCGCGTGCGCGACACCAGGAACTTAAAGAGCTCTCAGACTCCTTCAAAAGACCAACTTTATACATAATGGGAATAGATGAGGGAGAAGAAATGAAAATAAAGGCACTGATAAATTATTCAAAAAAAAGGGCAAAAAACTTCCTCAACCTTAAGAGTTTTGTCCATGTGATATAGACATACAGAACTCCAAACAACATCAGTGAAGAAATACCCCTAGATACATAATGGTAAAAACACTAAATACTCAGAACAAATAAGATTATAGGAAGCAGCAAAAGAGGAAGGTGACCTACAATGGCAGACTCCTTTAGAGTAACAGCAGATTTCTTGATGCAAGCACTTAAGTGAAAGAAGGATATAGAAATATGTAATTCAAACCCTAAAGGACAATTATCAACCTAGATTTAAGCTACCCTTCATAACTGGTGGAAAAATAAAAAAAATTTCATAATAAACATCAACTAAAGGAATTTTTGGGGGGGTCCGGTCGTGGGGCCTGAACTCTGGGCCTGGGCACTGTCCCTCAGCTCTTCAGCTCAAGGCTAGCACTCTACCACTTGAACCACAGCACCACTTCCGGCTTTTTTCTTTTTGTTATGTGGTGCTGAGGAATCGAACCCAGGGCCTCAGGCATGCAAGGCAAGCGCTCTACCACTGAGCCACCTACCCAGCCCATCTAAAGGAATTTATTATCACTAAACTAGCAGTACAAAAAATACCTAAGGGAAGCCTAGCTTAAGAAGAAAATAATACAGGAATGAATATACCCTTCTAGATGAACAGCAAAACAGGAAGAGGAAAGACACAAGCATCACAAAAACAACAAAATGACAGGAACCACAGAATGAATCTCTCAATAGAAATGTTAAATGTTACTGAGCTCAACTCTCCAACTGAAAGACAGAACAGGCTGGGTGCTGGTGACAACCATCTATAATTCTACCTACACAGGAGGCTGAGATCTGAGAATTGCAGTTTAAAGCCAGCCCAAACAGAAAAGCCCATGAAACTTCATCTCCAGAAATGGAGCTGTGGTTCAAGTGGCAGAGCGCTAGCCTTCAGTAAAGAAGCTCAGGCCCGGGGGGCTGGGAAGGTGGCTCAGTGGTAGAGC
>NW_012267311.1:2791833-2801125 GCF_000151885.1 Dipodomys ordii | reverse complement strand
CTCTTCAGCTCAAGGCTAGCGCTCTACCACTTGAGCCATAGCGCCACTTCCGGCTTTTTTCTTTTTGCTTATGTGGTGCTGGGGAATCGAACCCAGGGCGCCTCATGCATGCAAGGCAAGCACTCTACCACTAAGCCACCTTCCCAGCCCCAACTTCCATCTTTTTTTGAGTAGTTCATTAAGAGGTAAGACTCTCACAGACTTTCCTGCCCTAGCTAGCTTTGAACCACAATCCTCATATCTCAGCATCTGTAACTGTAATCTCAGTAATCTGTAACTGAATAAATGATAAAACCACAAGCTATGTCACTCATCTACTACACAACCCAGAACCAATCCTGTATTCCATAAGTGGAGATTAGAGGATTATTCTCAATACAAACTATTTACTCAAGAAAAAAAAAGGCTAGATATTGATATTTGGGGGCTCCTCAACTTGTTGAGGCTCATTTATCAGCAAGCTGTACTCACAATTTTCCATTTATTACTCTTTGGTAATAAAGAGTAATAAATAGAAAATATGAATAAAGGGCAAAACAAAATGAGACATTTGAGGAAAATCTCAAAATTAAACAACAAAAAGCAATTTGAATAAAGCAAATACAAAGGAAACATTATAATTAATATCCTCAGCTTTTATTTCACAAAGTAAGAACACTAAAAAAAAAAAAAGACTATCTTGTAGAGGTTGAAGGCATGGCTCAGCTGGTAAGAGCCTTAGCCAATGAGCAAAACCATCAGATACCAAGTTCAAGCTCCAGTCTCGGATCCGAAAAAAAAAAAGTCTTCTAGTTAGTGATAATAAAACCACAATTGACAGGGCACCAGTGCTCAGAAAGCTGAGCTCTGAGGATTATAGTTCAAAACCAGTTCAGGAGGAAACTCCACTAACTACCCAAAAAGCCAGAGGTGAAGCCAGAAGTGGTAGAGTACTAATCTTGAGCAGAAAAACTCACAGACAGTACTCATGCCATAAATTCAGGCCCCAGAACCAACACACACACACACACACAAAACACACACACAACACACACACACACACACACACACTTGGAGAAGCATGTTGAATTACTTAGAAGTAAAATCATATGAGCCTCAAAGAAACTACAAGCAGAAAACAAAATAGACAAAATGATCACCACTAAGCTTGTTAACAGGGAAATGAGAGTTGTTTCGGCAATGCGAGGGACAGAACTCAAGACCCATTCACATGCTAGGCAAGTACTCTTCCACTGAGTTACATCCTCAGCCCATCAGGGTTCATTTTAACATCCATTCCACTCTTTTACACTTATATTTTCCATAATCAAGTTTTAAAGAGGACAATGAAAAAACATACAGTTTAAATAAAAAAACATACAGTTGGTCTTTCCTACCAAAGGATTTTTCATCTGTGTTGAAACAGCAATTTGAGATTGAAAATATTCAAGAAAGGACTGAAGGTGTCCCTTCAGAAGTAGAGCGCTTGTCTTGCATGTGCAAGACTCTGGGTTCATTCTCTATCATAAAAGAAAATATTTACGAAAAAAATGACATCTGCACTAATTACTGTACTCTTTTTTGTCACTGAAGTAGGACAAATTAAGGAAAGTGAGGCAAGGGAAATAGGAACCAGAAATTCAGAGATAAACACTCTGTTAATATATTGATTAAAAGCACACTGGCCCTCTTTTCAGTTTCAAACTCCCTCACTAAGCTACAAAACCACCCTAAAAAAAAAAAAAAGGCATCTTTTCTTCTTTTTTGTTGGTTGTGGGGCTTGACTCAGGGCCTGGATGCTGTCCTTGAGCTCTTTTGCTCAAGCCTAGCACTCTGCCACATTGAGCCACAGCTCCACTTCCGGTTTTCGAGTGGTTAATTGGGGCTAGAAGTCTCATGGAAACTTTTCTGCCCAGGCTGGCTTCCAACTGTGATACTCAGATCCCAGTATCTTCAGTAGCTAGATTACAGGCATAACTCACTGGTGCCTGGTGCATCTTTTCTTCTAACTTTCCTAACGACTCAAATGAGAATTGATCCAGAATATCTATACCTAAAGAGGGAGGGAAGGAGACAGGGAAGGGAACGAATAGTAAAATATCTCTTTTAGTCACAAGTGTTCAAAAAGGAAAATATTTATTTGAAGGATATACACTGGCCTTGAAAGAAGCATCTACTTAAAGCTCATCTTTTTAACAAAGATACAAGAGAACAGATATCAATATAGTAACCCAAATTGAATAAATTGACAAGGCTTAGAATTTTTTTCAATTGGGAAGTGGCGCTGTGGCTCAAGTGGTAGAGTGCTCGCCTTGAGCTGAAGAGCTGAGGTACAGCGCCCAGGCCCAGAGTTCAAGTCCCACAATCGACAAAAGAAAAAAAAAATAAAAAAATAAAAGAATTTTTTTTCAATTGGTACTGGAGAGCCAGGTGCTGGTGGCTCACATCTGTAATCCTAGGAGGCTATAATCCTTAGGAGGCTGAGATCTGAGGATCACGGTTTGAAGCCGGAAGGGGCAGGAAAGTCATGAGACTCTTACCTCCAATAAATTACAAAAAAAAAGCTGGAAGTTGAGCTGTGGCTCAAGTGGCAGAGTGGTAGCCTTGAGTGAAAGAAGCTCAGGGACAGTGCCCAGGCCCTAAGTGGACCCCAGCACAAGCAAAAAAAAAAAAAAAAATCGGGTTGGGAAGGTAGCTTAGTGATAAGAGTGCTTGCCTAGCATGCATGAAGCCCTGAATTCAATTCCTCAATACACAGAAAAAGCCAGAAACGGTGCTGTGGCTCAAATGGTAGAATGCTAGCCTTGAGCAAAAGAAGCTTCAGGTGTAGGACGAGGCCAGAGCTGCAGCCCGCTTAAATAAAACAGCTGTAGAGTCTGACTCTCAGTGGTCTTCTTGGTGGGGGTCCTGCGACCTAGGCATAACATATTAGTGGGGGCTCGTCCAGGATCCCCCCAAAGACCCCCGAGACCTCAGACTCCAAAGGTAAAACAGCGCTGTCTTTGTTAATTTGTCTTGTCCTGTCGTTTGTCTGTTTTACTTTTGTTTTTCCTTGTGAGGAGGGCCATTCCAATTCATAAAGGGTTGTCGAAGCGGACACACTTGCACGACAACCCTGGAGGAACTGGGAGACGTCCCAGATCCTCTTGTGGGGCGGGGGTAACCCTGCGTGTGGAGCGGGGGTCCTTGGAACCCCACCGTGTGGGGTGGGGGGGGGGCGGGTCATTGGAACCCTGCCGTGTGTGGGGGGCGGGGGTCATTGGACCCTCACCAGTGTGAATTGTCAGGCGGGGGTCGGTTTGGTGTTGGGCCGGAACTGACCAAGAGGCCTCCTAACCAAGGCCCAACTCACCCACTGTGGGTCCGTTCCTTCTCCTGTGGGGCGTGGGGTGGTGTGGAATCCCACCGTGACAGGAGTCAGCAGACCAATTTGGGAGATCTCCACTTTTTTTTTCGTAAGCTTTTTTTTTCTAACTGTCAGGCCTGCGTGTGTTTTGTTTGTACTGTTTGTTTTTTGGACTGTACGACTGACGGGACTGGAAACCATGGGCACCACTCCATCTAGCCCCCTAGACTTACAAAAAGAAACTGAGAAAGAGGAAAAGAAATTGTACCCCCCAGTTTTTCAGGGAGATAACTTGGAAGAAATGTTTCCTCCCCCATACTCCCCTTCCCAGGTTCCTTCTGCAGAGCCTGAGAATGATCAAGAGGAGGAGGGAGCTATAAAACCAGCAGCCGAACCCTCGGCACCTGCCCTTAAAGTTTCTGAGGGGCCAGTCACTCGACGACACCGTGGGATCAGCCCCCCTTCTAGTGCAGCTGTTTTTCCCTTATGCGCCGTAGGTCCTGTAGATGCAGATGGTCAACAGCAACTCCAATATTGGCCATTTTCTACCAGTGATCTATACAATTGGCGCACCCAAAATGCCCCTTTTCTGAAAAACCCCAGGATTTAATTCGTTTGCTTGAAACTCTTCTCTTTACTCATCAGCCCACTTGGGATGACTGCAGTCAGCTTTTACAGGTCCTTTTTACCACCGAAGAGAGAGACATATCTGAGAGGCTGCCCGGAAACATATCCCTGGCCCCACAGGAGCGCCCATCACAGATCCTGCCCTGATCGCTGCCTATTTTCCTGAGATCTGACCAACATGGGACTACAATACAGTTGAAGGTAGGGAGCAACTCGTCTACCGCCAGGGTCTGTTGGCAGGTCTCACGGCGGTGGCTCGCCGACCTACTAATATGGCCAAACTTTATGATGTTAGACAGGGAGGAAGTGAAAGTCCGGCAGCATATCTTGAGTGGCTCATGGAAGCTTTTAGTCAATATACCCTGTATGATCTTGAGACCCAGGACTTGGCTCAGATGATTATGTTTGCCTATATAAATCAAGCTGCACCAGACATAAAGCGAAAGTTGCAGGCTCTAGACAGACAGTGAGAAGTCTATTAGGGATCTAGTAGCCGTGACAGAAAAGGTTTACAATAAGAGAAAGACAGAGGAGCAAAGACAGGAAAAGAAGGACAGAGAACATGAAATTGAGCATGAAAATAGAGACCGGGCCAAGGAAAAGAAGCCAGACTTGTTGGGCTCGCCACTATCACATGCTGAGCATACCTGGTTCACAGACGGCAGCAGTTTCATTCGAGAGGGAAAAAGGTACGCGGGCGTAGCAGTCACCACGGACACTGAGATAGTGTGGGCAGAAGCCCTCCCCCAGGGAACGTCTGCACAAAGAGCAGAACTAGTGGCACTAACAAAAGCCCTACAAATGGGAAAAAGGAAGAGACTATGCTTCTGCCACCGTGCATATCCATGGAGCCATTTACCAAGAGAGGGGGCTGCTGACAGCTGAGGGAAAGACTATTAAAAACAAACAAGAAATTCCCATGGCCTATAAACCCCCGGACAGAGAAGGAAACAAAGACTTGTGGAAAACTGGTGAGGGGAAACTTATCTTGTCACGAAGATTGGGCAAGGGGATTCTTAAGAGAATCCATCGGGGGGCTGGGAAGGTGGCTCAGTGGTAGAGCACTTGCCTTGCATGCCTGAGGCCCTGGGTTCGATTCCCCAGCACTACATAAGCAAAAAGAAAAAAGCCGGAAGTGGCGCGATGGCTCAAGTGGTAGAGCGCTAGCCTTGAACTGAAGAGCTGAGGGACAGCGCCCTGGCCCAGAGTTTAGGCCCCATGACCAGACCCAAAAAAGAAAAAAAAAAAAGAGAATCCATCGGGTCTCTCACATGGGAACCCAAAGAATGCAGGACTTGCTCCGACACTCAGAAGTAAAAATTAGGCAAGGAAATCAACTCATTGAGGACGTAATTGTAAAGCCTGTCATCTCACGAATGCCCCCAATCAACCGGTTACAAAAGGAGCTCGCCTGCGTGGAGATAGGCCAGGTGTGTATTGGGAAGTAGACTTCACAGAAATTAAAACTGGAAAATTTGGATATAAATGTTTGCTAGTTTTTGTAGACACCTTTTCAGTATGGGTTGAAGCCTACCCAACAAAGCATGAGACCGCGAACGTCGTGGCTAAGATGATCCTGGAAGAAATCCTACGCAGGTATGGCTTCCCATCCACCATCGGGTCGGACAATGGACTGGCCTTTGTCTCAAAAGTCAGGGAATAGCCGCGGCACTGGGGACAGATTGGCACTATGCTTATAGACCCCAGAGTTCAGGGCAGGTAGAAAGAATGAATCGGACTCTAAAAGAGACTAACTAAATTGGCCTTGGAGACTGGCGCAGACTGGGTATCGCTCCTTCCTTTTGCCCTGTTTAGAGTAAGAAATTCACCCTATCAGCTTGGCTTTACTCCTTTTGAAATAATGTATGGACACCCTTCACCCATTATCCCTAGCCTTCAGACTGAATTGCTTGCTGATTTGGATGATACTGAATTTCTGTGTAAACTTGACTATCTACAGCTGGTGCATAAAAGTATGTGGCCCAAGCTTAGAGCATTATATGATTCTGCTTCTATTCCTACCCGCCCCCCTCCCATTCGTTTAAACTAGGGGACTGAGTATTTGTTCGAAGGCACAACTTGAGATCTCTGGAACCACGGTGGAAGGGACCTTACATGGTGCTACTGGCTACACCCACTGCCCTTAAGGTGGACGGCATTGCTGCTTGGATCCACTGCTCCCACGCCAGACCGGCGGACCCCTTTGCGCTGGATGACCATGGGGAAACATGGGAAGTTTCCAAGCATCCTACCCAACCACTCCGCATATGCCTCAAGAAAAGAAAAATGGACTGATTGTTATTGGTACTGTTGTTTATAGTATGGTTAAGTCAGAGAGGGACTATACCTGTTCAAGATCAAGAGCTGTTGGAGTTTAGTTTTGGGCCAGAGCCACAAGATTGTGTCTCAGGACCATAAGTCAAGGGGGGGGGGGAAATGAAGGTTTAAAGTTTTGAGGCAGTGACCACTTGTTGCTTGTTTGTAGCAGAGCAACGCATGATGCTAAACCACCTGAGCTAAGGATTTGCAGGTCTTATAAAGGCTCAGGGCTCTCCTCCTGGGCTCTGCTGTGTTGGAGTGTAGGACGAGGCCCAAGCTGCAGCCCATTTAAATAAAACAGCTGTAGAGTCTGACTCTCGGTGGTCTTCTTGGTGAGGGTCCTGCGACCTAGGCATAACACAGGGACAGTGGCTAGGCCCTGAGTTCAAGCTCCAGGACTGGAAAGAAAGAGAGAGAGAAAGAGAGAGGAAGAGAGGAAGAGAAAGAGAGAGAGGAAGAGAAAGAGGAAGAGAGAAAGAGAAAGAAAGAAAAAAAGAGGAAGAGAGAAAGAGGAAAGAAAGGAAGGAAAAAAGGAAGGTAGGTAGAGTTTGAATTCAGGCCCTTGCTCTCACTCTGTTTCCTTGTTTCACTGGTGTTCTACCACCTGAGCCATAACTCCAGCTCAGCTTTTTGCTATTTTGGAGATGAAGTTGCTTATTACTCTTTTAGACAAGGTATATGTGTAACAACATGGATGGATCACTAACACTGCTTAATGGAAAAACACAGAATGAAGTATGAGAAATAATATCAAAATTATATAAAGATTAACAATACAGATTTTGTTTGTTTTTTTTGGGGGGTCCGGTAGTGGGGTCTGAACTCTGGGCCTGGGCGCTGTCCCTCAGCTCTTCAGCTCAAGGCTAGCGCTCTACCACTTGAGCCACAGCACCACCTCCAGCTTTTTTCTTTTTGCTTATGTGGTGCTGAGGAATCGAACCCAGGGCCTCAGGTATGCAAGACAAGCGCTCTACCACTGAGCCACCTTCCCAGCTCAACAATACAGATTTTGTAGGAACAAGGGGGGAAAAAAATCACATTGGAAAGGTTGCCTAGGAAGGAAAAAAAATGCAAACGGGGTAGGGAGAAAAAGAAGGAAGTAAAATAAGAGAAGTAATTTGCACATATCAATGACAAAGTAGATATAAACAAAGTATTATGATAAACTTAACCTCTGGATTTGATATCCAAAAAAGAATTTAAGGGTTTATGGACTGCTATACAAATTTTAATAAACTTGTAATCCCAGCACTTCAGAGAATAAAGCAGGAGAGTTGTTCAAGGCTAACCTGAGTAACATAACAAGTATTAAGAGTAGCCTGGGCTCTATAGTGAAACCTTACTTCAAAACTATTAAAAGGATGGGTGTTAGTGGCTCACACCTGTAATCCTAGCTACTTAGGAGGCTAAGATATGAGGATCATGGTTCAGAATCATGGTCCAAAACCAGCCCAAGCAAAAAAATTAATGAGACTCTTATCTACAATTAACCAGCAAAAGTGAAGATGGTTCAACATGACAGAATGCCCAGCCTTCAGTAGAAAAGAAGTAAAAGCATGAAGCCCCAAGGTTCAAGGCCCAGTATCAGCACAAAAATAAGTAAAAGGAAACGCAAAACAAAAATAAAATGCTTATAGGTTGGATAAGTCCATCTAAATTTGAAAGTGATGGGAATACATAATAAAGAAATATAAAGCCAGGTAAGTCTTGCTTTGAAAGAGGTAACTAGTACTGCTGATAGACTATATAAATACTGCCTGAAAAAAAAAATTAAGTGCTAGAAAATATTTTCTACATGAACTACCTACTTAATATTTTTTCCTCTTATTCCAGAGATAGCTAGGCCTTCTATTTTTATTCATTTTTTTCTTTGTCAAAAATTAAATATTCATATGTACATACTAACTTGAAAAAATAGCAAGTACATATTTTCAAAGAGATAAAATAAAAATCACTGATAGAGTAGTTAACACTTCTACTCACCCCGTTATTCCTACCCTCACAGAGGCAAAGCCTGGAAGCCAAAAGCAAGGCCACCTGTCTTAGAAAGCAAGAGGTAAAGAAAGAGATTTTTCATTTTCAGTATTCTCCTGGCCCAATCTCCCAGGATTGTGCCAAAGAAGCTGGCATCAACTAACCTTGCTTGAAACTGCTGCCAATGCCTGGAAGTCTTAGCCAGCTAGGTTTGGTCCCACTTATTCACACTGAAGACAACTGCCACCAGGTGGCAGCAAACCACAGCCAAGACTGTATCATATTTGAATCAAGTAGATTCAATTCCTCCAGGATAAAAATAACATTATATCATATTTTGTGTGCTTAAATTATCTTCACCTTTCTTCTTATGGTAGGGAGATTCCTACCACCAATCATATAATCACCATTCTAGACTATGACTACTATATTTTGATCATATTTTAGTATTTTCAGTTATACATGAAAATAATTCCATTTATGTCAACATAAGCATGCAATTAAACAATATACAGCTAAGCACAGAGATGTACACCTGTAATCCTAGGATGCAGAGGCTGGGAATGTGGCTTAGTAGTAGAGTGCTTGCCTAGTATGCATGATGCCCTGGGGTCGATTCCTCAGTACCACATAAACAGAAAAAGCCAGAAGTGGTGTTGTGGCTCAAATGGTAGAGGACCAGGCCTTGAGCAAAAAAGCAGTTCAGGAACAGTGCCCAGGTCCTGAGTTCAAGCCCCAGGACCGGTAAAAATAAAAAATAAATAAAATTGAAGGCATTTTCTTTTTCTGAGGGGCATTTGCAAATCTGAGAGAATCAGGCCAGACCTCGGCAGAGGAATTCTAAGAGAAAAAGAAACAAGCCAAATTTGGAGCTGAAATGAAGGATTTAAAAGTGCTTAAGGGGGGCTGGGAAGGTGGCTCAGTGGTAGAGCGCTTGCCTTGCATGCATGAGGCCCTGAGTTCGATTCCTCAGCACCACATAAGCAAAAAGAAAAAAGCCAGAAGTGGCGCTGTGGCTCAAGTGGTAGAGCGCTAGCCTTGAGCTGA
>NW_012267311.1:2771757-2790893 GCF_000151885.1 Dipodomys ordii | reverse complement strand
TGCTTCTTTGCTCAAGGCGAGTGTTGTAACACTTGAGCTGCGGTAGTTAATTGGAGAGAAGAATCAAGAGTTTCCTGCCCAGGCTGGTTTCAAATTGCAATCCTCAGATCTCAGCCTCCTGAGTAGCTAGGAAGGATTACAGGCATGAACCACCAGTGCCTGGCATTCCTTTAGAGGTTTTAAAATAGATAGCCCAAGTTGGTAGAGAGTCCCCTGAGTTCATACTCAATAACACCATCACCTCCCCAACCATTCCCCCTCCCCCAAAAAAGCTGAGTTTTTTGGGTATTCTGGTGCCCAATCCACTCTTAATTAATTCAATAATTTATCTGAAAAGCTAAGGCAACAAAAGATCACTTTACCTCATCAACAGGCCAAGAAGGGCACACCCTAAGCACAAGGACATTGAGACTGGCCAGGTCTTACATAAAAACTAATCTATCCAAGCATTCAGGGGAAAGGCAGTGATGTTGAGTTTGATGCTAGCCTGTGTTAAACAACAAGACCTTGTCTAAAAAAAAATCAATAATAACAACAACAAAATCCCAAGCCAGGTAAGAATGTACTACGGGTGCAGACCTATAATCCTAGCTACTCAGGAGGCTAAGGCCCAGAGAATCACCTCCAGCTTAGGCAGAAAAGCCTGTGAGACTCCATCTTCCATTAACAAGCAAAGTGCCAGGCTGGAGGTAAGGCTAAATTGGTAGAATGCCCAGCTGTGAGTTTAAAAAAAAAAAAAAGGCGGGTACCGGTGGCTCAAGCCTGTAATCCTAGCTATTCAGGAGGCTGAGATCTGAGGATCACGGTTCAAAGCCAGCCCAGGCAGGGAAGTCCATGAGACTCTTATCTCCAATAAAACCACTAGAACACAGGAAGTGGCGCTGTAGCTCAAGCGGTAGAGCACTTGCCTTGAACTGAAGAGCGCAGGGACAGTGCCCAGGCCCAGAGTTCAAGCCCCACGACCAACCAAAAGAAAAAAAAGACTGAAGGAGAGTGTAAGGTCCTGAGTTTCAAGCCTCAGTATAAGCAACATCAACAACAATACAAACACCACAATAAAAAACCCATTTCAAACTAAAGCCATCTTTGATTGGCTTGAAGTGAACAGCTAGTACCACCTATATACCCAACAGAAAGAACAACATTTTTGGAGGACTATCCTTAACCCTAGAGTTCTTTTTTTGTTGCTGTTATTGGTGGTCGTGGGGCTTGAACTCTGGGTCTGGGCACTGGTCCCTGAGTTCTGTCAGCTCAAGGCAAGAGCTCTACCACTTGAGTCACAGCGACACTTCCAGTTTTCTGATGGTAATTGGAGATAAGAGTCTCTCGGAGAAGCTGGTGGCTCACGCCTGTAATCCTAGCTACTCAGGAGGCTGAGATCTGAGGATCGCAGTTCAAAGCCCGGGCAGGAGAGACCGTGAGACTCCTATCTCCAATAAACCACCAGAAAGCCAGAAGTGGCGCTGTAGCTCAAGTGGTAGAGCACTCACCTTGAGCTGAAGAGCTGAGGGACAGTGCCCAGGCCCAGAGTTCAAGCCCCACGACCGACAAAAAAAAAAAAAAAGAGTCTCTTGGAGGTGGGTACCTGTGGCTCTGGCTCTGTAATCCTACCTACTCAGGAGGTTGAGATCCTGGTTCAAAGCCAGCCCAGACAGGAAAGTCTGTGAAATTCTTATCTCCAGTTAACCACCAGAAAACCAGAGGTGACTCTATGGCTCAAGTGGTAAAGCTCTGACCTTGAGCTGAAGAGCTCAGGGACAGCAACCAGGTCCAGAGTTCCCATGATCTCAACAAAAAAACTGGTCAATACTGGCATGCAACCAGTAGCTTCAGCTATGTGAGAGGTCATAGGTGGTAGGCAGTCTGAGGCCAGCCCCAGGAAAAAAGGACTTTTATCTGAAAAATAAAGCAAAATGGTTTAGGAGTGTGACTCAAGTGTTAAAATACTTGCCTAGCAAGTATGAGATCCTCTAAGTTTAAACCTCAGTACCACACACACCTACAGACTTGTGCCAGAACAGAGTGTAAATATGGTGAAATATAGTCAAAAGGTCCAATATGTGATTGTGTACAAATGGAAAGAGAACAAACCAGAAGCAATATATAAAGATACAGATATAAAACCAGGCCCCGCCAGTGGCTCATGTCTGTATTCCTAGCTACTCAGGAGGCTGAGATCTGAGGATTGTGGTTCAAAACCAGCCCAGGCAAGAAAGTCTGAGACTCATCTCCAATTAACCACCAGAAAACCGGAAGTGGCGCTGTGGCTCAATTAGTAGGGTGCTTGCCTAGATGAAGAAGCCATGGGTCCATTCCTCAGTACCACATAAACAGAAAAAGCGTGGAGTAGCACTTTGGCTCAAGTGGTGGAGTGTCAGCCTTGAGCAAAAGAAGCTCATGGACAGTAGCCAGGCCCCAGCGTTCAAGCCCAACGACCAGCAAAAAAAAAAAAAAAAAGTACATCAATAAAACAAATGCAGGCGTTATACTCAGTAGACACTATGTAGAAAATAAACTATGCAACTTGTAGGTATGGACATGAAGGAGAAACTGGGGGAAAGTGAATGGAGGTGATACTGTCCAAAAAAAAAGTATTCATTACCTGACTTATGAAATAGTAACCCCCTATACAACAACATAATAAATAACAATAAAATTTTATTTTCAAAACAATGGGGCTGGGAAGGTGGCTCAGTGGTAGAGTTCAGGCCCATGACCAACAAAAAAAAAAAAAATTAAGGAACCCAAAAATGACAACTTGGGGACTTGGGGAGGGGGTAGGTTGTTGGATAGAATTCTTTTTTTTTTGGCCAGTTCTGGGGCTTGTCAGGGCCTGGGCACTGTCCCGGAGCTTCTTTTTGCTCAAGGCTAGCATTTATGCCATAGCATCATTGCTGGCTTTTTCTGTTTATGTGGCACTAAGGAATTGAACCCAGGGCTTCATGAATGCTAGGCAAGCACTCTACCACTAAGCCACATTCCCGGCCCTGTTGGATAGAATTCTATATGCAGTTAAAAACACTCCTTCAGGAGCTGGGAAGGTGGCTCAATGGTAGAGTGCTTGCCTTGCATGCATGAGGCTCTGGATTCAATTCCTCAGCACCATATAAGCAGAAGTATGTGATTAAATACAAAAGAATTAGTGACACTCAAAAATTATATGTAATCCAGATTTCAATATCCAAAAAATTTTACTGCAACTGTCATAGCCACATTCAATTATTTTGTTTGTTTTGGTTCTAGTCCTGGGGCTTGAACTCAGAGCCTGGGTGCTGCCCGAGTTTTTTGTTCAATGTTAGTTACCTACAGCTTCACTTTCAGCTTCTTTAATAGTCCAATGGCAGAGTTCAGTAGTCTCCCAGACTACATGTGGCATTCTCATGGTTTCCTATTGTTTCCTGCATAGTATACCAAAAATCAATAATACAGTCATGTCTGACAAGTGCTTTAAGTACTAAGAAATTTTAATTTTACTATCATTTCATAACTGAGTATATGGAAATAAGATTGAAGTGAACTTCAAATGTCACATTTTTAGGCACAATGGAGTGTTCTGTTATCAAATTAGATGGCAAAGTATTATTTTTGTTATTTAATAATAACTATATTAAAAAGAATGACATTACCAGATTAAATTATTTATAACAATCCTCAAATCACAAGAAAGTAGAACAAAAAAATTGGGAATTCTTAGTGGAGTATTTATTTCATCACAACAAAATTTCTTCAGAAAATAAACTACAACCAAACTAGGGTAGTAATTTATTAGCTTAGCAAGAAGAGATACTGACTAATGGTGAATTAACAGTGTGTGACTAGAGCAAAGAATTTTCTCCAGAGAAAATAAACTTGTTCAAGTTTATTAACCTTTTGAAGAAAATAGTGCTCAGGAAGTTACAAATATTGGGAGCAGTATCAATGGCTAAAAAACAAGGCAAATGATTTTTGAGTATTTTACCCTGGCTCTACATGAGTCAGCAGTATCACTGACACTGTGATACGGCTCAGTTGCTGTTTATTTGACCAGTCAATACAGTTTGAAGTGACTGAAGAATTAAGACTATATGAATGTTTATTTAGAACAGCTACAGGCAAAAATATTTTCACACTCGAGAAAACACTAATTCAGTACAACTAATTCAGAAAACACTAATACAGTACAATGTAGACTCTACATTACATTTGATGGCAACAATAAATATGTGTGGACAGAAAAAGAGTTATTTGTATAAAATTTACAAAATTTCTGAAAATAATTATAAATGTAACCAAGTGTTTCAGATTTATGTCTTAGTACTTATTAGCATGTACTTGCTGAAAATACTAGAAACTATCCTGTGTAATTGACAAGTGGTACAAAAAGGTGAATTTCATTCACTTTTGTATATTAAAACCATTAGGTTCCCAAATAGAAGCTAAATATCTTGACATGTCCTTATTCACATTAATTCAATGGCTTGACAGTAGTATTTTACTAAAACTTTGAGCTAGGGCTAAGACAAGAATTTTTTCTGAAGATGAACCACTGTTATAAAAACACCAAATGGGGGGCTGGGAAGGTGGCTCAGTGGTAGAGTGCTTGCCTTGCATGCATGAGGCCCTGGGTTTGATCCTCAGCACCACATAAGAAAAAAGAAAAAAGCCAGAAGTGGCGCTGTGGCTCAAGTGGTAGAGAGCTAGCCTTGAGCTGAAGAGCTGAGGGACAGCGCCCAGGCCCAGAGTTCAGGCCCCACGACCAGACCCAAAAAAAAAACAAAAAAAAAAACTCACAATACATCTACATTTGTATTGGTCTATTTCCTGTTGCTATAACAAATTACTAAGGATTTGATAGTATGGAAAGAGAAGAGGTTAATTTTAGCTCAAGGCTTTATAGTTCAAAGGTATGCCTTGCTACCAACTCATACTCTGGTAAGAACTTCATAGCAACTAGCATAAATAGAATCCAATGAAATAGAATCCAGTGAGGCACTAGTCTTTTACACCTGTAAATCCTAGCTACTCTGCTGTGATCCTTCGAATCTCAGCTTCCTGAGTAGCTAGGATTACAGGTGTGAGACATCAGCACCCAGCGAGGACCAAGTTAGTTTGTTGGGGTTTTTTTGTTTTTTTTTGGGGGGGTCTGGTCATGGGCCTGAACTCTGGGCCTGGGCGCTTTCCCTCAGCTCTTCAGCTCAAGGCTAGCACTCTACCACTGGAGCCACAGCACCACTTCCGGTTTTTTTATTCTGCTTATGTGGTGCTGAGGAATCGAACCCAGGGCCTCATGCATACAAGGCAAGCACTCTACCACTGAGCCTCCTTCCCAGCCCAAGGACCAAGTTTTTAATACATGAATCATTGGGAAACAAACCACATCCAAAACCACCGCAGCATCCTAAATGCTCACATTAGGTTCTCCAATACTATTTTCCATACCATCTTCCACTAAAATCAGAGTTTAGTATAGAAACGAAGGTTACAAATCTAGAGTAAGAAAAGTAAAATATAAGCCTAGTCTACTTGGTCATACCAGAAGGCAAGGGTGCTACAAATCCTACAAGAAATGAATCAAGTCACTCAAGAGCAATTTTCTCTTTTTTTGGAGGTACTAAGGATTTGAACTTTATAGAGCCTTGTACTTGTTAGGCAGGTGCTCTACCAATTTAGTCATACCTAAGTCAAGCAGCCACCTTGACTACCCAAAGATAGGACAATTTAAACATCAATAATAACATTTCTATTGATTAAATGTTTTAATCCACTGACTTTGTAATTCAAAAATAGCTAGTTCTGTTAGAGAATAGAGAACTAACAACATAGTCAAAAGGAAAAGATAAAAGCAAAGAATCAAGGATGTGCCCTACTTTCCTAGTTATCTTTTGGATAACTAAATAGTAGAAAAGCAGTAGCAATTTTTAAAAACAGTCCATCCATCCAAGCCAGCATTGGAAATTCACATCTGTAATCCTAGTTACTCAAGAAGCTGAGATAGGGGCTGGGAAGTTGGCTCAGTGGTAGAGTGCTTGCCTAGCATGCATGAAGCCCTGGGTTCCATTCCTCAGCACCACATAAACAGAAAAACCCAGAAGTGGCACTGTGGCTCAAGTGATAGAGTGCTTGCCTTGAGCACAAAGAGGCTCAAGGACAGTGCCCAGGCCCTGAGTTCAAGACCTAAGACCTCACTTAAAAAAAAAAAGCCAGCCCAAGTATGAGACTCTTATCTCCAATTAGCTAAAAGGCTGGAAGTGGTGTTATGGCTCAAGTGGCAGAGCAACAGCCTGGAGCAAAAAAGCTCAGAGACATTGCTCATACCCTGAGTTCAAGCCCCAGGACCGGCATAATACATACATACGTGTACACACACAACACACACACACACACACACACACACACACACACACACACACACATATATTCTCCCCAACTTCAGATCCTATTTCTCTGCTTCATTTTTATCTTAATATACTTTTACATTTAATAAACTTCTTGTTCATTGTCTATTCCCCCACTAAAATGTTAAAATTCCATAAAGAAATAGTCTGCTTTATTAACTGTATCCTAGATTCCTACAATAGTGTCTAACAGTTATATAATTACTTAATTGTACATGAAAGTACTTGATATAAACCATGAAAAAAATTCAAATATATTACTTATTTCCAAAGCTAACAGTATTGTGTATAACAAAAGGTTAAGGGCTGGGAAGGTGGCTCAGTGGTAGAGTGCTTCCCTTGCATGCATTAGGTATGGGTTCAATTCCACAGCACCACATAAATAGAAAAAGTCGGAAGTGGTGCTGTGCCTCAAGTAGAGCGCTAGCCTTAAGCTGAAGAGCTGAGGGACAGTGCCCAGGCCCAGAGTTCAGGCCCCATGACCATCAAAAAAAAAAAAAAAAGGTTAAGAAAACTCACAGTAATAGGCCCCCAAATAATTTTACATAGGCCCCCAAATAATTCTTTAGGTAACATATTACCTAAGAAAGTAAAATATTCAAGTTTCTACTAACATCCTTTACTAAGGTAAAAATTTCTAACTTAGAAACACATTAACTGGTTTAAGTATAGAGTGTAGTTCAGTACTTACAGTACTTGCTCTATCCACTATGAGAAAGAGAGAAAGGAAGGAGGAAAGAAATTAGATGTGCTCTAAGGTTAACTACTTTGTCTGAACTAAAGTAAAATTATTCATTATAAACATAGTATACACAATTACACAATGTGGTACACACCTGCCTCAGCCAGCCTAAATCCTAGCACTAAGTAGTATGAGACAAAAGGAACAAGAATTCCAGGCCAGGTAGAAATTCACTGAGATATGTCTCAAAAAAATAAGCACACCAGGAAGTGGTGCTGTGGCTCAAGTGGTAGAGCGCTAGCCTTGAGCTGAAGAGCTGAGGGACAGGGCTGGGAAGGTGGCTCAGTGGTAGAGCGCTTGCCTTGCATGCATGAGGCCCTGGGTTCGATTCCTCAGCACCACATAAGCAAAAAGAAAAAATGCCAGAAGTGGTGTTGTGGCTCAAGTGGTAGAGCGCTAGCCTTGAGCTGAAGAGCTGAGGGACAGCACTCAGGCCCAGAGTTCAGGCCCCACGACAGGACCCCCCCCCAAAAAAAAAGAGCTGAAGGACAGCGCCCAGGCCCAGAGTTCAAGCCCCACGTCCGACAAAAAATAATAATAATAATAATAATAATAATAATAAGCACACCAAAAAAAAAAAACAGGGCTGGGAAGGTGGCTCAGTGGTAGAGCGCTTGCCTTGCATGCATGAGGCCCTGGGTTCGATTCCTCAGCACCACATAGGCAAAAAAAGAAAAAAGCCGGAAGTGGCTTTTTTCTGGCTCAAGTGGTGAACGCTAGCCTTCAGCTGAAGAGCTGAGGGACAGCGCCCAGGCCCAGAGTTCAGGCCCCATGACCGGACTCCCCCCCCCAAAAAAACCAACAACAAAAAAAAAAGACCCAATCTCAAAAACCAAAACAAAATGAAACAAACACACAGGTACACAAAGACTTAAAGTTATATAATCTATTAAAAAAAAAAATTCCTGGGCTGGGAAGGTGGCTCAGTGGTAGAGCACTTGCCTTGCATGCCTGAGGCCCTGGGTTCGATTCCTCAGCACCACATAAGCAAAAAGAAAAAAGCTGGAAGTGGCGCTGTGGCTCAAGTGGTAGGGCACTAGCCTTGAGCTAAAGAGCTGAGGGACAGTGGTCAGGCCCAGAGTTCAGGCCCCACAACCGAACCAAAATAAAAAAAAGAAAAGAAAAAAGAAAAAAGCCAGAAGTGGCGCTATGGCTCAAGTGGTAGAGCACTAGCTTTGAGCTGAAGAGCTGAGGGACAGCGCCCAGGCCTAGAGTTCAGGCCTCACAACTGACAAAATAAATAATAAAAATCCCTATGGTATAGGGGTATGGCTTAAGAGGTAGTACATCTGCTTAGTAAGCACAAAATCCAATACAATCAGAAGAAAAAAAAAGTATAGATATGTATCCTTAAAAGGCATTCTACTACTCCTAAAGCAAAACAGAATCACAATGAATCCCAGGAATAGAAACGTTGCTTCACAGTAGTATTATCAAATTTTGATGTGCCAATGAGACAATGGTTCTTCAAATATTTTAATCCTAATAAAACATGTACACAGGGCTGGGAATGTGGGTTAGTGGTAGACAGCTTCCCTAGCATGCATGAAGCCCTCAGTACCACATATACAGAAAAAACTGGAAGTGGTGCTGTGGCTCAAGCGGTAGAGCACTAGCCTTGAGCAAAAAGAAGCTCAGGGACAGTGTCCTAGGCCCAGAGTTCAAGCCCCAGGACTGGCAAAAAAAAAAAAAAAAAGACCACTAAATATTGGGAATCCTTGCTTATACTAAATGAAGCATGAAACATGCCACACTTTGTTTTCCTGTAAATGAAGGTTAAACTGAAAAATACCAGCATTTAATACTCAACACCATTCAAGCATGGATATCATTCAGAAAAAAAAAAATCAAAATATCCTGTAAGAACTTGCTTTAATTTCATTTTTTTTGTGGAAATCATTTAAAAATCTCTACATATTAACAGTTTGACCCATAAAATCTATTTCTATAAACATCTACTAAAAAAAACCCACATATTTGCAGTATTATGTACCAATACTTTTGGGGGTTTTTTTTTGCTCAGTCATTGGGGCTTAAACTCTGGGCCTGGGTGCTGTCTTTAGCTCTTCAGCTCAAGGCAAGTGCTCTACCACTTGAGCCACAGCGCCACTATCAGTTTTCCGGTGGTTAACTAGAGGTAGGAGTCTCATGGACCTTAACTGTGATCCTAAGATCTCAGCCTCCTAAGTAGCTAGAATTACACGCATGAGTCACCAGCACCCAGCTACCAATACATTTTTAAAACACATTTTATAATGTTTATGTATATTCATTATATTAATCCATTAATTTATTTTCCTTATTGTTTTTTATTTTTGTTTTGGTTTGAGATGGGGTCTTGCTACATTGCCCTGGCTGGTCTTGAATTCCTGGACTCAAGCTTTTCTTGGGGGGGTGAGTCTGGTCGTGGGGCCTGAACTCTGGGCCTGGGTGCTGTCTCTCAGCTCTTCAGCTCGAGGCTAGCGCTCTACCACTTGAGCCATAGCGCCATTTCCGGCTTTTTTCTTTTTGCTTATGTGGTGCTGAGGAATCGAACCCAGGGCCTCATGAATGCAAGGCAAGTGCTCTACCACTGAGCCACCTTCCCAGCCCACAAGCATTCTAAATAGCTTAGACTACAGATGCACACATACTGAGCTCAACTGCGTTTGTAAGTATAAAATATTTCATTTCAGGTGCTTGCTTGCCAGTGGCACATCCTTCTGCACAGAAATAAATTTTGCCTTGCCTGAAACAAGAAGTAAAATAAAAAATAAAATATTTCATTTCAGGTTTGAGAATGTGGCTCAAAAAAGTAAAGTGCCTGCAATATGCCCCCCCCCACACACACACATACACACACTCGTAAAATATTTAATTTCAAAGAAAAGAAACAATTCTAAGGATGTGTGCTAAAACGTATGTCCAGCAGCTGGGCGCCAGTGGCTCACACCTGAAGATCATGGTTCGAAGCTAGCCCTGGCAGAAAGTCCGTAAGACTCCCAATAAACCACTGAAAATAACAGAAGTGGTGCTGTGGTTCAAGTGGTAGAGTGCTAGCCTTGAGCTGAAGAGCTGAGGGACAGGGCCCAGGCCCAGAGTTCAAGCCCCAGGACCGACCAAAAAAAAAAAAGAAAGAAAGAAAAGAAATGAATGACAAGAAAGTAAAACAGGTTGTTGTATGGGGCTGTGAGTGATAATATCAGGGGAAGAAGAAAAAGCAAATGGACAGGATGAATGAAGGTGAAATAGTTGAAATAGTTTATTTATTTATTTTTTGGTCTGTCATGGGGCTTGAACTCTGGGCTTGGGCGCTGACCCTGTGCTCTTCAGCTCAAGGAGAGCACTCTATCACTTGAGTCACAGCGCCATGTCCGGCTTTTTTTTTTCCAGCTTATGTGGTGCTCAGGAATCGAATCCAGGGCCTCATGCATGCAAGATAAGCACTCTACCACTGAGCCACTGAGGGGAGAGGAAAGAATGACAGAGGGGCTGAGTTTGATTATATACATTATATGTACAGAGCCACCTTCCCAGCCTAATAATTTTTAATTCATAGAAGATCTAGTACACTTAAAACTAAATTTTACTGCCAACCACTGATGGCTTATGCCTGCAATCTTAGCTACTCAGGAAGCTGAGATCTGAGGATAGTGATTCAAAGCCAGCATGGGCACAAAGTCAATGGTACTCTTATCTCTCATTAATCACCAAAAAGCTGGAAATGGAGCTGTGGCTCAAGTGGTAGGGTACCACCCTTTAGCAAAAAAGCCAAATAAGGGGACAGCATCTAGCATCCAGTTTAAGCACCAATACCAACGCCTTGTTGGGCACCTATAGTTCATGTCCATAATCCTAGCTACTCAGAGGGCTGAGACCTAAGGATCACAACTCACTATCAGCCTGGATAGGCAAATCCTTCAGACTCTTATTTTCAATAAACTAGCAAAAAGCCTGAACTGGAGGCATGGCTCAAATGATAAGAGAGAATGAGGTTGTTAGTGATAAAGAGCAAGCAAGGCTTGAATTCAAGCCTTAGTATCAGCACAAGGAAAAAAACAAGCAAACAAACAAACAAAAAAACAAATATTTGATGTTTTTGCTCATATGTAAAACCTAGACCTGAAAGACAAAAAAATATTCCTGGACATGTACGTGTGTGTATATATATATATATATGTGTGTGTGTGTGTGTGTATAAATATATGGTTTATATATATTATACACATATATTTACATACATAGAACATGATTCTAACTATGGGACAATGTAAAAGGATGACTGGAAAAGAACGTAGATGGAAAGTGAATAATTCTGAAATACAGTGCAAATATATATGGAGATGTTGTAAACTACTGATCAATAAGGAGTTGAAGGGCAAGGGAAAAGGAAAAACAATGATTACTCCAAGCAAAATATATGTGCATCTAAAATATAATAGTAAATTCCCTTGAGTCAATTAATATACACTAAAAACTTAAAAATAAGAGGCTTGGAATGTGGCTTAGTGGTAGAGTGCTTGCCTATTATGCCCTGGGTTTCATTGCTCAGTACCACATAAACAGAAAAGGCCGCAAAAGCAGCTCAGGGACAGTGCTCAGGCCCTGAATTCAAGCCCCAGGTCTGGCAAAAATATAAATAGATAGATAGAAGGGGGGAACAGGGTGCTGGTGACTCAGGCCTGTAATCCTAGCTATTCAGGAGGCTGAGATCTGAGGATTGTGGTTCAAAGCCAACCAAGGCAGGAAAGTCTGTGAGACTCTTATATGCAATTAATCACAAAAAGCAAGTAGAGCTGTAGCTCAAGTAGTAAAGTGCTAGCCTTGAACAAAAAAGCTCAGAGACAGTACCAAGGCCTAAAGTTCAGGACCATTAAAAAAAAAAAAAGAATGAAAAACAATCTTGGAGAGGCAAAGGGACAGATGGACCCTAGAGGGGCAGGTAAGAAGAGGATAGATGAGGATGAATATGGTCAAAGTTCTTTTGCATGTATGAAAATAGAACAAAACCTGTTGAAATGGTTTTATAAAGGGGCAGTAGGATGGGGGGTAGGGGGGGAGTGACAGAATGAGGTTGATACAATTATTTACACATGTAGAAATGTCACACCCAACTCCCCAGGTACAACACTAACATATGCTAATTTTTAAAAAGATGTCACCAAAAATAACTGATAAGAAGGGCTGGGTGCTGGTGGCTCATACCTGTAATTCTAACTACTCAGGAGAATCTAACTATTCTGAGAATCATGGTTCAAAGCCAGCCCAGGCAGGAAAGTCCGTGAGACTTTTTTTTTTTTTTTTTTTTTGCCAGTCCTGGGGCTTGAACTCAGGGCCTGGGCACTGTCCCTGAGCTTTTTTTTTTTTTTTTAACTCAAGGCTAGCACTCTACCACTAAGCCACATTCCCAGCCCTTCAAGAGACTCATATCTCCAATTAACCACAAACAGCCAGAAATGGAGTTGTGGCTCAAGTGGTAGAACACTAACCTTGAGCACAAAAGGAATACACACACATACAAAAAGATAAAGAGTCTCAGTATGTTGCCCAGATTAGAGTTCAGTGGCTACTCACAGGTACAGTCTCACTAATGAACTGCTGTTTCCATCCTAGGGTGGTTTACCTCTCCTTAGGTAACCTGGTAATCTCCCACTGGTAGAAATTCACCACATTAGTGTAGTGCAGATACCCAATCAGCATAGTAATATACAACCCAGAACTCCTAGACTCAAAATGATCCTCCTAGTTGGTCGCCAGTGGCTCACATCTACATTCCTAACCACCCAAGAGGATAAAATCTGAAGACTGCTGTTTGAAGCCAGCCCAGGCAGCAAAGTCCATAAGACTCATCTCCATTAACCAGCAAAAAGCCAGAAGCAGAGCTGTGGCTCCAGTGGCAGAGCACTAGCCTTGAGCAAAAAGTTCAAGGACAGTGTGCTCAGTCCTTGAGTTCAAACCTCCTCTCCCCCAAAACAATCCTGCTGCCTCAGCCTCACAAATAGCTTAGACTACAGGTATACACTAACACCAGCAACATTTATTTTAAAATATACTTCATCACTTCAAATTATGAATAAAATAAAAACACAGAAAGTTAGGCTGGGCATTGGTAGCTTATGCCTGTAATCCTAGCTACTAAGGAGGCTGAGATCTGAGGATCACAGTTTGAAGCCAGCCCAGGCAGGAAAGTCCATAGGACTCTTAGCTCCAATTAATTCCAATTAATCACAGAAAAAGAAGTGGCATGACTTAAGTGGTAGAGCACTACTACCCTTGAACAAAAGCAGCTCAGGAATAGCATGCAGAGTGCAAGCCCCAGGACTGGCAAAAAAAGAAAATGTTAGCCTCAATACTTAAAAGCTTTTAATATTAAAATTCCACCCCCCCCCCGCCCCAGGATTTTAACTCTCAGCTTCATGCCTGTGTGGCTTACTTGCTGGGCTACAGCTCTACCATTTGAGCCTCACCTCCAGCCCAGCTTCTGCTGGTTATTTTTGGAGATAGAATTTCCTGGACTTTTCTGCCTGGGCTTCTCTCAAACACAATCCTTCAGATCTCATTCTCCTGAGTGGTATAGGCATTAGCCACTGGCACCAGGCTCTTTATTACTTAAACTTTTATATTATAAAGGAGGCACTCTCATTTTCTGACTCTAGACTCATTGCTATCATCCTTTCAGATACAGGAGTTCCAAAGAGGTTTTATACTGAAGCAACTCACATTTAAGTTATGATCATTATCAGGAGTTACTTCAAAAGACAGTTCCCTTTTTTTTCTTTTTCTTTTTTGTGCTGATCTGGGGCTTGAACTCCTGTCCCAGAGCTTCTTTTGCTCAAGGCTAGCACTCTACCACTTGAACCACAATGCCACTTGTCTTTTTTTGTGATTAGTTAGCCAAAAAAGAGCCAAACGTGGAGCTGCAGCTCAAGTGGTAGAATGCTAGCGTTATGGACAAAAGATCAATGCCAGCACCCAGGCCCTGAGATCAAGCACCATAACCAGCACCAAAAAAAAATAAATAAAAAGGAGCTGTGGCTCAAATGGTAGAGTGCTAGACGTGAGCAAAAGAGCTCAGAACAGTGCCTAGACTCTGAATTCAAGCCCTAGGACCAGCATACCAAAAAAACAAACAACAACAGAGGGGCTGGGAATGTGGCTCAGTGGTAGAGTGCTTGCCTAGCATGCATGAAGCCCTGGCTTCAATTACTCAATACCACATAAACAGTAAATGCTGTAAGTGGCACTGTGGCTCAAGTGGTAGAGTGCTAACCTTGGGAAGGTGGCTCAGTGGTAGAGTGCTTGCCTTGCATGCATGAGGCCCTGGGTTCAATTCCTCAGCACCACATAAGCAGAAAAACCCGGAAGTGGTGCTGTGGCTCAAGTGATAGAGTGTTAGCCTTGAGCTAAAGAGCTGAGGGACAGCACCTTGGCCCAGAGTTCAGGCCCCACAACCAACAACAACAACAAAAGAATCTCAGGGACAGTGCCCAGGCCCAGGCAAAAAAAAAAAAATTTTTTTTAAAGTCAGTGCTGGTGCCTCACACCTGTAATCCTAGCTACTCAGAAGGCTGAGATCTGAAGATCACGGTTCAAAGCCAGCCTCGACTGGAAAGTCCCTCATCTCCAATTAACCACCAGAAAACCAGAAGTAGCTCTGTGGCTCAAGTGGTAGAACACTCACCTTGAGCTGAAGAACTCAGGAACAACAACAAAATAATAATAATAATAATAGGTTGCCGAGCACTGGTGGCTCACACCTGTAATCCTAGCTACTTAAGAGGCTGAGATCTGAGGATCACGGTTCAAAGCCAACCCCGGCAGGAAAGTCCATGAGACTCATCTCCAATAAACCACTAAAAAAACAGAAGTGGCTCTGTGGCTCAAGTGGTAGAGCACCTGTCTTGAGCTGAAGAGCTGAGGGATAGCACCCATGCCTCAGGACTGACCAAAAAAATAAAAAAGGCAAAAAAAAAAGAAATTTCCCTTTACAAATACAAGCACTAATATTATTTTTTAAATAATATAACAAAGAAACTACTTTTGTCCATATGTACCCATTACTAGCCAACACAAAGCTAAGAATCACATCATAACAGAAAATAATAGGACAATACTAAAAATTCTGAGAAATCATGAAAATTCTGAGAAATCTGTCCCCAACACAGATCACAATGGTTAAACCAGTCATTTCATGATGAAAAAGATCAATTAATAATCTATGAATATCTTCAAGCTAGAGTAGTTGATCAAAAATTTAAAGAATGACAGATGGCCTCAATGCCTTCAAGAGACTGTCTTATACAGTGGTTAAGTTTAATTTGAAAATAGACTATATTATTTGATAAGAGCTGCACAAGCTAGGAGCTGGAGGCTCATATTTATAACCCCTAGCTGCTCAGCAGGCTGAGTTCTGAGGATCTTGGATCAAAGCCAGCCCTGGCAGGAAAGACAGGGAGACTCTTATCTCCAGTTAACCACCAGAAAACAGGAAGTGGATCTGTGGCTCCAAGTAATAGAGCACTAGCCTTGAGCACAAAAATTCAGGGACAGTACCCAGGCCCTGAGAGTTCAAGCCCCAAGACTGATCAAAAAAAAAAAAAAAAAAAAATCTGTGCCATCTTTGTGTGCACTGGGGTGGAGGGGTATCAGGACCTGGACATTGTCCCTGAGCTTCTTTTGCTAGTGCTTTAACACTTGGAGCCACAGCTCCACTTACAGCTTTTGGTGGTTAACTGGAGATAAGTTTCATGGACTTTCCTGCACAGGAATGAGCCACCAGCACCCAGCCTGTGCCACTTTTAACTGCAGCTGTAATGGAATACACTAAAAGCCTTGTTTTAAGACAAAAACAGTGAAATAAAAAACAATGACCATGAATTTGCCTTTTTTTCAGCTAAGGATTAATCAGATAAAAGGCAATACGATAGGGACAAAATATAAGAAATGCAACTTAACAAACTTCTCACACAAAACAAAAATATAAAGCATATTTGAGAATCAAAGGTAAAGCAAGAAGAGCAGGAAAGACTCTGGTTCAATCTCTAACCCCCAAAATTCAAAACAAAACTAACACAAATTAAAACTGGTGCCAACAGCTCACTCCTGTAATACTCACTATTCAGGATGCTGAGATCTGAGGCTCCCAGTTCAAAGCCAGCCCTTGCAGAAAAATCTGTGAAATTATTTTTTTTTTTTTCTGGTCAGTCGTGGGGCTTGAACTCTGAGCCTGGGCGCTGTCCCTCAGCTCTTTAGCTCACGGCTAGTGCTCCACCATTTGAGCTACAGCGCCGCTTCCAGTTTTCTGTGGTTTTATTAGAGATAAGAGTTTCAAGGACTTTCCTGCCCGGGCGGGCTTTGAACCAAGATCCTCAGATCTCAGCCTCCTGAGTAGCTAGGATTACAGGTGTGAGCCACCGGCGCCTGGCATGAAATTCTTTTTTTTTTTTCTTTTTGCTTATGTGGTGCTGGGAATCGAACCCAGGGCCTCAGGCATGCAAGGCAAGTGCTCTACCACTGAGCCACCTTCCCAGCCCTGGCATGAAATTCTTATTCCCAATAAACTACTAAAGAAAATGAAAATTATCACATTATTAAGTGTGTGTGTGTGTGTGTGTGTGTGTGTGTGTGTGTGTGTCTGTGTGTCTATGTATAGATCAAACCCAGGGCAGGGCCTCCAGTATGCTAGGCAAGCATTCTAAATCAGTGTACACACAGAATAGGGAGTATCTTCTGTATTACCAATTTCACATTAAGGAGGGTTTGCTATGCTCTGTTACCAATTAAATACTAGGCAAAATATGTTAATTTCCAATCCCTTCTTTCACATATATTTGCTTTGTTTTTAGCAAACTGCTATGGAGTAATATTATCTAACTAGTACTATTTACCTTAGTGTTAGTTGTCCCAAACAAAATACTTTTTTTTCCGTGCTGGTCCTAAGGTTTGAATTCAGGGCCTGAGCACTGTCCCTGAGCTTTTTTGCTCAAGGGACAGCATTCTTCCACTTGAGCCAGAGATCCACATCTGGCTTTTTTGGTAGTTAACTGGAGATAAGAGTCTCACAGACTTTCTTCCCCAGATTAGCTTCAAACCATAAGCCTCAGATCTCAGCCTCCTGAGTAGCTAAGATTGCAAGGGTGAGCTTCTGGCACCTGACTAAAAAATACTTGTTGGAAATTAAACTTGATCCACAAAAGTTGGCCAGTAGATTTTACTAAAAAAAATTGTTAGAAAAGTCAAAACAAATTCCATTTGTGACTATTTCCAGCATCTTTAAATAGAGTATGTGTCTCAACATGGATAGGGTAATATCTTTTCTATTTTCTATTATTTTGTCACTAATAACTTGTACCTTTACTTAGTAATTTTAAATATCTCCAACTGAAAAGTATATGTGTATGCTGACCACAAAAATGAAGCAAATAATTGGTAAGGATACAACTCTTACATAATATCATAAAAATGTCTTTTTACTAGATATTCAGTGACTATCACAGACATAAATATTAAACAAAGTTGACCTAATTTGAAGCCAGAAACAGAAGCTTATACCTTTTGAAGGGTAGAAAATAAGAGTTAAGTAATTGGGTAGTCCTAAAAATACACATCACAACTACATGACTAAGATAACTCGTTTAAAACTTGTGCCAAAATAACCCCTCCCTTCAAAACAAACTAAAATTGACTCACTGGCCTATTTTACTTAATTTTGGAAATTAAAAAAAAAAAATAATTCCTTAACATTCATTTCCTCTAGCTCTGTCCCCACAATGTAAAACATTCTAATCTTCAGACTGGGAGCCCACCCTGCAAATATGCTCAAGTAAAAAAAAAGAAAAAATAAAATCAGTCATCTCCAAGTTATCTACCTTGGAGTTAGAACAAAAAAGCACTGGATTCCAGAATAATTCATGGAAAACAATAGAAACAATGTCTACAATGCCTGCTCAGGAGCCATCTCACCCCAAGAATCGCCTCCTCTAAGATACTTTTCATCTGTGAGCTGACCCCATTCTGGTGGAGTTAACCACCTGGGCACAAAAGCTTTCGACGTTAACTCCCTAAAGGGAGAAACTGAATAATGTCTCCAACATGTCATGATCCACCCTTTGTGGATGTTTCTCCAAAAGGAGAAATAAATAATAAAAGCTAGTAAACTTGGTGGCTGCGGGGTGAGGACAAAGGGCATTATTGAAAAGAAACACTGACCGAGGTAAATGTAGAGTAAGACCAGAAAGAAAGCTAAATTAAAGTTCCCTCCGATGGAGATTGGCAAGAAAACGCAGCACCTTGATATACATATATTCAGACACACACACACATATCACTCCCTTTTCATTACCACCCACTAGAATATAAAGTTGGAACTCTCACTACCCAAGAAGCTCAAGGAATACTCAAAAGGTCAGGGCCTCAGGAATGACAGGCACCTCTCCCACCACTACCCCCTCCTCTAAAAAAAAAAAAAGTCCAATCCAGTAAGTGCAGGTCACCCTGCCCTCTGGGGCAGTTCCAGCCTGCGCAGAGAGGGCCCAGAGGGGAGATCGAGAAGGAGAAGACACCTCCCTTTCCAAACCTCCTCAGCTGGAGAAACAAAACAAAGACAGCCATCCTCTCCTCAGTAGTCAGTACCCCAGCCAGGGGGAGGCTTTCCCGTTTCCCGGTGCAGCCTGGCCTCCCGCCCCCGCCCCATGACAAAGAAAAGGCACTGGGTGAGCCAGGCCTTCCTGCCTCCACCGGGGCGGGGGGGGGGGCTGCGCTCACACTCCTAGCCCCCTCCCCGCCCAGTTTAAAAACAGCCCCCAAGCGACAGGGAGCCGAGGCCTGAGGCCGGGGAAGCCGAGGCTCGGAGGGGGGGTGGGGAATACCTTAAAGTAGCCGCCTTCGTAGAGGGTGTTGGGGGGTCCGAAGATGGCTACCTCCCAGTTGTAGAGGTCGGACTCGTCCACCAGGGTGATCCGGAAGCCCTCCACCGGTTCCTCCTGCAGGGATTTCAGCTCGAGCATCAGGGCCTTCTGCGAGCTGGTCATCTGCTGCTGGGC
>NW_012267311.1:2764394-2771033 GCF_000151885.1 Dipodomys ordii | reverse complement strand
CGCCTGCGCGCGCCCCTCCCTCCCTCAGCCGCCCGCCTCTCCCTCCTCCTCCTCCTCCCACTTGCCCGCCTCCTCCCTGCTTGCCGGCACGGTGGCGGCGCTTTGTGACGCGGGCGCGTGTCCCCCGCCCTTCCCGGGCCTGGCGGCCGCGGGGGCCCCCACACGGACGGACGGGGATCGCCTCGGCCCCTGTGCGACTGTTGTGCGGCCCGACGCCGCGGTGCCCCCGGCGCGTCCGCGTCCCGGAAGGAACCTCGGGTTCTAGAGCGCCCCGCACCCTCCCCGCTGCGGGTCCGCGGCCGCCAGCCTCCGGGCCCCCCTGGAGGACGCCCGGTCTGCAGTCCCTGCACTTTGTGGGTTCTTGACTTGGAGATGATGTTGAAACATCTCTCCCCCCCAGATGCAGTTCCCCAGGCCAGACAGTATGCCCCTGGGCAAGTCATCCACCAGGCCGCACGGAGGACGAGTTCCCAAAAGAGAAACTCCCACTTCCCTTCTTAAAGACTAGAAGTTACCAGAAAAGACTGCGAAATAGATAGCCTGAGTTCCTGGGCCTCCTCTGAGGGGTTTGGAGCCAGCACTTGTGTTCGGACTTTGATCCTCCCTCCATAGGTCCATTCAGTTTGAACCAGGAACTGAGCAACTTTGAAAAACAATCGTGATTGAAGTGAGGCTTGCAAAGTCTTAAGTCTTTGTGACTTAAAATCTTTTAGGAAGGCGAGTTCTGAACTGCCGAAATTATTTCCTGGGAAAGTCAGGCTAGTGGGAGAGTTCCACCTGCACCATTTGGGGATCCGAAAGAACCTTGTTCCAATTCATATTACCTGTCTTTGTTTCATCAGCTTCTTTAAAAGCAGATTTAATTACACCTAACACAAGAAATTGTAATGATTAAATGAGATCATCTATGTACAGCATTTACTATATATGGTAAATTATCTATAAAGAGGAACTTTAAGCCGGTTGCCTGTTCAAAGCCAGCCCAGGCATGAAAATCTGTGATTATTATATCCTATTAACCGGCAGAACACCGGAAGTGGATCTGTGACTCAAGTGGTAGAGTGCCAACTTTGAGGGGTGGGGGAGTTATAGCACCCAGGCCCTGATTTCAAGCCTCAGTACACAAGCAAAAGAAGAAAGGGAACTTTTTTTTTTTTAAATAAAGGCATAGCTGTATTCTGGATACCACCTTTTCTTTTTTTAATTCACTTTATTTTTAGAGAAGTTTTAGATTAAGCTGAGTGCTAATCGCTCAGAGACCTATAACACTAGCTACTGAGGCTGAGATTTGAGGATCTCACTTCAAAGCTAGCATGGGCAGGAAAGGCCATAAGACTTTTTCTATTATTTAATTTTATTGTCAAGGTGATGTACAGAGGGGTTAACAGTTATATACATAAGATAGTACATTCCTTGTCAAACTTATTGTCCCTGCCCTCATTTTTCTCCCCGCCATGAGATTCTTAGCTTGATCCTCAGATCTTAGCCTCCTGAGTAGCTAAGATTACAGGCATGTGTGTGAGTCACTGGCACCGGACACCCTATTACATTAGATAGTCTATTTATGCAATTAATAAGCCAATATTGATACATTACTATTAACTCAAGTTCACCCATTAGTCATATTTATTTAGTTCTTACCTAACAATATTTTTCTGTTCCAGGATTCCATATAAGCTACCAAACCACATTTAGTTTTCCTATTTATTGACATTTGTCTCAGTTTTCTTCTTAATGACAGCCTGGGCGCTGTCCCTGAGCTCTTCAGCCCAAGGTTAGTGCTCTACCACTTTGAGCCACAGCGCCACTTTGGTTTTCTAGTGGTAAATTGGAGATAAGTCCCACGAACTTTCCTGCCCAGGCTGCCTTTGAACCGCAATCCTCAGATCTCAGCATCCTGAGTAGCTAGGATTACAGATGTGATCCACCAGCACCTGGCTTGATTTAAAAAATTTTGAACCATCTTGGTTAGTTTTGTTCTCTTTTGTTTTCAGATGTTCTCTGTAGCTCAGACTAGCCTCAAGGTTTCTATATATTCCAAGGGGACCCAAACACTCAATACTCTGCCTCCACTTCCTGAATGCTGGAATTCCAGCCACCAGACTCAGCTAGGTCAAAGTTTTTTTTTTGGGGGGGGTGTTTTTGTTTTTGTTTTGTCGGTCTTGGGGCTCGAACTCTGGGCTTGGGCACTATCCCTGAGCTCTTCAGCTCAAGGCGAGCACTCTACTTGAGCTACAGCACCACTTCTGGTTTTCTAGTGATTTATTGGAGATAAGAGTCTCACAGCCTTTTCTGCCCAGTCTGGCTTTGCACCATGATCCTCAGATCTCAGCCTCCTGAGTAGCTAGGATTACAGGTGTGAGCTACCAGTGCCCGGCTTTAGGTCAAAGTTTTTGTAGACAATTCCTCAACTAGGATTTGTGGGGGTTTTTTCTCTCATAGTAAGACTGGGGTTGTGTTTTTTTTTTAAGGGAAAGATCAAAGAGGGTGGTGTAAAATGCCATTTTCATCACATCACATCAAAGCCAATAATAAAGCAACATGACTTAGCATTGTTTATGTTGACCTTAATTACTGGCTGAGGTAGTATGTCAGGTACTTCCGCTGTAGATTAATTCTTCCTCTTCTCCACCCCCTTGTATGCTGTATGTACTAAGTGTGGTATAATCCAAACTTAAGAAGCACTCCTTCATTTTTTTGATGCCTCGCCACTATAAATGAGGTTTAAGAAACAAACTGTAATTTAGAGCATCATTCTGTAACCTACAATCCTGACTAGGTCTTGAGACCAAACCCCACTGGAATTAGAGCTCCCCTCAAGGAAGAAGTGTGTCCTAGTCAAAGCAGCACTTCCTCCCAAAATGATGATGTATGCTTAGTTCTGGCTTCCCTTCCTCCACCATTCAATTTAGGGACAAGAAGATTGCTGACCTGGAAACCTCAGAGATGATGGTGACACCTTTAATAGCAAGGCTGTGAGTAGATAAAGAGGCAGAAAGCTCATCTTCAAAGCAGTTCACCCACATTAATTCATCATAGCCCCACCCTAATTTATAGGATGTTAGATCCTTAGTCTAACCCCACTGAAACATACACCTGCCACTTCAGAGCAGAAGCTGCTCCTTCGGCTCAAATCAACTCACAAACTCAGTACCCAGTATCTACTGTGGGTATGGCTCTAAGTTGCAAGGCTGGCAGCTTCATGTGTTAGTGTATTTTGTATTCAAGGCTCTGCATTCTCAGGTCAGAGGAACTACAGTTCCACAGAACTAGCTCATGTCTTTTTATCATAACCCGCAAAGACATTTTATCTAGTAGTAGGCTGCAAGTGTATCTTATTCATCCTGTATCTCAGCAACCAGCATACCATCTGACACAAAGTAGACACTAAGTAATTGTTCTCCCAGACTCACAGCCAAGGGCAGGAAGACAAGACAATCCCTATCACAAAATAACACATTGAACCCCACCCTCCACCTCCATGTCTAGGCTGTCTCAGGCACAGGCAGGGTAGGTGCTTGTCAAGACTATACATTGCATGATCATATATAAGTTACTCCAATGTTTATTGCATGCTAGGTGCTCAAAGCTTTTTTGTCAAAGAAAAGCACAATTTCTTAGAGCTGTCTGTATTGTTTCATACTGGCAGGAAGATTTGACTGATTGGTGCCCTCTTGTGGTAAGGAAAACACAATAGCTAACCTCAGTCTATGGTATCATCTTGTGCCAACCAGGGCATTTCTAGACTCCATTAATTTATTTCCATAGAGGAAAAAAATATAGAGCTAAATCTTAGTGGCTTACACCTACCTATTCAGGAGGCTGAGATCCTAGGATTTGATTGCAGTTCAAGCCAGTCCTAGTCCAAAGCCAGACCGTGAGACTCTTATCTCCACTTAACTGCCTAAAGGCTGGAAATGGTTCTGTGGCTTAAAGTAGTAAAGCAGTAGCCTGAGCGCAAAAGCCCAGGGACAATGTTGAAGCCCTGAGTTCAAGTCCCAGAATGAGTACAAAATACGTATAGAAATCTTTTTTTTTTGGCCAGTCCTGAGGCTTGAACTCAAGGCCAGGGCACTGTCCCTGAGCTTTTTTGCTCAAGGCTAGCACTCTACCACTTGATCCACAGCACCACTTACAGCTTTTTCTGTTTATGTGGTACTGAGGAATGGAACCCAGGGCTTCATGCATGTTAGGCAAGCACTCTATCACTTTTACATTCAAAGCCCCTGGTACCAGTTGTTTTTTTGTTTGTTTGTTTTGTTTTTGGTCATGGGGCTTGAACTCTGGGCTTGTGTACTGTCCCTGTGCTCTTCAGCTCAAGGCAAGTGCTCTACCACTTGAGCCACAGCACCATGCCCGGTTTACTAGTAGTTTATTGGAGATAAGAGTCTCTCGGACTTTCCTGCCCGGACTAGCTTTGAATCGCAATCCTCATATCTCAGCCTCTTGAGTAGCTAGGATTACAGGTGTGAGCCACCAGCACCCGGCCAGGTGGTTGTATTTTTGTTTTGTTTTGTTTTTGTTCAGTCCTGGAGCTTGAACTTGGGGCCTGGGCGCTGTCCCTCAGCTCTTCAGCTCAGGGCTAGTGCTCTACCACTGGAGCCACAGCACCACTTCCGGTTTTCTGGTGGTTAATTGGAGATAAGAGTCTCACAGACTTTCCTGCCAGGGCTGGCTTTGAACCATGATCCTCAGATCTCAGCTTCCTCAGTAGCTAGTATTACAGGTGTGAGCCACCAGTGCCTGGCAAGACAAGCTTTTTTATATTTGACATGTTAACACATATTTAAGACTTCAACACTGCATTAAGGAGTCCCAATCTTCCTCTAATAATAATAACTCTTTGCTTAGTATCCCTTTTTTTTTATTAGTCATGGGGCTTGAACTCTGGGCTTGGGCGCTGTCCCTGCACTCTTCAGCTCAAAGCCAGTGCTCTGCTGCTTAAGCCACAGCGCCACTTCCAGTTTTCTAGTGGTTTTATTGGAGATAAGAGTCTCATGGATTTTCCTGCCCAGGCTGGCTTTGAACCATGATCCTCAGATCTCAGCCTCCTGAGTAGCTAGGATTACAGGCGTGAGCTAAAGGTGCCTGGCCTTAGTATCACTTTTTGAAGGGCTCTTGCGTGCGTGTGTGTGTGTGTGTGTGTGTGTGTGTGTGTGTGTGTATGCCAGCATTGGGGAGCTTGAACTCAGGGCCTAGGCTCTGAGCTTCTTTTTGCTCAAGGCTAGCGTTCTGGCATTGCTCCACTTTGGCTTATTTGGTAGTTTTGTTTTTTGTTTGTTTGTTTTGGTCCAGTTGTGGGGCCTGAACTCTGGGCCTGGCCGCTGTCCCTCAGCTCTTCAGCTCAAGGCAAGCGCTCTACCACTGAGCCACCTTCCCAGCCCTTATTTGGTAGTTTTTTGGAGATAAAAGTCTAATGGACTTTCCTGACCAGGCTGGCTTCAAACCATGATCCTCAAAGCTCAGTTTCCTGAGTACCAAGATTATCTGGGTGAGCAGGCACATGGCTGAAAGGATTTTTTTATATTCAGCATTTCATTACCTGATCATTACTAGAATATCCATTTTACTGAGTAAAGTAAGGCTTAAAAAAATTAAGAAGGGGCTAGGAAGGTGTCTCAGTGGTAGAGTGCTTGCCTTGCATGCATGAAGGCCTGGGTTCCATTCCTCAGCACCACAAAAGCAGAAAAAGCTGGAAGTGGTGCTGTGGCTCAAGTGGTAGAGCACTAGCCTTGAGCTGAAGAGTGAGGGACAGCGCGCAGGCCCAGAGTTCAGGCCCTATGACTAACCCCCCCCCAAAAAAAAAACCCAGGTCATTCACTTAGTTAATGGTAGAACCTTGAGTTAACCTCAACCATCCCACTTCTTTTCATTGTAGTGGTGATTTCATTTTGCTTCCTAGGCAGGACTATATAGATAGAAACAAAACAAAACTTACTATGTAGCCCAAGCTGGCCTAAAACTCATGATCCTCTAGCCTTAGCTTTCTCAGTGCCATGATTTACAGGCATGAAGCAATGTGCATACAGTTTCAATGTGATTGCAATTTCAGTGTGTTTGTTCTTCATCATCATATTGTAATTTTCCTGGTCTAACATGTCCATAGCAATCTGTGTCATCATAGCTCTATCCACATTATCCTGCAGTGTTTATTTCTTCCAGTCACTGAAGTGCTGTGAAGGAAGAACCATTTGTAGTTGTTCTTTAATGGAGTCCAACTTATTTTCACATGGCTTCTTGTGGGTTAGGTATCAGCTAAAAGACCATTGCTAATACAAGGTCAGGAAGACTTACACCAGTTCTTTCTTCAGTTTTATATTGTTTTAGTTCTTATATTTAGTTCATTGATCCATTTTGACTTTTTTTGGGTGGGGTCCCAGCCCCCATTTTGACTTTTTTGTTGCTGGTCGTGGGTCTTGAACTTGGGGCCTGGGCCCTATCCTTGAGCTTCTTTTTTTTTGCCAGTCATAGTGCCTGAACTCTGGGCCTGGGCACTGTCCTTCAACTCTTCAGCTCAAGGCTAGTGCTCTACCACTTGAGCCACAGCACCACTTCCAGCTTTTTCTGTTTATGTGGTGCTGAGGAATCGAACCCAGGGCCTCATGCATGCAAGGCAAGCACTCTACTACTGAGCCACCG
>NW_012267311.1:2755652-2758014 GCF_000151885.1 Dipodomys ordii | reverse complement strand
CGGAAGTGGCGCTGTGGCTCAAGTGGTAGAGCGCTAGCCTTGAGCTGAAGAGCTGAGGGACAGCGCCCAGGCCCAGAGTTCAGGCCCCATGACCGGACCAAAAAAACAAACAAACAGCTTCAAAGGAGAAACCTAAAGAACACCCATCCCGTCCCGTTTGACTCCAAGTGAAAGAATTGAGGAAGAGGAAGTGACAGCTAAACTACTTACAGGCTTCCGGTCTAGTGTCGCAAAAAGTGACAAAAGAAGCCGTAAGTTGCAGAATCTCCGTTTGGTCCCGCCTTCATGGGCGGTCTTGAAGAATAACTGACCAATGGAGAGAGAGCTATCGGGCAAGAACCCAATAGTAGTAAAGTGGGTGGAGCTCTGGAAACTCCGCTCCACTGCGCTGGAGTTCGGCGTTTCCGCACACGTGGGGAGACACGCTGAGCGGACGCGGCTTGAATCTGGAAGTGCGGGACCCTTGCCTAGACTCGCGTGATGGGGCCGGCCCCAGCCGGAGAGCAGCCGCGCGGGGCGGCCGGGGAGCAAGAGGTGGGTGCAGGAACTGGAGGCGGGGCGTCCTCCCTCAGCCGCAGACTCTAGATAGCGGATCCTGACAGCCGGTGAGGGATGGGAGGGTGGTGCACGTTGAAGAAGCCCTGTGGCTGGGCGCAGTGGTGTCACATATTGGTAGGGAATCTGGGACTGCCGGGGTTTGGGCCGAGCACGAATGGAGAAAGCATGTGAGAAATCCCAAGCCTGGGTCAGTAGACGAGGTAACTTCTGGATTCGTGGTACCTGGGGGGCTTGTCCATTGCTTAGGGAAGTGTCCAGAAAACTTCCAAGGGTACCAACTCCAAATGGAGCTCCTTGCTTGTGCTGTCAGGTTACTCTAGTGAATGGTTCTCAAAGGAAGGATGGGAGCACATGAAGCCTTTATCGGCAACCTGTGCCATAATGGCACTTTAGGCATCAAATGCCAAGTACCTATGATCTCACATTGTCTTTCTCCTTCTCTGGTGATAGGTGATGGAAACAGCCCTGGAAGGCACAGGCAAAGAGAAGAAGAAGGCATCCTCTAGAAAGCGTGTAAGAGCTGGGTCTCCAACAGAGAGCCTCCTCCTGCAGCCACCGAAACTTAGCCGGGCAGAACTCTACAAGGAACCTACCAATGAAGAGCTGAATCGCCTTCGGGAGACTGAAATCTTGTTCCATTCCAGCTTGCTTCGTTTACAGGTATTGTTGGGTTACTAGAGTTTAGGTTAGAGGGGCTTGCTTGGGACCGTAAGGCTAATAGATTCTTCCTTGACCTCTTACAGGTGGAGGAGCTACTCAAAGAAGTAAGGCTGTCAGAGAAAAAGAAGGACCGGATTGATGCCTTCCTAAAGGAGGTCAACCAGCGGATCAAAAAAGTGCCCTCGATTCCTGAAGCAGAGGTAAAACAGGTGGTGTGGGAACTGATAAACAAGGCCTTGAGAGGCCTGGGGTATTTCAGTCAGGAGCTTTGCTATTCTCTTGTAGTGCTGGGGTGTTAGAAAGCTTATTCTCACTGCAGGAAGCAGCTAAAACTGAAAATTGGTGTATTCACTCAACAAGCACTTAGTGTTCATAGGATACTTCAGTAAGTGAAATGGTCTATGCAGGAATATAGAGTTATGACCACCAGATAATAAATAGATAAACTGTGTGCTAGTTTTGGAAGGAAGCAGTTACTGTGGAAAAAGAAAAAGATAGGGTAATGCAAGATTTTTTTTTTAACTGTATTTTTTTTGTCTTTTTTCTTTTTTGGTACTGGGGATCGAACCCAGGACATTGCGCTTGTTAGGCAAGCGCTTTGCCACTGACCTAGATCCCAGCCCATGATTTTTTATGTATTAGGGGATTTAAATGTTTTTTTTTTTTTTTTTTGCCAGTCTTGAGGCATGAACTCAGGGCCTGGGCACTGTCCCTGAGCTTATTTTGCTCAAGGCCAGCACTTTGCCATTTGAACCATAGCCCACTTTGGCCTTTTCTGTTTATATGGTACTGAGGATTAGAACCAAGGGCTTCATGAATGCTGGGCAAGCACTCTACCACTAAACCACATTCCTAGCCATGGCTTGAAGTTTTGATAGTGTGGCCAAAGTAAGCCCTACTGAAGTGACATTTGTGTAAAGATTGAAGGGATTCTGTCAGCCATATACTATCTAAAGGAGGAGGAATATTCCAGGAAAGGGAAGCAATCGATACTGAGTCTCAAAAATGGGAATTCTGGGGCTGAGAAGGTGGCTCAGTGGTAGAGCGCTTGCATGCCTGAGGTCCTGGGTTCGATTCCTCAACACCACATAAGCAAAAAGAAAAAAGCCAGAAGTGGCACTGTGGCTCAAGTGGTAGAGCGCTA
>NW_012267311.1:2744129-2753272 GCF_000151885.1 Dipodomys ordii | reverse complement strand
ACAGCTGGCACTCTTATCACTGGACCATACCTCTTTTTTTTTGGTCGGTCATGGGGTCATGGGACTTGAACTCTAGGCCTGGGTGCTGTCCCTGAGCTCTTTAGCTCAAGGCTAGCTCTCTGCCACTTGAGCTACAACACCAGTTCTGGTTTTCTGGTGATATACTGGAGATAAGAATTTCACAGCCTTTTTTACCTGGGCTGGCTTTGAACTGAGATCCTCAACTCTCAGCCTCCTGAGTAGTTAGGATTACAGGTGTGAGCCATTGGCGCCCGGCAATTGACCATACCTCTTGTGTGGCATTTTGCTGGTTAATTGGAGAGGGAATGATGAATCTTTCTACCTTTCTGCCTTATCTGACTTTGTATTTCAATCTTCTGATCTCAACCTCTTGAATAACTAAGACTACAGTCATGAGTCACTGATGTCCAGCTTTAACCAATTTTTTTAAGCTGGGGTGGTGGGACTTGAACTTTAGAGCCTCAGGCTCTTGCTTAGATTTTTTCACTCAAGGCTGGTACACTAATACTTGTGCCACAGCTCCACTTCCAGCATTTTGGTAGTTAATTGGAGATGAGAGTCTCATGTACTTTCCTGTCCTTGGTGGCTTCAAACGGAGATCTTCCAATCTCAGCCCCCTGAGTAGCTAGGATTATAGGTGAGCCATCTAGAGACAGATTCTGAGGTGATTCTTCCACTGATGAAGAGTGGGGTGTGTATTAGGGATAATACTCATTTAGCTTTCTAGGCAGAATTGGTGACTTTGCCTTCTCCAGCAGTCTACTCATTTGGTGACAACCACAGCAACTCTGTCATCCTGAACAGCAAAATGAACCACAGGAAATTTTGTCAGAGAAACTCTCAATTAAAAAAAAAAGAAAGAAAGAAAAAATATACTTAGGCTTGCCAGGAAATAGATCAATTGTGGCAGCATCATCAAATTGCAAGAATTTAGGGTCATCTCCCAGCTTCCTACCAGAGTGATGATCAATCAGCAACCTTATAAAAATATAAGTTGGGGGGGTGGGGAATATAGTCATGGAGATGGGAGGGAAGGGATGGTAGGGGAAAAACAAAGGAGGAGGCAACAATGCTCGATAGGAAATGTACTTATTACCTTGCTCATGTAATTGTAACCCCTCTGTAAGGTATTTTCACAAAACATTAAAAAAAAAGTATAAGCTGTATGAAAATCTAGTACAAGGGAATAGGCAGCATTGACAGTTCAGGATAATCACCTGAACAATTAAACTAATTCCTTCCATTGTGGCTTGTTTGTTTGTTGAGATAGGGGCTTACTATCTAGCTTAGGCTGGACTGGAACTGATGATTTTTTTTGCCACCATCTCTCTCTCTCTCTCTCTCTCTTTTTTTTTTTTTTGGTTGGTAGGTCGTGGGGCCTGAACTCTGGGCCTGGGCGCTGTCCCTCAGCTCTTCAGCTGTAGACTAGTGCTCCACCAGTTGAGCCTCAGCCCCACTTCCAGCTCTTTCTGCTTATGTAGTGCTGAGGAAGGCCCTATGCGTGCAAGACAAGCACTCTACCACTGAGCCACTTTCCCAGCACCGATTGCCACCATCTTTCTAGCATTGGATTTATCATGTTGAGTTAAATCAAGGTGGTTTAAATGTCTTTTTTTTTTCTCTTGAGTACCTAATAAGGAATTGTCTTCATGTGAAAGACATTTATGGGCAAATTAACAATTCAGTTTCAAACATATTAGTGTGTTAAGGCATCTGTTAGACATCAAGAGGCCAGTGTGAGGAAGGCAGTGGAGTGAAGACGTGTTACTGTTTCTACAGCTTACTGACCAGTCGTGGCTTCCAGCTGAGGTTCGGGTCCCCCTGCATCAAGTGCCTTATAATGTGAAGGGTTCTTTCTGCTTCCTGCCTCCAACCCAAGTCACTGTTGTGGGCAGCTATCTTCTGGGCACTTGCATCCGACCAGACATCAATGTGGATATGGCACTGACCATGCCCAGGGTAAGGTTTCAGGTTTGGAGGATGAAGGAGCCCATGATAAGAGCAGCCTAGACGGGTCCTTGGGTCAGCTGTTCCTTTGGAACTTTGTGTTCCTTGTGTGAGAATGGCGTGTGTTGTTGCTGGATTAGACAACCCGTAGTCAGAAGAAACTCTGGGACGCTCACTTTGATCCCTCTTAGCCCCTCACCTCCACAAGTACTCATGCCTCTGGTCCTGTCACACCTTCCTTGACCCCCTCCAGGAAATCTTACAGGACAAGGACGGACTGAACCAGCGCTACTTCCGCAAGCGTGCCCTTTACCTAGCCCACTTGGCTTACCACCTGGCCCAGGACCCTCTCTTTGGCAGCGTTCGCTTCTCTTATACCAATGGCTGCCACCTGAAACCTTTGCTTCTCCTGCGGCCACATGGTGAGATTCATGCCTGGCCTAAGGGATAGGTGGGTGACAAATTTTGGGAGGGGCGGCACAAGGTCTAGGGGAGTAGAACTAGGAACTTGAAGGCCAAGTTAAGAGGCTGAGGCCTCAGGTTTGAGGGGACAGATTAGGACCTCAGATTCTGAGGTGGGATGACATAGGGCTCTCAAACATGAGAGGCGTAGTGTGGGGGCTCCTTCAGTTCTAGAAGCCACAAGGCCCACACCCAGTATGTCTCCACCCAGGCAAGGATGAACATCTAGTCACCGTACGTCTCCACATATGCCCTCCTCTGGACTTTTTCCGCCCATGTCGCTTGCTGCCAAACAAGAACAATGTGCGCTCTGCCTGGTACCTTGGACAGAGTCCTCCAGAGGGTGGTGAGCGGGCACTGGTGTCCAAGGGTGCTGGAGGGATGGGGCGTGGTGGAGGTTTCTCTTTTCATGGCTTCTCTGTTCCTCCCACAGGTAGCCCAGAGCCTCCTACTCCTCACTACAACACATGGATCCTTCAGGATACAGCTATGGAGTCCCATGCGCAGCTGCTGTCAGCTGTGCTAGGCTCTGCTCTGGGGCTGAAAGATGGTGTGGCACTTCTGAAGGTCTGGCTGCGTCAGCGGGAGCTAGACAAGGTGAGTTGAGGGTGACCTAGCCTTCCTGCCTCCTTGTGTGATGGACTGGCTCTGAGCTCAGGTCTCCCCCCCACCCCCCTTTCTTCTCTCTTTTTCAGGGTCTAGGTGGGTTTAATGGCTTCATTGTCTCCATGCTGGTTGCATTCCTTGTGTCCACACGCAAGATCCATACTACCATGAGTGGCTACCAGGTTCTGAGAAGCGTCTTGCAATTTCTGGGTGAGACCAACAGGGCAAGGAAGGTTAAGTGTTTCTCTTGTCTCAGGGATCCTCTCATTCTGTCAGAGATCCTTTAGTTCCTTGCCATTGGAATGAGCAAATGGAATCCTGGAGCACCTGGGCTGAGGGAGGCTGTCTTTAGAGTGGGGTCCCTGGGGAGAGATACCTTCTGACTCACCCACCATCTCTGGTTCACTCCAGCCACTACAGATCTGACAGTCAACGGGATCAGTTTATGTTTCAGCTCAGATCCCTCCTTGGTAAGTAGGAGAAGGGCAGTTCTGTGCCAGGAGGTCTGAAGATAAGGAAGGCCCAAACCTGACTGTCTTTTCTTCACCCGTCCCTCCAGCCAGCTCTGGCTGATTTCAGCCAGGCCTTTCCAGTTGTCTTCCTGGATTCGTCAGGTCGTCTCAACCTTTGTGCTGATGTCACTGCCTCCACTTACCACCAGGTACCGATAGAGCCAATGGTCTCTATTTCTGTATACCTGAGAAGTCCCAGTTCCGTCTCATCCCTTCTGTCATTACCCCAAAGTACTCTCTAAAGAAGCAAGATCAGAGCTACGTGCCAGTAGCTCACAATTATAATCCTAGCTACTGAGGAGTCTGAGGTCTGAGAATCATGTTTCATAGATAGCCCGGGCAGGAATTCTGTGAGACTCTTACTCCAATAAATTACCAAAAAAGCTAGAAGTGGTGTTGTGGCTCAAGTACTCGAGTGCTAGCTTTGGGCAAAAGAAGCTCAGGGACAGTGCTCAGGCCCTGGGTTCAAGCCCCAGGACCAGCACAAAAAAGTACAAGATGAAGTATGTTCCTAGTCTGAGTCGTGGGTTAGCCAGGTGCAGTGGTGGTCTCTCTTACCTTGTGGCTCCAGGTGCAGCATGAGGCACGCCTATCTATGGCATTGCTGGACAGCAAAGCTGATGATGGATTTCAGCTCCTGTTGATGACTCCCAAACCCATGATCCGGGCATTTGACCACATCCTGCAGTGAGTTTAGGGGAGACAGGGTATGTTGGTGGGTCCTGTCTCCCCGAGGCAATAAGGCAAAATTTCCTCCGACAGGTGTTCAGGTATTCAATAGAGTAGGTGTATGAGGGGCCTGCAGACCCTCCTACCCTTCTTTATATTTCTGTACCCCTCCAGTCTTCGTCCACTGAGTCGCTTGCAGGCAGCATGTCACCGGCTAAAGCTCTGGCCAGAACTTCAAGACAATGGTGGGGACTATGTCTCAGCTGTGTTGGGCCCATTAACCACTCTTCTGGAGCAGGGCCTGGGCTCCCGGCTACACCTGCTGGCTCATTCTCGGCTCCCTGTTCCAGAGGTGAGCCAGTGTAGTTTGGGGAGTTGGTGGGACTGAGGTTGGATTCAGGGTCCGAAAGGACTCAGATGGCATGCTATCTTTCTAGCCTAATTTAACTAGTTGTAAAGTTTATTTTCAAGCCAGTCTGGAGTGATTCTTGGGTTGAGCCTCGCCTTTTTATTTTCATCAGTGGGACATCAGCCAAGATCCACCAAAGCACAAAGACTCTGGGACTCTGACCCTGGGATTACTCCTCCAGCCTGAGGCCCTAACCAGTGTCCTCGAGCTTGGCCCAGAGGCTGACCAGCCGGAGGTGAGGCATCCAGAATGCACATTGGGAGGAATAGATGGAGTGATCTCATGTTGTTTGCTTGAGGCCTGTCACGAAAGATTCTCAGTCCCTTTTTAAAACAAAAAAAGCAAAACAAAGCAAAAGTTTATTTGAACTGAAGGCTTTGGTGCGTGCAGCTGAGTTACAGCACCAGCCCTGTCCTTTGTTCTTGATCACACCAACCACCTCTTACCTGTTCTCAGGCTGCTGGTTTCCGCCAATTCTGGGGATCCCGTTCAGAACTCCGGCGTTTCCAAGATGGAGCCATTAGGGAAGCTGTGGTCTGGGAGGCAGCCTCTCTCTCTCAGAAGCGCCTTATTCCTCACCAGGTGGTTACCCACCTCTTGGCACTGTGAGTATTAAGCATTCATGCCTGGAGGTCTAATCCAGAAGACTGGAGTGAGTAGCTCACTTTATGCTCAATGCACTGTGTCTGTGTCTCCCTTCAGCCATGCTGACATTCCAGATACCTGTATCCATTATGTGGGGGGCTTCCTGGATGCATTGATACAAGATCTGAAAGAGGTAGGAGGCTGGGAAAGTGGCTTAGTGGTAGAGTGCTTGCCTAGCATACATGAAGCCCTGGGTTTTGGTATCTCAGCACCACAAAAACAAAAAATTGGAAGTGGTGCTGTGGTTCAAGTGGTAGAGAGCTAGCCTTGAGCTAAAGAGCTGAGGGACAATGCTTAGGCCTGAGCTCAAGCCCAAGGACTTTTTGGGCAGAGGGAGGTAAGGGTCTCAGGGCCAAAGCTATTGAGAATCACCTGTGTCATAAGATGGGGTTGAGCTAGTCAAGCTGCATTTCCTAGGAGGTCCAGCAGGTGATGCTCTAGCTCTGTTGCAGTTTGAACTATGGCAAAATCCTAGTTGGTGCTGGGGTTTTACATTTAGTCTCCTGATCATCTTCTCTTCCCTCAGACCTCCAGCACAGGTGAGGAGGCTTTGACGGTGGTGGTGCGCTGCTATGATGAGCTCAGCCGCTTGCTGTGGGGGCTAGAGGGTCTCCCACTGACTGTATCTGCTGTTCAAGGAGCACACCCAGTACTGCGTTATACAGAGGTAAGGTGCCCTGATGAGGCAGAGGACCCATTTTGCTCAGCAACCTTCCGCCTCTATTCCAGTCACCCAGTATTCCTCTTTCCTTCTGAACGGGCATCCCTCCCAGCCCCAGGCACCTTCCTCAACCCCACTTCTTCGGCTGGCAGGTATTTCCACCAGCCCCAGTCCGTCCAGCCTTCTCCTTCTATGAGCTGCTCCGGGAGCGGGCCTCCCTGTTGCCCAGACCTGATAAGCCCTGCCCGGCCTATGTGGAGCCCATGACTGGTAAGAGTGCTCTTGAGAGGGAGAGGGACAGGCAGTTGTCCTTCCAGGCTGCAGTGAGAAACCTCTCATTCTTCCCCCTTAGTGGTTTGTCACCTGGAGGGCAGTGGTCAGTGGCCACAGGATGCTGAGGCTGTGCGGCGGGTCCGAGCCGCCTTCCAGCTTCGCCTGGCAGAACTGTTGACGCAGCAGCATAACCTGCGGTGCCGGGCCACTGCCACGCACACTGATGTCCTCAAGGTCAGGGATGGTTTCGGAAATCACGTGGGAGGGATGTCAGGTATACAAGAGGATACCCCCAGGACCCTGGGTGACATTCACTTCCCTAACCCGTCCCCTCTTCCAACAGGATGGATTTGTGTTCCGCATTCGTGTGGCCTATCAGCGGGAGCCTCAGATCCTGAAGGAGGTGCGGAGCCCGGAGGGGATGATTTCACTCAGGGACACTCCCGCTTCTCTCCGCCTTGAGAGAGACACAAGGCTGTTGCCCCTGCTCACCAGTGCCCTGCATGGGTAAGGCTCCCTGCACAGACTCTTCCTGTCCATAGGCCTTCGGCTCCCATTCTTCTCTCCTGGCTGCCCCTCTATCTGGGAGGCCAGATGGCATCACCGGGGTCTAGATTCTAGAAGCCCAGCTTTGCCACTTGCTATATTCCTCTGGGCCTTATTTTTCTCATCTGTAGGAAGGGAGTAACATTGGCATTGACCTCTTGGAGCATTTTTTAGAAGATGAGGTTGTGCATGTGATGCATTAACACAGAGTCCAGGGTTGGGTACAGGTGAATTCAGGCTGGCAGGGGGCTGTCCCTGGGCTCTGCAAGCCCTGATCTCACTGCCTCCTCTTCTTCCTTCAGACTCCAGCAGCAGCACCCAGCCTTCTCAAGTGTAGCTCGTCTGGTGAAGCGCTGGGTGCACGCACAGCTTCTGGGAGAGGAATTCACTGATGAGAGCTTGGATTTGGTGGCTGCCTCCCTCTTCCTGCGCCCTGAGCCCTTCACCCCTCCCAGGTGACTCTTCCTACCTTTTCTCTAGCTGAGAACTGCTTTTATCCTTCATGTTTTACCCATAGTCCAAATTGGAGAAAGTGGCCAAAGACACGGTAGAGGAGCCAGGTGCCTGTGGCTCACACCTGTGATCCTGTTGACTCAGAAGGCTGAGATTTTTTTTTGGGGGGTCCGGCCGTGGGGCCTGAACTCTGGGCCTGGGGGTGCTGTCCCTCAGCTCTTCAGCTCAAGGCTAGCTCTCTACCACTTGAGCCACAACGCCACTTCTGGCTTTTTTCTTTTTGCTTATGTGGTGCTGAGGAATCGAACCCAGGGCCTCAAGCATGCAAGGCAAGCACTCTACCACTGAGCCACCTTCCCAGCCCCAGAAGGCTGAGATCTAAAGATCACAGTTAGAAGCCAGCCTGGGCAGGAAAGTCTGAGGTTCTTAATCTCCAGTTGACCTCCAACATCAGAAGTATAGCTTGGGCTCAAGTGGCTTAGCCTTGAGTGAAAAAGCTAAGGGATACTTCCCAGGCCTTGTGTTCAGGCCCCTGTACTAGCACATGCTTGTGCTCCCTCCCCCTCTCCCTCTCCCTCTCTCCCTCTCCCTCTCCCTCTCCCTCTACCTCTCTCCGTCTCCTTCTCCCTCTCCTTCTCCCTCTCCCTCTCCCTCTCCTTCTCTCTCTCCCTCTTCCTCTCCTCCCTCTCTCTCCTCCTCCCTCCCTTTCTCTCTCTCTCTCTCTCTCTCACACACATGCACACGCACGCACACACACACACAGGGTGGGAAGCACCCTCCCTCCCACTGTCTTCTCTAAGGAATCTGAGCTCCCTTGATTGTAATGGAAGCTTGAGATCAGTGGCTGAGCCATAGACTCCTCCTCACTTCTTTACGCAGCTTCCCCCAGGATGAGGGCTCCCTAGATTGTGGGGGAAAGCGCCTGAGGGGCTGATGGCTGGGCCTCAGACTTTGACTCCTTCTACTTAGCTCTCCCCAGGTTGGGTTCCTTCGGTTCCTTTCCTTGGTGTCTACCTTTGATTGGAAGAACAACCCTCTCATTGTCAACCTCAACAATGAGCTCACTGGTAAGTTGGTAGGACCACTAGAGTTCCCCTTCACCAGTTGCACAGTGGGACACATGAGGTGTCTCTCCCATCCCAGAGGGTGAAGCCTGCCCGTCTATTTGGGAATAGAGAATGTCAAAAGGAAAAGGTCCAGGTTCAGACTGGCTATAGTGAGGTTTGTCCTTGTGTGGTCATTGACAGAATGGACTCCAGCAGTCTGTCGGGAGGCGGGCTGTGGAGAGCAGAGAGGAGTGGAGGAGGACTCTTGAACACTAGGTGAGAGGTCTTAGGGGAGCAAGGAAGTATAGACTAGGTGCCCACACATCTTGGGGGTGGGATAATGATTTGTAATCTGAGGAGCTCCAAGTCCCAGCCAAAAGCAGGGTATTAGGTTCCTAATTCCCCAGGTGTGTGGGACCCCAAGGTGGGAGGGGCCCGGGAGCAGGCCTGAGCTTGTGCAGGCCCAGAAACTAGACTAGGGGTGCCAGGCAGTGGAAAATTCTGCTTCTGGACTGCAGCTAGGGGATTAACACTCCACCCCATAAGGCAACTGTGGTGTCCATTTCATCCCTTTTGTCCTTTGGGGGAGGGGGATTGGAAAATCCCTGTGATGATCGGCCACTGGGCACATATGGGGAGCACCTGGAGTAGTAGAAGGCGCCTTCTGAGGATGGCTAGGCTGACTTAGCACACACTTTTGTCTCTAGTGGAGGAACAGGTGGAGATACGTAGTAGCTTCCTGGCAGCTCGGACCCGACTACCAGTCATGGTCATCATTACTCCGCAGGACCGCAAAGGCTCTGTGTGGACACAGGATGGACCCTCAGCCCAGGTTCAATTCCCTATTTGTCCCCAAATTTTATTTTCTTGTCCTGTCCCTATACCCCCCCCCC
>NW_012267311.1:2742521-2744079 GCF_000151885.1 Dipodomys ordii | reverse complement strand
CCTCAACACCACATAAGCAAAAAGAAAAAAGCCAGAAGTGGCACTGTGGCTCAAGTGGTAGAGCGCTAGCCTTGAGCTGAAGAGCTGAGGGACAGCGCCTAGGCCGAGTTCAGGCCCCACAAATGGACCCCCCCCCAAAAAAAAGGGAATTCTCCTTAGAAAAATGGTATTGTCCTTAAAATAAATGAGGTCAAAATAGAAGGGAATTCAGAAAGGTAATAAAAAGAAGTGACATACTGGTCTTTGTGCACCAAGATAAGGACTTAGGGAATTAGAAGTGGCCTGTGGTAGCAACTGGCTTAGCATATACAACTTCTTGAGTATGACCCCAGCACTATCAAAAGAAGAAGGGAAGGACTCTTGCTGTTGCTCTAGGTAGTGGAAAGCCAGTGCTGGATGTTTTGTTTTGCACAGCAGTGATGGACTGTACTTTTTAAAAGTTCACTTATGTAGTTTGAAATGTTTCACATAGTGGTGTGTTGAAAGTAGAATGAAAGGGACAAAGTGGAAATCAGGATTAGTTAGATATTTGTTGTGTACTGAAAATTGGTGGTATCGCTCTCTTTTTTTTTTTGTTGGTCGTGGGGCTTTAACTCTGGGCTTGAGTGCTGTCCCTGCTCCCTTCAGCTCAAGGTGAGCACTCTACCGCTTAAGCCACAGCGCCACTTCTGGTTTTCTAGTGGTTTATTGGAGACAGGAGTCTCATGAACTTTCCTTCCCGGGCTGGCTTTGAACCATGATCCTCAGATCTCAGCCTCCTGAGTAAGGATTATAGGCATGAGCCACCGGCGCCCGGCTCTCTCTTACATTTGGATAGAAAGAGAAGTAGTTTGCTTCTGTTTTTTTTTTGTTTGTTTGTTTGTTCTTTTTGTGGTATTGAGGATTAAATTTTCATGCCAGGCAAGTGCTCTACCACTGAGACGTATTCCTGGCCCTAGGACTTGAACTCAGGGCCTGGGCTCTGTCTCTGAGCCTCTCTGTGCTCAAGGCTAGTGCTCTACCACTTGAGCCACAGTGCCACTTCCAGCCTTTTCTCTTTATGTGGTACTGGGGAATCAAACCCAGGGCTGCATGCATGCTAGGCAAGCACTTTACTACTAAGTCACATTCCCAGCCCCTGATTCTCAAAATTCTCGATAGATTTTTGGTCATGTTTTGATGAAACAGTACTGATTTCACTGGGTGTAGTGGCCGATAACTGTAATCCCAGCACTTAGAAGCTGAAGCTAGAAAGTAAGAACAAGGCAACTGGGCACTGGTGGCTCAAAAAAGTGCTGACTTTTAAAACTAATAACTTAAAGGTTAGTATATTGGCATGTTCTTTAGTCTCAGCTACTCAGGAGGTTGAATCAGGAAGATAGCTTGTGTCTAGGAGTTTAGTGCTAGCTTGTACAACACAGACTCATCTTTTAAAATTAAAAACAAAAAACCTGATAACTTAAAAACTACTGTATTAAATACAAATTAAAAATGGTCAAGCTGGGCACCAGTGGCTCATGCTTGTAATCCTAGCTACTCAGGAGGCTGAGGTCTGAAGATCAAGGTTCAAAGCCAGCCC
>NW_012267311.1:2739267-2742471 GCF_000151885.1 Dipodomys ordii | reverse complement strand
CTAAGCAAACACTCTACCACTAAGCCATCTTCCCAGCCCACGTTCCTTCAGTTTTAGCTTCAGAAGTGTTGGGATTGCAGATGTGAACTGCAATGCTTGGCTCCTGACCATTTTTATTTTTCAATAGTAGGATCTGAACTCAAGGTCTTGTAACCTGCAGAGAACTCTAAAGCTGATCAGTGAAACCTGGAAAAGGTTTGAGGTTGAAACACTGCTTTGATAGCACTTGGAAGGCCGAGAGCTGGTCACAGAAGGGTTAAAACAGACAGCTTGCTGGACGCCAGTTTCTCAGCCTGTAATCCTAGCTACTCAGGAGGCTAAGATTGAGAATCCTGGTTCAAAGCCAGACCCAGCAGGAAAAGTCCGTGGAACTTTTATCTCCAACAAACCACTAGAAAACTGGAAGTGGCACTGTGGCTCAAGCCGTAAAGCGCTTGCCTTGAACTGAAGAGTGTAAGGACAGCACCCAAGCCCAGAGTTCAAACCCCAAGTTTGGGGGGGGCGGAAATGAAAAAAAAACCAGCTCTGGAGAGGGTGGAGAGACTGGGGTGCTGCCCCCCTTACCTTAGTCTGACAGCTGTGCTGGGGACCTTGTAGGCTAGACAAAAGTCCTTCACAGCTTAACCTTGGATTAGATAAGTGGACACCATGTCTGGACTTTCCCTGGACAGCAGTCTCCTGCCTCAAAAGAATAAGGAAACCAGTGTCTCTTACAAACTGTTTAAGCTCTGATTGTAATATTAATATAGATGCTTTATGTTTTGCATGAGTCCATGGTAACCCCCTGTGTAACTCAAATAAATATGCTTGTTTGTGGGAACTTAGGGCCCAAATGCCAGAAAGCCTTGGGACCCCTGGTCCCGGCTGATTCTCACCTCTCATTTCTTATCTCTCTATCTCTGACTTTTCTCATTTTCTGTGTCCTGGTATCCTGTCACACTGCCTCAGGTTGTGTGGAGTGGACAGTCAATTAATCTCTCAGTGGTTTGGCCTTTCTTTGACTTTCATGGTACTTCCTCTTCTGTTAATTCAAAGTTAATCATGCTTCAAGACTTAGCATGAGCTCTGTCTTCTCTAGGAAATTTTCCTTAATGATCAAATTCTGAACAAGGAAAGGCAACATCAAAGATACAGAACAAGAAAGAATGGGGAAATGTCAAGTCATAAAATGTCAAGGCATAAAATTTGAGGGCCACAATGACTAGAGACAGACTACGAGATTGACAGGTTATGTTGATTAATTTCACAAACAGCTCCACTTCTAGATTATTTGGTAGCTAATTATAAAGTCTCATGGATTTTCCTCTCTGGGCTGGCTTCAAACTATGATCCTCAGATCTCAGCCTCCTGAGTAGAATTTTAGTTGTGAGCCACCAACATCTTGTTTGAGCTGCTTTTTTTTTTTTTTTTTTTCGGTTATGGGGTCTGAACTCTGGGCCTGGGCTCTGTCCTTCAGCTCTTCAGCTCAAGGCTAGTGCTCTACCACTTGAACCACAGCACCACTTCTGGCCTTTTCTGTTTATGTAGTGCTGAGGAATTGAACCCAGGGCATGCAAGGCAAGCACTCTACCACTGAACCACCTACCCAGCCCGGGAATAAGCTATTGGGTGAGATTAAATTTCATGCATTTGATAGAGTATGCTTATATAAAAGATAGGCTTTTATTCATTTTTTTGGTTGGTTGTGGGGCTTGAATTCAGGGCCTAGGTACTGTTTCTGTGCTCTTTCATTCAAGGCTAGTGCTTTACCACTTTGAGCCAGAGCCACTTTTTTTTTTCTTCTGGTAATTAATTGTTCTTTCCTGTCCAAGCTGGCTCTGTGATTCTGAGTAGCTAGGATTAAGCTGTGAGCCATCAGCACCCAGCCAGCCTTTGATTATTTCCTGTACTGGGTCTTAAACTCAGAGCCTGGATGCTGTCCCTTAAGCACTTTTGTTCAAGGCTGAACCAAAAGGCTACCATTTGAGCCACATCTCCGTTTCTGGCCTTTTGGTGGTTAGAGATAGGAGTATCATGGACTGTGGCTGGAAATGTGGCTTAGTGGTAGAGTTCTTGCCTAGCATGCATGAAGCCCTGGGTTCCATTCTTCAGTACCACATAAACAGAAAAACCAGAAGTGGCACGGTGGCTCAAGTGGTAGACTGCTAGCCTCTAGCAAAAGAAGCTCAGAGACGGGCACAGGCCCTGAGTTCAAGCCCCAGGAATGGCAGGGAAAAAAAAGAGTATCATGTACTTTCTTGCCTTGGCTGGCTCCCAAACTCAATCCTCAGATCTGAACCTCTTGAGTATTAGGATTACAAGCACAAGGCACAAGCCACTAGTGTCTAGCAATCCATGATCATGATTGATAAGTGCCAAAGTATTTATGTATGCAATTCATTTCCTCTCTTTTGTAACTTATGGCCTTCCTGGGGTTTCAACTCAGGGACTCAGTACCTTGCTAGGCTGGCACTCTACTATTTGGGACACTCAAGCCCCTTCTTCATTTTATTGGAGTCTAGTGCACTTTTCTGCCTGGTCTGATTTCAAGTTTCTCCAGATCTCATCATTCTGAGTAGCTGGGATCACAGGCATGAACCACTGATGCTGATTTACAATGGTGCTCCAGTGGTTTTGTAAAACATGCAAATAAAGCCATGTATAATAGCTCAGCTGTATAATTCCAGATACTAGGAGGGTGGAGGCAGGAGAATCAAGAGTTCAAGGTAAGCTAGGCACCAGTGGCTCTCACTTGTATTCTCATATTCAGAGGGCTGAGATGCAGGGGTTCAAGGTTTGTAGCCAACCCTGGACAAAAAGTTGGTGAGACTATTTTTTTAAATAACCAGCAAAAAAGTAGAACTGGAGCTGGCTGCCAGTGGCTCATGTCTGTAATCCTAGCTACTCAGAAGGCTGAGATCTGAGAATTGAGATTCAAAGCCAGCTCAGGCAGAAAAGTCCATGAGACTCTTACCTCCAGTTAACTACCAGAAAACCAGAAAAGGCGCTGTGACTCAAGTGGCAGAATGCTCACCTTGAGCTGAAGAGCTCAGGTACAGCATCCAGACCCAGAGTTCAAGCTCCATGACTGACCAAAAAAAGTGGAACTGGTGGTATGGTTCAAGAGGTAAGGCACTTAGCCTCAAGGGCAAGGCCCATAGGTTCAATCTCCATCCACTAGAGAAAAAAAAAAGTGGGGCTGGGAAGGTGGCTCAGTGGTAGAGC
>NW_012267311.1:2736433-2738337 GCF_000151885.1 Dipodomys ordii | reverse complement strand
GGCCTGAACTCTGGGCCTGGGCGCTGTCCCTCAGCTCTTCAGCTCAAGGCTAGTACTCTACCACTTGAGCCACAGCACCACTTCCAGCTTTTTTCTTTTTGCTTATGTGATGCTGAAGAATCTAACCCAAGGCCTCATACATGTAAGGCAAACGCTCTACCACTGAGCCACCTTCCCAGCTCCCCCTCATATTATTCTTTAAATGTTTCTGTTTTATTTTTTTGTTGTTGCTGTTGTTAGTGGGGCTTAACTTAAACTCAGAGCCTGGGCGCTGTCCCTGAGCTCTTTTGCTCAAGGCTAGAGCTCTACCACTTTGAGCCACAGCTCCAGTTCTGGTTTTCTGGACTTTCCTGCCAGGGTTGGCTTTCAACTGGAATCCTCAGATCTTAGCATCCTGAGTAGCTAGGATGTGAACCACCAGTGCCCTGGTGTTTTAAATTTTATTAAAGAAAAAAAAATTTTGTTGGTTGTGGGCCCTGGACTCGGTGCTTAGGTGCTGTCATTGAGCCTCCTTGTGCTCAAGGCTAGCACTCTGCCACTTGAGCCACAGTGCCACTTCTGGTTTTTGAGTGGTTAATTGGAAATAAGAGTTTCATGAGGCTGGGAAGGTGGCTCAGTGGTAGAGCATTTGCCTTGCATGCATGAGGCCCTGGGTTCCATTCCTCAGCATCACATAAGCAGAAAAGGCTGGAAGTAGCACTGTGGCTCAAGTGTAGAGCACTAGCCTTGAGCTGAAGAGCTGAGGGACAGCGCCCAGGCCCAGAGTTCAGGCCCCATGACTGACCAAAAAAAAATAAATAAAGTTTCATGGGGACTTTTCTGCCTGGGCTGGCTTCGAACTTCGATCCCCAGATCTCAGCCTCCTGAGTAGCTAAGATAACAGGGGTAAGACATCTAGCTCAAATTTTAACATTTTTCCATATACATTTTTATTGTCAAAATACTGTACAGTTTCGTGAGTAGGGTAATGAGTGCATTTCCTATTAAGCATTGCATTGTTACCTCCTTTGTTTTTCCCCTACCATTCTTTCCCTCCCCACTTAATTTTTAAAAAATTATTTATTTATTCATTTTTTGCTGGGCCTGGGCCCTGTCAGACCCTGAGCTTCTTTTTGCACAAGGCTAGCACTCTACCATTTGAGCCACAGTGTCATTTCTGGCCTTTTCATTTTATGCAGTGCTGAGGAATGTAACCCAGGGCTTCATGTATGCTAGGCGAGCACTCTACCACTGAGCTACCTTCCCAGCTACCCAGTTCAAATTTTAATAATAAAAATTTCTTAAGTATAAATTGGAAGCCAGGTGGCTTTGGCTAATGGCCTGTAATCCTAACTACTCAGGAGGCTGAGGCCTGGGGCCTGTAATTTGAAGCCAGCTCACACAGGAAATTGGTGAGACTCTTTATCTCCAACAAATTACCAAAAATATTGAAGTGGAGCTGTGGCTGAAGTGGTAGAGCCTATGCTTGAGCAAAAAAGCTCAGGGATAGCATCTAGGCCGAGTTCAAGCCCCAGGACTGGCAAAACAAAAATGAAAATTAAAAAACACAAATTGGAGGAAAGTTATTACAACAATCTAGGCACACAATGTTGGACTAAACCTGGGTCAAAAGAGCAAGGGCAGGGATGGGATAGGGCAATGGAGGAATGCAAAGGAAGGAATGACATGATCCAGAAAAAGCGTAATGTACTCATCACCTGACTTATGAAATGGTAACCCCTTTGTACACCTTAAAAATAACAAGAAAATTATATATTTTCTTTTTTTGGTTCCTGTCGTGGGCCTGAACTCTGGGCCTGGGCGCTGTCCCTCAGCTCTTCAGCTCAAGGCTAGCGCTCTACCATTTGAGCCACAGCACCACTCCTGGCTTTTTTCTTTTTGCTTATGTGGTGCTGGGGAATCGA
>NW_012267311.1:2686631-2736383 GCF_000151885.1 Dipodomys ordii | reverse complement strand
TGTATCACTCAGATCCTTCAGCAACTTATGATTGTGGCCGCCAAGGCCCTGCCTGTCCTAGAGAAGCAGCTGACAGATCCCCGGGGTCCTGGAGACATCAGGGTAAGCTGCTGACCAGCGGTGACTCCAGGGGCTCTGGGAATTCTCTGAACCCTGAAAGTCCAGAGCTTGAGTGGGTCGTCATGTGATGCCTAGCCCTCTTGTCTGGTGAGATGGTACAGAGAAGACATCAAAAGCTGCTGTGGTGCCTGGGAGTGGTAGTTTGAGGGGAACTGGGCTCAAGCTGGCACCAGTTGCTTCTCTCTGTGGGTCTCTGTTCTTGGCCTCCAAATGAGCACGCTGTCTGTACAGGGGAAGGTAGGAAGCAAGGTGGGTGTGTGGGAGTGTGACGGGAGGCACTGCTGACCTCTCCCTCCTCCCTCCCTTAGACAGTGTTCCGGCCACCCTTGGACATGTATGATGTTCTCATCCACCTGTCCCCCCGGCACATTCCCCGGCACCGCCAGGCCGTGGACTGTCCAGCTGCCTCCTTCTGCCGGGGCCTCCTCAATGAGCCAGGGCCCTCATCCATGATGCCTGTACTGGGCTATGATCCTCCACAACTCTATCTGGCCCAGCTTAGGGTAGGTCCTAAAGGGCTGGCTGACCTGGCAAACAGACCTCCAGGCGGAGCTGGGGCCATGGAGGAAGTACTTAGGGGCCCTCCTGTAATCTTGTTTTTGTTCTGTCTTCCTAGGCGGCCTTTGGGGATCTGGCCCTTTTCTTCTATGACCAGCATGGCGGACAAGTGATCGGGGTCCTCTGGAGGCCTGCCAGCTTCCAGCCCCAGCCTTTCAAGGTGACAGCCGTGTGTTTCTGAGCATGTGTATGTTGTCCCCTGTGGTAGTCTGCTTCATGAGCGACCCTGAGTCAAGTGTATTACACTCTCCTCCCACCTCTATTTACTCCCTCCCAGGGTCTCAGGCTGTACTTGTTTCACCTCAGTCCACATTTCTTCTGTCTCCCTCAGGCTTCCAGCACAAAGGGTCGCATGGCGGTATCACAAGGTGGGCAGCTAGTGACAGTGCCCAATGTAGAAGCAATCCTGGAGGATTTTGCTGTGTTGGGTGAAGGCCTGGTTCAATCTGTGGAGGCCCGAAGTGAGAGGTGGACTGTGTGATCCCAGCCCCGGAGCAAGTGGTAGATGGACAGCGGGACTTCGAAGCCCTAGAGCAAGATGTCGGAGGAAGTCACCTTCCTTGCATATGGCCCCTCCATGGAGGACCTGTTGACCTTAACACACTGAATTGTTCCCAGAGAGAGGCTTGGTCCTGGACTGGGACAGGGGCCATGGTGTATTGTGAAGACTCCTAGACCTGATTGCCTGAAATCCCAGAAGAGGAGTAGGAGCCAGCTCATAGGAAACTGAGCCAGGAGACCATCTGCCTGTCAGCCCTGGCCTGAGATCTTTCCACTCTTACTTTGTCTGTCATGGGGCTTGAACTCAGGGCCTGGGCACTGTCCCTTAGCTTTTTCACTCAAGGCTCTACCACTTTGAGCCACGGTGCCACTTCCAGTTGTTTGGAGATAAGTGTCATGGACTTTCCTGCCCAGGCTGGCCTCAAACTGTGATCCTCAGCTCTCAGCCTCTCCTGAGTAGCTAGGATCATTCTGTTTCTTATTACCCTTGTAGGCTCCTTCCAAAAGCAGTTCAGACGTAGTGGATGTGTGCCTGGGGTGGAGGCTGTGTCTAGTTCTTCTTGGCACAACAACCTGCCCTTCATTGTAGCTTCAGCCTTTAAGCTGGGACCCAGAGGAGGTATGGCTGTCCCTGAGAGTCAAGGCTCAGCAGTGGAGACCACACTGAAGGGGCACAATTCCCTCCTGTGTTGGCACTGCTGCCCCCAGGGTGGAGACAGTGGAAGAGGACACAGGACGGGAAGGCCTGGGTGGGTAAAGGAGTCAGGGGGTTCTGGAGGTCTTTAGTCCGGGAGAGAACAGAAAGCACTGAGTGCTGCCCCCAGCCTCTCAGTGTCCAAATCCCCCCAGCTCTGAGCAGCTAGCTGCCCATTCATTTTGCAAACTGCCCCACCCCACTGCAGCGGGGTTATAGAGGTAAATGAGACCCAAGTCCTGCACTCCAGGGCCCTAGGGAGGAGGGGATGCTGTCTCTTTCACTGTGGTCCACACCTCCTTTCTGGCAGCCGCTCCCTGCTCCTCTGTCTCTCCTAATCCTAGCTGTTTTTCTAGACTCAGCTCAAATAGTGCCCCTCCTAGGCCCTGCCCTGCCCCCCAGCCTGAGGTGCTTATTCCCTCCTGTGAACTGTGAAAGTAGCTACTCCTGCTGAGTTCACTGGGCAGGCACTGCAGTGTGAAACCTGTCTATTGTCTTGATTTCTCACTTACAATTAAATTGCCTAATTCTTCCCATGTTCCTTGTTTGTCTTCCCTTTTCGTATGGTTTTTACCTGGTCTCCCACGTATAAACCTCATGGAGGGTTCTGTAACATATATGTGGAATTTGGTCATATTGCCATACCAACTCGAAAGGAATTGTGGTATTCCATCCTCAAGTTGCTAGCCACACATGGGAACTCTGGTCTCCAGTGTCTCAAAATCTGTTGTTATTCATGGACTTCTTTTTCCCCCCACCATCATGGTATAGTTTGCCCAAGGTTGGAACAAGCATAGGGGATAAATTGATTGATAGAGTGATCTGGGGTCTGCATCTCTCTCTGTACTATGTATTCATTTATGTTCAAGCACAGTGTCCCAGGTTTTATTTGGGGCAAAAGAATTGTAACCTCATCTTGTGATGCCCTGTAATTCATTATCCACTAATTCATGATCCACAGTCGTCCTTGGCTCATTCCTTCTGCACAGCCTCTTGCAGGTCCTGGAGAAGGCTAGAGATTTCTACCCCATTTCAAACCATCTTGTTTCATCCCCAGGGCAGCTCTTTCACTAACCCAGTGTGGGAAGATGGAATCTGCCCTCAGGCAGAGCTTCAAGTGGCTTGAAGAGCTATGTAGACTGCAGTACCCATGCAGAGGATGGGATGTGGGCCTGGTACTTCCCTATTGTGGTCTTAGGCAGATTACTTCCTCTTGGACTCAAGTCTAAAAGAGGAGTGACATCTCAGGAACTCAAAATCCCCACCATCTTGTCCTATACTGTGTCCCTGCAGGGTTGAGGATAGCCCAGGCTTTAAAGTCCTTCAAGTGAAAGCTCCAAGCTGCTTTTTCCAGATTTTCTCTGGGAAGTAAATGAGGAAGAAAGCTCATGTCCAAGATGACTCTGCCTTGCCTCTTTGTTGGAGCCCAAGATGACTCTTGTCTGACCATTTAAGTTCCAGCACATTGGGGTACCAGAGTAGAGAGGTACTCAGGATGTGGTTAGAGTTTGGGAGGGAGCCTGGCAAGTCTCATGTGTCTTCTTGGTGGTGTCTGACTCTGGGTTTTTGTTTTTTTGGGTCCGGTCATGGGGCCTGAACTCGGCCTGGGCACTGTCCCTAGGCTCTTCAGCTCAAGGCTAGTGCTCTACCACTTGAGCCACAGCATCACTTCTGGCTTTTTTTGTCCTTATGTGGTGCTGAGGAATCCAACCCAGGGCCTCATGCATGCAAGGCAAGCGCTCTACCACTGAGCCACCTTCCCAGCCCTGACTCTGGGGTTTTGCCCTTAATTGCAGGCAGATCTAGATGGGATCTGAGGTGTGTGCTGGCATGTGCACATCAGTATGCACTAGTCCTTGTGTGGGCTTTGTGTGTGTGAGTGTTAGTACTAGGGCATGAACTCAGAGTTTGGGTACTGTCTCCTAGTTTTTTCACTCAAGGCTGGTACTCTACTAATTGACCCATAGTCTTCACGTTTAGTGTGTGTGTGTGTGTGTGTGTGTGTGTGTGTGTGTGTGTTGGTGATTAATTGGAGAAAAGAATTGCATGGACTTTCCTGTCCAGACTGGCTTCAAACTGGGATCCTCAGATCTTAGCCTCTTGAGTAGATAGGTTAATAGGTGCAGGTGTGAGCCACTGGTACCTGATTTTGTGTAGGTTTTTGCTTCTGTTCTAGTTAATGTGAGAAAGGGAAAGCATCTACTTTTGGAGACCAGGTCAGGAGACAAAGTTCTTGAGGAAGAAGTAGAAATCCTGGATTTTTTCCTACTGCTTTAAATAAAATGCTTTCTTTGGGAGAAGGGCCCTCGAATTTTCCCCCAGTTCTCACCTACTCTCTAGTTCAAGTTACTGAACCCAAAGGGTCCTTTCTTGCTGTACTATGGGCCACCTCCTCTCTACCTCTTGTTCCTCTGCTGGGTCCTCTGTCAGGTTCCCGTACAACAGGTTACCTTCAGTTCCTAACCTTTTAAGTCAGATTTGGGCAACTAACCTCCCTCTACCTGTCACCTCCTCTCTCCAACATCCGGTACTTAGGTTTATGAGTCACAGATTATCCAGGTGAGTGATAAGGGAGAGGGGAAGCCTGGGGCACATGAGTCACTCACTCTACCCTGTGCAGGAAAGGCCAGTCTACCATCCCCCTGCTTCAGAGAGGGAGAAGGAGACACCTCAGAATGACCCCAGGAACTAAGGGGAACCTAGACAAGAGGTGTTTTAAATCCAGAGAAATACTTCTTTCTCATTTCAGGTTCTAAAAGGGAGGGAAGATAATTTTTTGGTGGTGGTGTTGTGTTGGTTGTGGGGCTTGAATTGAGGGCCCATGCACTGTCCCTGAGGTTTTTTGTTGTTGTTTTTGTTGGGTCCGGTTGTGGGGCCTGAACTCTGGGCCTGGGCGCTGTCCCTCAGCTCTTCAGCTCAAGGCTAGCGCTCTACCACTTGGGCCACAGCACCACTTCCGGCTTTTTCTTTTTGCTTATGTGGTGCTAAAGAATCGAACCCAGGGCCTCATGCATGCAAGGCAAGCGCTCTACCACTGAGCCACCTTCCTAGCCCCTGTCCCTGAGTTCTTTTGCTCAAGGCTAGCACTCTACTTTGAGCCACAGTGCCACTTCCAGTGGTGGTCTTTCCCTGTTCTCCCTCCACACCCCCCCCCACACACAATCTTCCAACCTATGGGGTTCCCTTGGAGCTCTCCTCTCAGGACTAGAGATCCTCAGGAAGGCATTCTGAAGTCTGATCGCCTGCTGCACCACCTGTACCCTCTCCTGGATCCTTTCCTGTGACTTTTCTTCTTTGGGTGGATCACTGGAGGCTTCCCTATAATTAGCAGTCAGACTAGGCTGGGATGAGGGGAGAGCACACTGGGGCCCACATATACTCATCATCTTTCTGGCATGTCAGATTCAGAGCCCTCTGTTCAATCTCCATCTGTGTCCCCTGCCCTTAGACCACAGGTCCTTCCCAGAGCTGGTCCCAGGCCCTACTTCAGCTTCTATCCAGCTTCAACTTCAGTTTTTTCACCATCTGCTTTTTTCACTCTGCTTCCTAAATCCTGAGTTTATACCCCCCTCCCTCCCTCCATCCATTGCCCTACATCTGGTCTCCTATTACCTTTCTATGGCCTCCTAGCTTTAGGTCTGATTCAATCCATCCAGTCAACAGCTATACTATTCAGAGCTCCCATTAGCCACGATCCCAGTGAGAGGACATTTGACAACTCAGAACTCCAATGTCAAATTGGATTGACTGAAGTGATAGGTGGGGTAATGACTCTGTTCCTTGGCTTACTTGTCCCAACCTCCAGTTGCAGCAGTGTCTGTGAGAGCCTGGGGCTTAGAGCAGCACAGTTCAAATATCTCTTGCCTTGTGGATAAGGTCCAGGCCCTTAGTATTAGAACCCAAGCACTTACCAGTCCACACATCTTCCCTAGACCCTTGACTGCTTTTGTCTTTATGCTCAAGTATGAGCCAGCAGTCTTTCACTAGAAAACTATATAGACCTGCGCCCTGGAAGCGTGTGCGCACGCGCACACACACACACACACACACACGAGTACACACGCACACACAAAGCTAAGCATGCTCCTGGAGGTGCGGGAGTATTCACATGTGAAAAAATGTGGCTCTGGTTAGAGTTGGCTTTTCTCAAGAATGTTTGGGGCTGGGAAGGTGGCTCAGTGGTAGAGCGCTTGCCTTGCATACATGAGACCCTGGGTTTGATTCCTCTGCACCACATAAGCAGAAAAAAGCTGGAAGTGGCGCTGTGGCTCAAGTGATAGAGCGCTAGGCTAGAGCTGAAGAGCTCAGGGACAGTGCCCAGGCCCAGAGTTGAGGCCCCATGACTGAAAAACAAAAGAAAAAAAGAAAAAGAATGTTTGCTGCAATGGTGACTGTGTAGCTTGGTGTTCAAAACATAAAACTTTTATTTATTTATTTTTGTTGGTCATGGGGCTTAATCTCTGTGCCTGGGTACTGTCTTTGAGCTGTAGCTAGGATTACAGGCGTGAGCACTGTAAACGGCAGGCACATAAAACGTTTTTTGTGTGTGCCAGTACTGGGGTTTGAACTTAAAGTCTTCTTCTGCTGCTGCTGCTGTGTGTATGTGTGTGTGTGTGCGCGTGCATGCACAGGTGTTGGGGCTGGAACTCAGGGTGTGGACACTGTCCTTTAGCTTTTTCACTCAAGGCTAGGGCTCTACCACTTCAGCCACAGCTTTTTTTGTGGTTAATTTGAGATAAGTGTCTCATCCTATCTGAGCTGACTTTTAACTGAGCTCCTCAGATCTGAGTCTCCTGAGCAGCAAGGACTCTAGGCATGAGCCATCAGCATCCAGTTCTAAAACATGCCTAAATCTTGTTCGAAGCCCTAGAAGTGCTTCCAATAGAAGACATCACTATGTGAAGATATGGACTCTTGGGTGGTTGCCACCAGGTTGGTCAGTGTCTAATCTTGGCACTTAAATTCTGGGTCTGCCAGAGAGACCTCTGTCCTTAGCCACTTATTTCCCAAGATTCTGGGTTCTGGATGGGGGGGGGAGGGGATTAGGAGGGAGCAAAAGTGAGAGAAAAATGAGGGAGGGGGTAACAAGTTTGGCAACAAATGTACTCACTACTTTATAGAACTGTAAACCCTCTGTACCTCACCTTGATGATAAAATGAAATTAAAAATAAAAATAGGTTCTAGGTCTTCTCCAGCAAGGGTCTTGGCCTCCATCCCATTTCTCTGCTGTGTCACTATGCCCTTCTGCTGTCCTATCCCCTCAAAGGCTACTGAAGGCAGCTCAGACCCCAGGGGTGCAGCTAAGGTCCCTATAATAAAAGTTAGAAGGTGGATTTTCTCAAGGTCCAACTGGATATTTGTGTGGAAGTGCCCAAGAGGGGTTCGCATTCATGGGCCTGTCTGGGTAACTGTTGGCGCAGGAGGAGGAGTTGCCCGCCAGGTCCCCAGTCTGGGGATGCTCATAATCAGATGAATCATCTTTACTCTTTACTCCTCATTCCAGTCTAGAGCTAGCCCTCCCCCTCCCCCACTGCCTGGAAGCAGAAATCATTTCCAACTGGGCCCTAAGATTGGGATAGCTGGAAAGATGGTTGAGCATGGAGGGGCTCAATAGCTTCTAAATGTTAGCTTTCTGTTGCCCAAATCTCAGATCTGTAGAGCTCCCTGGCCTCTTCTCCCATCCTCCCCCACCCCGTGGGGGTTTGAATCTCAGTTCAGAACTCAGCTAAATGACGCACGCAGGTTGCGTCTCTTTAAACCACAACTTGATCATCTCTGAAACTGGGAGAACACTCCCATGCCTGGATGTTATTTTTCAAAATGGGAAGAAGTGCTTCCTATCCTTGAAAATGAGCGTCTGTTTGGCTCTGCCCCTCCCCCACTCCCTCTAAGGCTCTGCAAGAGGTTGGGGGTTGCAGGGCTGGGAGGGGACTCTGGAGGAGTTGCTTTTGGTGTTCCCACCCGGCTCCCCACTTCTGACTCACTAACAGTAAAGTTCTCTTTTGCTAGTTCAGGCTGCTCTCATTCAGGCAGAAAAGGTTTTTTCTGGGAGGGGGGAGGGGAATGAAGGGTGTGCACTCTTCCCCCCACCCTTAAAGGCCCCAGCCAGCCCCTCTGGTCCAGCAGGCTGGAACTTGTATCCTTAGCCCTTCCCTAAGCTGAGAATCCACTCCTTCAGCTCTGACCTTAAAGGAGTCATGACCTCCCACAGAGGATGGGCTGTGCAGGCCCCTTCCCTGCCCAGGTGAGACAGAGGCCTTGCTCAAGATGTCATGGGAGGAGGTGGGACCTCCTCACCTGCCTCTTCCTGAAGCTCCTAGAGTGGCTGGCTCCTGGCCCGCATTCAGCCCTGGCTGTCCTTATCAATTGCAAGAGAAAGCCCAGAGAGCCCTGGGTGAACTGTGTGACTCAGAGGGTTGAGGCCTCAGTAAGCTGCCTCTTCTGTGAAGCCATGCCTTCTTCTGCCTTCCTCTCCAAGGGCTGCCAATCCCATGGATTACGAGGAGAATGATGCTCCCAGAGTTGTGGAGCAATGAGACCGACTCACTTGTGCCCCGGACTCGTGCCTGCCTCGCACTTCTGTGTGGGCATCCCTCTCCTCCCAAGTGACTCAGGAAAGGCTGGTAGGCCAGATGCTGGTGGCTCACGCCTGTAATCCTAGTTACTCAGGAGGCTGAGATCTGAAGATTGCAGTTCAAAGCCAGGCCAGGCAGGAAAGTCCAGACACTCTTATCTCTGATTCATCAGCAAAATGCAGGAAATGGAGCTGTCGCTCAAGTGGTAGAGTGCCAGCTTTGAGCGAAAAAGTTACGGGACAGTGCCCAAGCACTGAGTTCAAGCTTCAGTAGCAGAGCAGAAGAAGAAAAAGAAAAGAAAAGAGGGGCTGGGAATGTGGCTTAGTGGCAGAGTGCTTGCCTAGCATGCATGAAGCCCTGGATTTGATTCCTCAGTACCACATACACAGAAAAAGCCAGAAGTGCTGCTGTGGCTCAAGTGGTAGAGTGCTAGCCTTGAGCCTGGACAAAGCCCAGGCCCTGAGTTCAAAAAAAAAAAGAAAAAAAGAAAAGAGAAAAGAAAAGAACAGAACAGAAAAGAAAAGAACAGAAAAGAAAAAAGCTGATGAGACTAAGGACCCTTGGGGCTCTTTTTTTGGGGGGGGTCCGGTTGTGGGGCTTGAACTCGGCCTGGGCGCTGTCCCTCAGCTCTTCAGCTCAAGGCTAGCGCTCTACCACTTGAGCCACAGCGCCACTTCCGGCTTTTTTTCTTTTTGCTTATGTGGTGCTGAGGAATCGAACTCAGGGCCTCAGGCATGCAAGGCAAGCGCTCTACCACTGAGCCACCTTCCCAGCCCCTCTTGGGGCTCTTAAAAGGCAGTGTTTCTTTCCCTTTCTCCAGGCAGGCAGGGACCTGAAACATGAAGATGGACCTATCTGTACTTTCTCAGTCCCAACCCCAACCATCTCCAAAAGGGGCATATGTATGAGCCTGTGTGAACATTTGTGTACACCTCCTTATCGATATGAATGAGCTTGGTAGGAGTACATAGGGTCATGGTCCTGCAAGTTGGCCCTGATTAGAGGAATAGGGGAACAATGATACTGAAATCCAATTCTTGTTTTGCTTACTAAGCTATGTGTCTTGATGTGGAGCTGCATTGACTAGAAGGGGGTCACAAAGATGACAGTTGGTAAGCTGCTATTCCAGGATTATAGACCTAAAGTACATACATATATACATAAATACATGGATCACACACACATATATGTATCTGTATACTTTCCTGGAACTTTTTTTTTGGCCCTGGTACCGGAGCTTCAACTCAGGACCTGGCACTCCACAACTTGAGCTATAGTTCCACTTGGAGATTTTGGGTGGTTAATTGGAGATGAACATCTCAGGATTTTCCAGCCCAAGCTGACTCTAAATCACAATCCTCAGATCTCAGCCTCATGAGTAGCTAGGATTATCATCACCAGCCACCTGGTTTTTCCTATGTGAGCTAAGTACACACACATGTGTGTACAGGGACGCTCATAGACTGCCCCCAGTTTTCTCCCGTGCTCTGCTTCCCAGTCCCTGCTGCCAGCAGGCCTAGGATGGGGCAGGGAGAAAGGAGGGCTGCAGGCCTGAGTTCAGGATTTCCGGCCTGCTGTTGTCTTTGCAGGCCCACTTGATGGAATGAGGAATTGAGAAGCACACTCAGGGTGGGGAGCAGGGAAGGCAGCCTGGGCTGTTCCCCCAGTCTCATAACCTGTGGTTGGGGCTCTGGCACCAAGAGTCTAGGGTTGTCTCTGAGTCACAGGTTAGAAATACAGCTAGCAGGCAGGCAACTCAGTGATGGCTCTCTGATTCACCATGGGGCCTCCCAGCCCAGGAGGTAGGGGAGTCTAAGCCAAGGGCTATGAGAAGCTCCTGTATAATATATACATACATGATATATCATATATATTCATATGATAGCTATATGATATATAATGTGTTTATATACACACATATACAAGTATACATACCTACCTAGATATATGTGCCTATGGCCCTGCTCTCATGTGAATGAAATCATATAATAATAAAAAATTTTTATGTGTGAGTCCTAGGGCTTAACTCAGGGACTCAGCACTGTCTTGGAGCTCTTTTTTTTTTTTGGTTGGTTGGTCATGGGGCTTGAACTCTGGGCCTGGGCACTGTCCCTGAGCTCTTCAGTTCAAGGCTAATGCTCTACACTTGAGCCACAGCGCCACTTCCAGTTTTCTAGTGGTTAATTGGAGATAAGAGTCTCACAGACTTTCCTGCCTAGGCTGGCTTTGAACCATGAGCCTCACAGCTGAGCCTCCAAAGTAGCTAGGATTACAGGCATGAGTCAACTGTGTCCAGCAAAATCCTGTAATTATCTAAGCAGAGTTTTGTCTATAGGCAAGCATGTGACTGCAAGCTATGTGGGGGTGGGGTATTTATGTGTATGTGTGTGCACATTTGCATGAGTGTGAGTCTACCCTATTACATCTCTCTGTGTGTGAACTGCCACTAAGACATTTCTCATTTCTGACAGCCATTTCTCAATGGAAAAGTCCTCAAGGCCCCTTAGCCTATCTGGATTAAGTCCCTCTCAAAAATGTGGTTTCTCTGTAATCCTAGCTACTCAGGAGGCTGAGATCTGAGGATCACGGTTCAAAGCCAGCCCGGGCAGGAAAGTCCATGAGACTCTTATCTCCAGTAAACCACTTGAAAACCAGAAGTGGAGCTGTGGCTCAAGTGGTAGAGCGCTTGCCTTGAGCTGAAGAGCCAAGGGACAGCGCCCAAGCCACACGACCGACCAAAAAAAACTAAACAAAAGGAAACAAAATGTGGCTTCTGCCAAGCACTAGTGGCTCACACCAGTCATCCAAGCTACTCAGGAGGCCGAGGATCATGGTTTGAAGCCAGCCTGGACAGGAAAGTCTGTGAGACATCTTATCTCCAACTAAACACCAAAAGGCCAGAAGTGGAGCTGTGGCTCAAGTGGTTGAGCACTAGTCTTGTGTAAAAAAGCTCAGGGGTAGTGCCAAAGGCCTGAGTTCAAGCCTCAGAACTGGCATGAAAAAACAAACAAACATGGTTTCTTTGGCCTCCCCTGGCAATACTGCTGTGGAGAACTGAGGTGAAGCCATGTTGTTTAGTCTCTGTAAAGCCCCGTGGGAGAAGGGCCCAACTTATCAAGCCTCAGTTTCCTGATTCTTCTTCTTCTGCTTCTTTTCCACCTCCTTCTTTTTCTCATTTTGGGCTATGGGTCAAATCTAGGGCCTTGTACCTCCTGCTCAATTGCCCGAGACAGAGTATGTAGTTCAGTGATGTAGCTTGTGATTAGCATGTTGTGAGAGCCTGGGTTCAATGCCCAGCACTGCAGAAGACTTAAAAAAAAGTAATAAAAGCCTGTAATCTTAGCAGGGGATGTTCCCTGCCAAGCACACCTATAATCCTACACTCAGGGGGCTGAGTCAGTAGGATTGAGAGTTACATACTGAGACCCTGACTCAAAAAAAGGGCTGGGAATGTGGCTTAGTGGCAGAGCGCTTGCCTAGCATGCATGAAGCCATGGGTTCCATTTCTCAGCTCCACATACACAGAAAAAGCCTAAACTGGTGCTGTGACTCAAATGGTAGAGTGCTAACCTTGAGCAAAAGAAGCTCAGGGACAGTGCCCAGGCCCTGAGTTCAAACTCTATGACTGGCAAAAGAAAAGTAGATAGCAAATTGTCCATGACCCTCTCCATATTTTGGGCAGCCAATTTCTTTTTAAAGACAGACTCCCTTTGGTCAGAAAATCAACAAAGTAGGAGAGGAGAAAGTTAAACACATCTGGAACTTAACTCTGCTGGCAAGATATAGAATGTGGCATGTCAGGACAACTGCATCTCAGCCTCTGGGGCATGTGAGCAGCACGGCCAGGTACACGTGTGAGAGTTCAGCCCAGCCATGAGGAATGCCCTGCAAGGATGATCAGCACCCAGGACCTGTGCCATGTGGGCACAGCTGTGGACATAGCAGACGAATGCATGGAGCATGCGACATGTTCTCACAGTACATGGAAAAGGGCCTGGGAACTCTGGAACTCAGCACACCTGTCATGTGAGCTTAACATGGGTCTGGACTGCAAGAGTATCTCTCCTCCGGGCCTCACAGCTTCCTTTCTTCTGCCTCCTGATTGAAGACCCACTGGGTCCTTGTGTGTGTGTGTGTGTACACACACACCAATACTGGGCTTGAACTCAAGCCTGGGCATTGTTCCTTAGCTTTTTCCTCTCAAGGCTCAAGGCTGGTGATCAATTACTTGAGCAGCAGCAACACTTCCCAGCTGTTTTTAGTTTTTAGGTTTTTTTTTTTTTTCTTCTTTTTTTCACTCATGGAACTCGGGCTATCCCTAGCTCTTTTTTATTTATTTATTTTGCCAGTCATGGTGCCTGAACTCTGGGCCTGGGTGCTGTCCCTCAGCTCTTCAGCTCAAGGCTAGTGCTCTACCACTTGAGCCACAGCACTACTTCCAGCTTTTTCTGCTTATGTGGTGCTGAGGAATCGAACCCAGGGCCTCATGCATGCAAGGCAAGTGCTCTACCACTGAGCCACCTTCCCAGCCCCATCCCTAGCTCTTTTGCTCAAGGCTAGCCCTCTACCACTCTACCACTTTGAGCTGCAGCTCTACTTCTGGTTTTCTGGTGGCTAATTAGTGATAAGAGTCTCGTTGGGGACTTCCTGCCTGGGCTGGCTTTGAACCATGATCCTCAGATCTCAGTCTCCTGAGTAGTTAGGATTACAGGCATGAACCACAGGCCCCTGCTCCTGGGCCGGGGGGGGGGGTAGTCCATTCTTTGGTAACTGTACTCTCTCCCGGCCAGCACCCAGTTCATGTCTGACCCCCCTGGCTCTCAGATCTCCACAACCCCCTCCTCTCAGCCCTCAGATGCCCCCCCTTCACCAACGTCCCTCCGCCAGCGTCCCCACGGGGCGCCTCTGGGGTAAGTGGTGGGTGTCGGCCTCTCCGCCCCCAGGGCGCAGCGGGCGGGCGGGGCGCAGCGCTCCCGCCCGGCCTCTTTCGCCGCCTATAAAAGGGCGCAGCTGCTGCGGGTCGGGGCCACCGCTGGCTGCTCCTGGCTGCTCACTCGCCCGCCCGACAGCGCCGCCGCCTGCCCTCGCCATGGGTCGACAGAAGGAGCTGGTGAACCGCTGTGGGGAGATGCTGCACATTCGCTACCGATTGCTCCGCCAGGCGCTGGCCGAGTGCCTGGGGACGCTCATCCTCGTGGTGAGTGCAGTAGCCCTTTTCCCGTCCCCCCACCCCGCCTCCATCCGTTTGCACCCCAATTCCTAGCTCATCCGAGGTGCGGTTGTTTCAAGACAGCTCTGACCCCCAACGGAGCTCCGAGGGTTCAGGGTCCAGCTTGCACCCCGCTGCTCCCAAACTATCCAAACTCCAGCCCCGACAGACAGCTCTGACTCCAGGAGTGACAGCTGTCCCCGCCACCCCCAGCCCTGTTCCTTTGCCCTCCAGCCGCAGGCTAGGGGAGAGGTCACCCCTGCAGTCCCCAGCCACCAACGTCTCCTGCTTTCTCCTTGGTCTACAGCCTCATCCATTCTCAGTACACCCGGCCCCAGGAGGCACAGAAGGCAGAACCAAATAGACCCCTATTAGGTTATTTGGGCCCCTGGATCTCTGGCTCCTAATGAATAATTAAGCTTCTGAGAGTCCAAAAGTTGCAGTGAAGCGAGGACAATTGGCCATGGTGGGGGCAGAGGGCGCAGGCCACATAGGCTGCAAATAACCCAGTAGGAAGAAAAGATTCTTGAAGATAGAAGGCTGGGGAAGGAAGTTGTCCCTCACACAGAGCCTGTTCCAACCACAGGGCTTGCACGCCCTCTCAAGTCACCCACACAGAAGGTGTCAGCTTCTTCCCAGAAGATCACTGGTTTTCTGAATTTCTTCACTTTCCTGCCTCAGTTTCTCCTGCCCTAGGCCCTCTGAGTGAGTGGCTTCTCTGCCTGGGTCTCTCCTGAATTCTAGTCACTCCTCGGCTACACCAGCTTCAGCCTGGATTCTTATGTGCCCCAGTGTGCTTCTTGGGTCTGACAGAGTCTGGGTTTCCTGTGCTAGTTTCTTTGATTTCTCAGTGGCTCATGAGGTCATACCTGGTCTCCTCTGCATTCAGTTGCTAGATTGCAGCGGGTGGATTATTTTCTGGGTTCCAGCCTCTGCCTGGGTAATACAGACCGGTCAGCCTCCTCTGGGGACTAGGAAGCTTAATGAGGGAGCTAGGAGGACTTGAAGAAGCCTACCATAAATGGAGGTGGTGGAGCAGGCGGGTTTAATGAGAGGAGGGTCCAGGCTTACCTCTGGCTTCATAGGACTAGTGGCCATATCAGTTGTTCCCTCTCCTTTCTCCTTCGTGCCAGAAAGGGAGTAGAGGGAGGTGTTTATCATGAGTCAAACTACCTTGTTTTGGAGCCTCCAGAAAAAGGGAGGCTGTCTTTCATGTTCATAAAAGAGCCTCCTCATCCCTTCCCCCAGGTCTAGGTTTGACCCCTCCCCCCAAATGAGCAATCAGTCCTCCCTTGGAGCCCCGGGATCATTTGGCTTATCTCAGACCACAAAAGGAAAGTGCTGGGTTTGTGGCTAAGGCTTTCAGGTGGATGAAGCGTCAGGTGTCAGTGAAAAGCAGAACCTTAAGGGCAGAAAGAACTGAAAGGACCGAGCCTGAGGGATCCCCTAGGGGAAGGCCCAGAGCTACCTTCTCACGTCCACACACCTCCATGTGTTGGGGGATGGGGGCCTGTAGCAGAGTTGGAGTTGGTTTTGGGGTGAGCGAAGCCCCTTTCTCTGAGTTACCTACCCTGGGGGTGGGCACTGACCAAGAACTAGGGGGTGGGGGTGGGGTGGAGAAGGAAGAGGAAGATTAGCCTTGAGGTGGTGAAACTGGCTCTGACAGCTTCTCCCTCCAAGGCCTCCTGGGATGGAGCCAAGTCTGGGCCTCAGGCAGGTAAAGAGACCTGCGTGGCCTTAGGCAGAGCGTCCCACACCTCCACGTGCCTGCTTCCCTGCCTACCTCCCCCTCTCATCTCTGACCTTTGTTCTCACCTGCATGAATACCTTTGGCCTGCATCACCACCTCTGGCTTCCCCATTATCTCTTGGTCTGAGAGATGATAATCAACATTCTTAACAACCCAGTACACCGCCACTGACCTATTAGAATGAATGGGACCCTTCGCACAGTTCCTTTGACGTACTTGCTGCGCCAGCACGTACCTTCAGTGAAGTGAGAGTGCAGATTCAGGGCTGGCCTGGAGCGCTTTGGTTGGTGCTGAGGGTTCAAAGCTCTTTACAGCTGGCGCAGAGTAATTTCCTATTTGAACAAGGCTAACAGATATATAGTCAGATCATTCTGGGCTTCCAACATCAGAATGCTCTGTTCTTTCCAATCCCCTCATCCCTGGAAGAACATTTAGCACTGATCTCCTCATTTTCTCTTCCCTGGGTTCCAGTCTGGGGCTAGTGAGAGGAGCCACTCCCATGATTGTTTTCAGGACCTCCAAATCTGAGTGGGAAATTTGGATCCCCTGAGGTCAGGGCAGTGGAGAGAGGAGACACTAGAAAAGGGACAGGTCCAATGTGAGATGCCAGGTGCTTTGACATCCTAGGATCAAAGGAATTGGATTCCACTTCATTTTGGCCTCTACTCATTCCCTCATGCCATCCTATTGCCCCCTCTCCCCTTCTTAGCCTCTTTTGGGGAAGCTAGGGCTGAGGGAGTGCGTCCCATCGCTGGGCTCCAAGCCTACATTGCCAGGGAAGAAGCTGTGCTACAATAAAAGCTGTCCATTTTCACCCCCCTCCCCCCGCTTTTCCTGAGCTTAAAGAAAAAATTGGAAGAACATGTTTGAACCATTTTCCAGGCTCTTAGACATAGACCTGTTTCCAGTCCCTCCCATAGTGCTGGGGTAGATTACAGTGGGACAGAAAGCATGTCTCCTATTTCTGGGGTGTGGAGTTGCAGCTGAAGGGATTTGGGTTGGATTCCAGGAAGGACCTCTAGGCCTCTTGGTAGTGGCACGTGAGGTTGTTGGCTTCACTCCTTCCCTCTGGGAAGCTGTAGGCCCTCAGTAAGGCTTCACCCTCTCTGCCTTGTTCTGTTTCTTGACACAGATGTTTGGCTGTGGCTCTGTGGCCCAGGTGGTTCTCAGCCGAGGCACTCACGGTGGTTTCCTCACCATCAATCTGGCCTTTGGTTTTGCTGTCACCCTGGGCATCCTGGTAGCTGGCCAGGTCTCTGGTAAGACTTGAATCCCACTCTCAGTCCAGGTCCCTCAACATTGAGGAAGATGGTGGGAGGGGGTGTATTCCCAAGGATGGGGCATAGCCATGGCCTCAGCCCTGGGCTCTTGGGAGAGGAGGAGGCAGAAGAGACTTGACCCTTAAAACCTTCAACTCTCAGGCTGGGAAGGTGGCTCAGTGGTAGAGCGCTTGCCTTGCATGCCTGAGGCCCTGGGTTCAATTCCTCAGCACCACATAAGCAAAAAGAAAAAAAGCCGAAGTGGTGCTGTGGCTCAAGTGGTAGAGTGCTAGCCTTGAGCTGAAGAACTGAGGGACAGCGCCCAGGCCCAGAGTTCAGGCCCACGACTAACTAAATAAAAAAAAAAAAAAATGAAATCTATCTTGCTGGGGCCAGAGAGGAGAAATACATAGGCCACCCTTGCCTCAGCACTGTGGTAGGCTATGGATAATAGATCCTATCTCTTCTCTGTCCAGGGGCCCACCTGAACCCAGCTGTGACCTTTGCCATGTGCTTCTTGGCACGGGAGCCTTGGATCAAGCTGCCCATCTATGCCCTGGCTCAGACACTGGGTGCCTTCCTTGGTGCGGGGATCATTTTTGGACTATACTATGGTAAGCATTCTGCACTCCAGCCTCCACTGCCCTCTATTGCCCCCTCCTTCAGCTCAGGACCTGTTGGCATCAGGCCTTGTGATGACAAACAGCTGGGGCCTGCCCAGGCCCAGAGCTCATGACTCATTCATTCATGCTCAGGCTCAAGGTTTGGGGCACAATGGGAGAGAAACAAGTTGAGCAACATCATCAGTCTCAGGCCCTCCACCCCACTCTACCTGGCCTTCTCTGTGCCCCAGAGTAATATAGCAATTTCTGCTCATTGTGACCCTTGGGAGAGTGGAGAAGACCTAGCTGGAGATGGGGAGGCCTCAGACTTCACTTATTCTGTCTGATCTGTCACCAGATGCAATTTGGAACTTTGCCGACAATGTGCTTGTAGTTTCGGGCCCCAATGGCACAGCTGGCATTTTTGCCACCTACCCCTCTGGACACTTGGACATGGTCAATGGCTTCTTTGATCAGGTATGGTCTGGGATGTGTGTGTAAGGGGGAACAAGTGAGCTTGGTTGTTCATAGACTGGGTGGGAAACAGGACTCTGGATTTCTCAATTTGTGGGGACCCCCAGTCTCAGGACATGGTGGTGGGTCCTTATAAAACATACAGCTTCCACGGGGCGCCGGTGGCTCATACCTGGACAGGAAAGTCCATGAGACTCTTATCTCCAGTAAACCACTAGAAAACTGGAAGTGGTGTTGTGGCTCAAGTGGTAGAGCGCTCGCCTTGAGCTGAAGAGCTGAGGGATAGCGCCCAAGCCCAGAGTTTCCCCGACCGACCAAAAAACAAAACAAAACAACATACAGCTTCCACTGGGCACCAGTGGCTCACACCTATAATCCTAGCTACTCAGGAGGTTGAGATCTGAGGATCACGGTTCAGAGCCAGCCAGGACAGGAAAGTCCGTGAGACTCTTATCTCCAGTTAACCACCAGAAAACCAGAAGTGGTGCTGTGGCTCAAAGTGGTAGAGTGCTAGCCTTGAGCTGAAGAGCCTCAGGGTCAGGCCCCAGCTCCATGACCAACAAAACAAAAACAAACATACAGCTTCCCACTGAATTATTATTATTATATTTGTCCATTGTGAGCCTTGAACTCAGAGCCTGGGAGCTGTCCCTGAGTTTTTTTGCTCAAGTCTAGCACTCTACCACTTTGAGCCACAGTGCCACTTCAGGTTTTCTGGTGGTTAGTGGGAGATAAGAGTGTCATGAACTTTCCTGCTTGGGCTGGCTTTGAACCAAGATCCTCAGATCTTAGCCTCCTGAGTAGCTAGGATTATAGGCATGAGCCACTGGCACCTGGTTAAGACTGCAGGGCAGGGGACCATCGGGATGAGAGGGTGGGGAGGGGGAGCTGCTGCTCATTCTGTTTTTGTCACTCCCTAGTTCATCGGCACAGCCGCTCTCATTGTGTGTGTGCTGGCCATTGTTGACCCATACAACAACCCTGTGCCCCGTGGCCTGGAAGCCTTCACAGTAGGCCTTGTAGTGTTGGTCATTGGCACCTCCATGGGCTTCAACTCTGGCTATGCTGTCAACCCTGCCCGGGACTTTGGCCCCCGCCTTTTTACTGCCCTAGCTGGATGGGGTTCGGAAGTCTTCACGTGAGTACAGTGTTTACCTGGCTTGTTCTGCCGGCCCCTCTTTTGCCCTGCCCCACCTGCTCCAAATGACATGTGTCTTTATTCCCCAGGACCGGCCGGCACTGGTGGTGGGTGCCCATTGTCTCGCCACTCCTGGGCTCCATTGCAGGTGTCTTTGTGTACCAGCTCATGATTGGTTGCCATCTGGAGCAGCCCCCACCAGCCGCTGAGGAAGAGAATGTGAAGTTGGCCCATGTGAAGCACAAGGAACAGATCTGAGTGGGCTGTGTCCATCCCTCCAAAGGCCCCCTCCCCTGAGCATGCAGTGATGGGGCGGGGGTCCCCTCATGAGTCCCTTCACAGGCTAAGAAGCTCTCTGCCTACCCTATCCCCTCTGGAGGGCCCCTTCTAGGATTTCCCTGGACTCTGCCCCATAGGACCTTAGATCACCACTGTGAGTCTGGGTGGGAAGAGAGTAGGGCCAGACTTGGTTTTGTCTCCTAAAGGGAAAGAATAAGTAGCAGTGGTGTGTGTGTGTGTGTGTGTGTGTGTGTGTGTGTGTGTGTACATTCATATGAGTGGTTTCCCAGATATTCAGGGCAAGGGACAAAGCATTTAGAAAGGAGCTAGCAGTTTAAGCACTCCACAAGGAAGAAGGCAATGTATCAACCTGAGGGAAGAAAGAGCCAAGGTGTGTATGTTCCAGGGCTCTATGTGGAGGAAGGTCCAGATCTGTGTGATTTTTTTTTTTTTTTTGGTTGGTCATGGGGCTTGAACTCTGGGCCTGGGTGCTGTCCCTCAACTCTTCAGCTCAAGGCAAACACTCTACCACTTGAGCCACAATGCCACTTCCAGTTTTCTGGTGGTTTATTGGAGATAAGAGTCTCATGGACTTTTCTGCCCGAGTTGGCTCCGAACCACAATCTTCAGATCTCAGCCTCCTGAGTAGTTAGGATTATAGGTGTAAGCCACCGGCACCCAGCTCACCTGTGCGATTCATGAGTATGTCTGGGTCTGCCACTCCCCCCCCTCCAAATGGGGCTTTTCTAGGCTTTTGGGAGGTGAAACTGAGAGGAGAGAATCACAGTTCAGATCTGGGGCTCTTGGATCCCAGGGTAAAAGCTGTATAACATGTTTCTGTCATGTCGTCTTGTTGTGTGCATGTGTACATGCGTGCATGTATGTGTGTGTGTGTGCAATCCAGGTAATAAGTTTCATGTTTGCTTTTGTTTATTTTGTTTTTTAAAAATATATATAGCTGATGTTACAATCTTAGGGATGGGGGTTGGGAGACTCCTCTTTGAAGAGGTCTTCATTCCTTTAATCCTCCTCAAGAATATACTTTTTTGCCTTTTTTTATATAAAATAAAACATCTGCCTAAAAGTTTCAAGTGTGCACATATCTTTCTTGTTCTGCTATTTTTCTGGAGTCAGTTAAGGAGCTTCGTTGTATCTGGCTACAAATTCCCAGGTGCCCAGCTAGATATCTAATCTTCCAGCACCCATCCTTCTGGACTTCTTCTTAGTTCCTGTAGCTACCATCACCCCAGGAAGACAGGCTGGAGCCCCATGGTGGTGGAGAAGAACCTTCTAGGCACAGATGCCCAGAAAAGAAGTGAGGGGGTGAATTCCCTATGGTGGGAGATCTGTGGACCCCGAGGGACTTGTATTGTCCTCTGCAGCCTCTGCCTCCAGCCTGAGGTTGGCTATGATCCCTTTAGCATTCAAGTGTGCATGCGATTCAGTCTGCACAATTGTCAGAGGGCGCCTTGGGGCCTTTTCTTGGCCAGTTCTGGGGCTTGAACTCAGGGTGGCCTGGGCACTGTCCTCGAGCTTCATTTACTCAAAACTAGCACTCTGCCACTTGAGCCACAGCATCACTTCTGGCTTTTTCTGTGTATGTGGTACTCAGGAATGGAACTCAGGGTTTCATGTATGCTGGGCAAGCGCTATACCACTAAACCACATTCCCAGCCCACACCTGGGGCTCTTTTAGGGTACCTACCACATAGAGACAGTGAAAAGCTCTTCATCAACATCTTTTTTTTTTTTTTGGTCCAGTCATGGGGCCTGAACTCTGGGCCTGGGCACTGTCCCTCAGCTCTTCAGCTCAAGGCTAGCACTCTACCACTTGAGCCACAGCACCACTTCCGGCTTTTTTCTTTTTGCTTATGTGGTGCTGGGGAATCGAACCCAGGGCCTCAAGCATGCAAGGCAAGCACTCTACCACTGAGCCATCTTCCCAGCCCTCTTCATCAACATCTACATTCTTTAGGACCTGCCCTTGTCTCTGACTCTCCCTTTGTAATGCCATCTACCCTATCCCAGCCTTCTTTATGTGCCCCTGGGTTTTGGCCTTCTCTCACATTTTTCTATTAGAATCCTGATCTGCCTAATACCTTCTCCTCGAAAGTAAGTCTTCCCTAAATCTTTGAGTGTGTGTGTTTGTGTGTGTGTGTGTGTGTGTGTGTGTGTGTTTGTGCATGCACGTGCGCACGTGTGTGTGTGCATGCCAGTCCTGGGGCTGGAAAATCTAAACCTGAGCACTGTCCCTGAGCTTTATTTTTTTCCTCACTCAAGGCCAGTGCTCTACCAGTTGAGCCACAGCTCCACTTCCAGCTTTTTGGTAGTTAGAGATGAGTCTCACAGACTTTGCTGCCCAGGCTGGCTTCAAACCATGATCCTCACATCTCAACCTCCTGAGAAGCTAGGATGACAGGTGTGAGCTACTGGCTCTTCTCTAAATCTTGTACCATCTTCTACGGTCACTGGCCCAAGCCCGGAAACCACTGTGGTATATGCCCCTGGCCTTCCTCTGCTTTGCTTCTTGAGTCAGGCATGTCTGTGCCCGGGCACCACGGGTGGTGGTAAGTACTGTCACCCAGAACACAAGGGCCTCACCATACCTGAGCCCAGAAGCTCTTCTCATTTCCACTTAAAAAAAAATCTTTATGCATCTGACTTAAGTTTCACCAGGCATACAATTGAAGGCATAGCTTCCCAAGCTCTCTTTCAGAGTTAACCCCATGAGACCCAGAAAAATCTCAAGTTCACAGGTTTATACTTTCTAGAGACCAAGCCTGCTCTTATTGCCCAGCCCCTTCACAGAGGATCATGACCATGACCATGACTCAGAGAGGGTGGGTGGCAAATACAGAGTCACACAGCCAGAACAAAGACCAGGGAAGCAGAGGTGGGATATGGGGTGGGGGGAGGTTAGATATAGAAATTCTCCCCCTTCCTGGTCCCCAGCTCTTAAGAGGTGTGTCTGGAATGCTGGAGGGACCTGAGCCAGAGGGAGTGTCCTGTACCTGACCCTGAGGGAATTTAGGAAGGAAGGGTAAGCCTTGGGAGGAGAATGTGGCTGTAAAGTTTCATTCCAGTCACACTGGTCCTAACTTGGGTGTCCCTACCTCCCCTGTGCCCCATGCCCAACATTCCTTTCTCTGAAATCCTGCTGTTGGTCCTGATTAGTCAGCCCATGGGGTGATGAGAAACGGGCTGGGATTAATAGAGAGTTGAGCCTAGATTGCACTTCCAGCTTGGCTTTATTCAAGCTTTGTGACTTTGGAATATGAATATATTCTTTCCCAGAACCTCAGTTTCCTTCTCTGTGACTTGGATGTTGTCAAGAGGAAATAATAGAAGTCATGAAAAGGACTTAACACAATGTATGATAAGACTCAATAAATGTCAACTCACGGGCTTTTCATTAAGAACTAGAGATGGGTGGGAAAGTAGGGGTCAAGGAGGGGTGCTGACAGCTTTGTGTGTGTGTATGTGTGTGTGTGTGTGTGTGTGGTAGTACTGGGGCTTGAACTCAAGGTCTACATGGTGTGCCTGAGGGTTTTCGTTTGTTTCTTTTTTCTTTCTTTTTTTTCTCTCAAAGCTAGCAGTCTACTCATTTGAGCCACAGCTCATTTACAGCTTTCGAGTGGTAATTGGAGATTGGAGTCTCTGAGAGTTTCCTATCTGGGCTGGCTTTGAACCCAAATCTTCAGATCTCAATTTCCTAAGTAGCTAAGATTATAGGTGTGAGCCACCAGTGGCTGGCCGATGGCTAGTTTTTATTTTTATTATTTATTTTGGCTCCGGTTGTGGGCCTGAACTCTGGGCCTGGGCCCTGTCCCTCAGCTCTTCAGCTCAAGGCTAGTGCTCTACCACTTGAGCCACTTCCAGCTTTTTTTTTTTTCCTGCTTATGTGGTGCTGAGGAATAGAACCCAGGGTCTCATGCATGCAAGGCAAGTGCTCTACCACTGAGCCACATTCCCAGCCCTGTGAGACTCTTATCTCCAATAAACCACCAGAAAACCAGAAGTGGTGCCATGGCTCAAGTGGTAGAGTGCTTGCCTTAAGCTGAAGGGCTGAGGAACAGTGCCCAAGCCTAGAGTTCAAGCCCCATGACCTAAAAAAAAACAAAACAAAATAAAACAAAAACCCAGGAACGTGGAAACTGCTTTTGCTAAGGGCACTGACTCTTTGCTTGGGCAAATGTTCAAAGGGTAACAAAAGCAGGAGCAAAGATTGGCATCTCGGTCTCAATTGTGCATCTGTCTCCTTTGCTCTGAAGCCAGTCTCTGTTGCAGTCACGGTAGATTCCAGGAATGGGAAGACAGGATTGAACAAGAACAATGTGAGACACGAGGAGAAGCCTCCACCCCCCGTCCCGAGGCACCAAAGACTCCTGGTGGAAGGCTATGTGGAGATACACCTTCCAGTACACCTTGGACTGGGACTCTTGCATTATACATACCTCTTGTCCTGTCCCAATTTGTCCTCTATTTAATAAACTGGAAGCTCTGCTCAGCACCTGGAAGGTGGGATGAAATGCTTCCTCTTTTGCAGCACTTTCTCTGACCTTCACCACTACTCGGCTCTTTAATTGGCATATTGGGGCAAGTGGCTAAGCTGACATGTTAGAAAACCCTTAGAGTCAAGCTTCTGTCACAGATTCTGGTTATACTATTTTTCTTTCTTTCTTCATTTCTTTCTTTACCTTCCTTCCTTCCCTTCCCTTCCTTTTCCTTTCTTTTTTCTCTTTCTTTTTCTTCCTTCCATCTTTCTTTTCCTTCCTTTTCTTTCTGTTTCTTCCTTCCCTTCCTTCCATTTCTTTCTTTTCCTTCCTTCCTTCCTTCCTTCCTTCCTTCCTTCCTTCCTTCCTCTCTCCCTCTCTCTCTCCCTCCCTCCCCTCCCTCCCAGCAATACTGATTTCTAAACATGGATTTTTTGCTTGATAGACAGGCATTCTCTACTTGAGCCAAACCCCCCAGCCTATTTTTGCTTTACTTGGTTTTTGGATAGGGTTTTGCTCATTTGTTTGGGCATGGCCTTGGACCCTAATCCCTCTATCTATGCCTTAAGGGATCACAGCATGCTATGCTAATGCTGGCTTGGAGACCAAGCTGATGTTGAACGTTGATCCTCCTGATCTTTACATCTGAAGTAGGTGGAAGTACAGGCAGGAGCCCCTGGGCCTGGCCATCTTTCCTTAAAGTTCTAATTTCAATTGAAATTAGCCTTTCTGAAACTTGAGCTTGGTTTGGTATATTCCGGCCTGTGTGTATATGTGTACAAGTACAAGTATTCTTTTCTCTGTGCTTCGGGTGGGCCTTTGCCTCCGTATGTAGGATATCTCTGAGCCTCTGGCTTACCATCTGGCTTTCTTGGTCTCTGTCACTGCCCTGAATCTTGGTGCCTATGTGAATATCCTGTGTACTTAGGCCAGGTTTCTGTATGTCCCTTGGAACCCATCTCTCAGTGTAGCTGGAGCACAGCTCTGTCTGTACATAGTGTATTACTCTACAGATCCCTGCCAGTGATTCCTGCCAGCCAATCCCCATGGGCATGCCTCCTCTTTAATCTCTGCTGGCTAACTCTCCTTGATTTTGTTTTTCTGAAAACCTGGGTGGGGCACCTCTAAGCCTCTAAACACCTCTAAACATGGGTGGCATAGACTTGGGTGGAGTGAGAAAGGGACAAAAAAGCCTATCCACCTAGTGCAGAGACCCTAGAAGCTGGAGACAACCTGGGTCGCCCAAAGAGGGGCTAGGAAGTTGCTGGCCTGAGCAAAGCCTTGCATCTCTTCGCTGGAAGGAGAGGGGAGCCTGTGCTCCTAGCATGGTGCTCCTGAGCTGTGGGCCAGGGAAATGTTGAGAGGGTGAAGGAAGATGACCCAGAGATGCTTGCATTCCTGGGGAGGCTGAGAAGAGGCTTGATAGTAAACACCTGAGCCTCAGGGGCACAGAGGCCTGGGTAGGGCTGCTCAACAGGTAGGAGGGGCTTCCTCTGGAACTCTGGAAAGGTCTCCATGTCTGGGGCTTTAACCTTTGGTGATAGGTTTATTTAAATTTAGAGGGAGGGAGGTAGCAGGCACAAAGTATCTGTGTCTGGCTTGGTACCTTGACTGTGTAGGTTGACCAGAGGGAAACACTTCTTCTTTATGCAAAGGAGAAACTGAGGCTAGCAGGCTCACATTGCAGAGCAGCAGACTCTGGATGACAGCCTTATCTTCTGCATTTCCCTCCTTGAATAGCACTTTATGACTGTCAGGGAGCAGGGCTCTGGATCCAGATGGCTTTGGGTTCCAAGCTCACTCTTGCCAGCTATCCAACCTGGGACAAGCAGGCATCTCTCAATTGGCTGGGCTCTACTCTTGCTTTGCTATGTGCTCAGGAGGTTTAAGCTCCATGGACTGTATCACCTGAATCCTGTTGCCTTTCTGGCTGCCCATTAGCTTTAACAAGTAGGAGGCCTAGTGAGGAAGTCAGGGAGTGGGAGGATGGGAGAGAAAGAGTGGAGTATTTCAGCTGTTTCTGGGGCTCCAACTTCTACTGCATCCAGACTGCTACCCTCCTTGCCTCTTCTGATGGAGGGGGCAATGGCTGCTGCTCCTTGTCCTCGGTGAAGCCTTCTACGACCACTAACTGTTCCTGCTGGATCCTTGCTGATGTTCCTGCTCTGAGCTTTGGCTCCTTTGTCTGTAACATGGGGGAGAGGATAATGGTGGTACTGACCCTTTAGGTTTCATAAAGTGAGGATTATATGAGTTAACATGGGTATCAGAATAATGTCAGAATGAGTGCGTGAGTGCTAGAGGAGAGGTGGTTATGACAGGGATGGTGAAAGTGGTGATTGATGGTGGTGATGGCGATGGTGATGATGGTGATGGTGATGGTGATGACATGCCCCCTGGAGGGTTTCCTGTGTATTGTGGTGAGGAACTATATGACTCAGGCTTGGTATTGCCATACCAGATTCCCCAGGCCTTCTGTCTCCTCTGGCACCAGGAGCTTAGTGCTTACATGGGGCTTTAGACATCCCGAGAGTCCTACTTCCCATGCCTTCAATTGTAGTGAGGTCAGCTTTCTATGGGAAGACTGGGGTTTGGGGAGATGGAAGCCAGAGCCCCTCCTTGCTCTTCTCTAGAAAACTCAGGCTCCGGAAAAAGGGACAGCTGGGATCCTATTACTTGTGGGGCTCCAAGAATGTGGTGGGGCAATAAATTAGGGGCTTGGAGGGTAATATGAATAGAATTAAGGAAGGAGTCAGCCCCAGGGAGGTTGAGGACATGAGCAAGATCTCCTAATCTGTATTTTCTTCCTTATATGACTAGAGACCAAACTCAGAGCTATGCACAGTCAAGAACTCCGCCACTGAGCAATCCCCCTAATCTGTGTTTTTAGTCTTCGGTCAGGAAGTCCTTCTTTAGCTCTAACCATCATCCCACTTTAGCTCCCCAAGAACAAGGGGAGAAGACAGGATGATTCTGGAGCCCTTCTCCAGCTGTCAATGATACACTGAGAGTTCCAGGAGCTTTGCTAGGGAAAGGATCTGTGTCTTTTCTCATCCTTCCACACTGAAACACAGGAAAACTAAGAGGGTACTAATGGCCGGGGGTCATAGGGGACAGCTGATGCTTGCAGTGGGAGGCTAACCCAACCTCTTCAGCCGAGCCCCCCTAAGCAGTGAGCTATGTGGTGTCAGGAGGGATGGATATGTAGATACTATGTTGAAAATGCAGTATACAACTTGTGGGTAGGGATGGGAGAAGGACTGGGAGAGAACAAGGGAAGGGGTGACATTGTCCAAAGAGAAATATACTTTTTTTTTTTTGTCAGTCGTGGGGCTTGAACTCTGGGCTTGGGCATTCTCCCTCAGCTCTTCAGCTCAAGGCCAGCGCTCTACCACTTGAGCCACAGCTCCACTTCCGGTTTTCTAGTGGTTTATTGAAGATAGGAGTCTCACAGTCTTTCCTGCCTGGGCTAGCTTTGAACCGTGATCCTCAGATCTCAGCCTCCTGAGTGGCTAGGATTACAGGTATGAGCCACCGGTGCCCGGCTTGAGAAATATACTCTTCACCTGACTTAAAAAATGGTAACCCCTCTGTATAACATTTTAACAACAAAATTATATATATATATACACACACATATATGTTCACTTCAGCATGTACATAAATTATTATTTTTTTAAACAAAAGCTTCTCTGACCAGCAGCCGTGGGCATTTGTCACTGTTTTTCACTATGCACAAAGCTAAGGAGGCCTGGGCAGGAAAGATGGGGGAAGGGAAGGAGGACTTACTCTGGGAGTCTTGATAATCATCTGGTCATGGTCCATTACTCATCTCTATGGAGATGCCCCCTCCCCCCCCAGGAGGCCCCTGGAATGTCAAGTTACCACCCCCATTCTCTGCCTATCTACTTAGGTCATTGCCATGGCTTGAAAAGTGGAGCAGGGGAGGGAGGAATGGCCTGACCCCAGACCAGGAAGCTTTAGCTGGGGCATGCCCAGTCCATGTCAGAGGTGGAGAGGAGAGAGTGACCCTTGACTTGTAGATAATGCCATTGCTTTATCAGACTAAGTGTTTACAACTTGAGCCACCTTCAGCCCTTGGAGCTGTGTTTGCCTGGATGCATGAGCAGACATGTCTGCGTGACAAATGAAGGACTTGGGGTGTGCACATGTTCACTTCTACTCCCCAAACACCTACTCACACTCACGCCACACCCAACTCATCTCTGTTTATGTGCGCACACCTGCCCGGACATCAACTTTTACTTGTTCACACTTGCAGATGCTCAGACACACTTAGGTATACTCACACTCACACTCTTGTGTATGAGCCACACCATGGTATCCAGATAGATGCACCGTGTCCTCATATTCCTACTTGCAGCGGGCAAAAAAGCCACTATCTTTGTCCTGAGTCTGACAGACTAGAAATATCTGGGGGTGGTTTTAGGGGACAGAGGAGCATGTGGGGGTGGAGGGCTATGAACAAGTCACAGGGGTCAAGATGTGGGTTGAGCAATCTTTTGAATTTGGAGGTCCTAACTCAGATTTTCAGAACAAGTGGTTAAGAGGCAGAAGGGCTTTGTGCTTTATGTTAGTTTTAGTTTAGTTATGTTTTGAGATGGGGTTTCCCTATGTACAACAGGCTGGCCTCAAACTCATAATCCTCCTGCCTCAGCATCCTCAACACTGGGATTAGAGGTGTGTGTGCCACCACACCTAGCTTGGGAGGTTTCAAGACTTACTGGAGCCCCAGTGCCTGGGTGAGGTACACAGTAGCTGTTAGTAACTTCTTTGCTGGGTAAGCGGATAGCAGGATTGCCTGCGTCTCTCCATCTCTAACCACTAGAGCTGTCTGTCATACAGAAGTTTAGACTCCTAGGCAACCAAAGGGGAAGGCCATTTACTCTCTGAAGTCAGCAGTCCATGTCCTTGCTGCCATTCTATAGAACAGGAGGCTGAATCTCAAAGGTGATCTGTACAAAGCTACAGGGTAAGGCAATGGCCAGTCCTGGCTTGGGTCCCCAAGCTCAGGTACATCTTCTAAGCCTTGGGACACCTGACTACAGAGAGAAACACTCAAGTGTCCCAGCTGGCTGGGTATACATAGAAAAAGACAATGCTAGGCTGTCTCAGACATTCGGGGCAGGAGCCAGGAAATGGCATCCTTTGAAGTCTGCAGGATTGTGGAGACCGGCAAATTTAGTGGTGGTGGTGGTAGTGGTGTGTGTGTGTGTGTGTGTGTGTGTGTGTGTGTGTGTGTGTGTGTTGTATATGTGATAGTACTTGGGCTTGAACTCAGAGTCTGGGTGCTGTTCCTTAGTTTTGTGGGTTTTATTTTTGTTCTTTGTTTTTTTGCTCAAGGATAGTGCCCTACCATTTTAGTTACAGCTCTGTTTCCAGCCTTTTGGTGGTTAATTGGAATGAGTCTTATGGACTTTCCTACCTGTGCTGGCTTTGAACCATGAAAACAGAGTTTTCAAAGTGCTGTATGAGACTGGAAAGGAGGGAGGCCAGGCTCAGGTGAGACCTAGGTGAGGGAGGTAAGAGAGACTCCTGTGGCTCCTGCATAGCGGACCCTATGAGCCGATCACATGAAAGACGGCACACTGGAAGGAAGGGAGAGAGCCTTCGTCTAATTCAGTTACCTTCAAACACACCTACAGGTGTAAGCGATATAGGAAGGCCTTCCCTTGTCTAGTGCTCTTCAAACACAGGAAAAAACTCACACTGGAGAGAAATCTATGGATATAAATGATGTGGGAAAGCCGTTAGCCATTCCAATCCCTGTCAAGGATATAAAATTACTCATGTGGTGCATGCTGGAGATGCTCTGTGAATGGAAATGTGGGAAAGCCTTCATTTGTTCCAGTTACTACTTATTTATTTATTTATTTTTGCCAGTCCTGGGGCTTGAACTCAGGGCCTAAGCTTCTTTTTGCTCAAGGATTATGCTCTACCACTTGAGCCCCAGTACCACTTCCAGCTTTTTCTGAGTGCTTTATTGGACATAAGAGTCTCAATGACTTTCCTGCCTGGTTTTTCTTCAAACTGCAATTCTCAGATCTCAGCCTCCTGAGTAGTTAGGATTACAGAGGTGAGCCACCTGGCCTTTTTTTTTAATTTAAATTTTAATTTTTGTTGGTTATGGGGATTGAACTCAGGACCTGGGTGCTGTCCCTAAGGTCTTTAGCTTAAGGCTAGCACTCTATTACTTAGAGCTACAGCTGTACTTCCTGTTTTTTTTTTTTTTGGGCCTGGGCACTGTCCCTCAGCTCTTCAGCTCAAGGCTAGTGCTCTACCACTTGAGCCACAGCGCCACTTCCGGCTTTTTTCTTTTTGTTTATGTGGTGCTGAGGAACCGAACCCAGGCCTCAGGCATGCAAGGCAAGCGTTCTACCACTGAGCCACCTTCTCAGTCCCCCCTTTTTTTTTTAATTGTGAAAATACTGTACATAGGGGTTACAATTACATGGGCAAGATAATGAGTACATTTCTTATCAAGCATTGTAGCCTCCTCCTTTGTTTCCCTTTCCCATTCCTTCCCATCCTCCCCCCCCACCCCACCAAAGTTGTAAAGTTTGCTTCCTGTTTTCTTGTGGTTAATTGGAGATAAGAATCTCAAAAGACTTTCTTGCCTGGCTTTGAACTATGATCGGCAAATCTCAGGTCCTGAGTACCTAGGATTATGGGCAGGAGTCACTAGTACCGGGATAAGTTATCCTTTAAGTAGTGAAAGAACTCATACCGGATAGAAATCGTATATTTGGAAATTGTTAGAGTAAATTAGACTTAGCCAGAAAACCATGCACACATCCAGGTAGGAAGAATAAAGGAAAGGTTTATTGCCAGCAAGGGGGCTGGCAAGACCCCATCTCACCAGGTGAGAGGAAGTGAGAAGTGCTGTTGTCTCCAGTGACCTCTTATAACCTCTGGGGTTTAGGGGAATCTCATAGCTATCCCAACAGGGTGCTCTCTCAGGGAAAGGGTAGGTAGGAGCTAATCGCTAATCATTGCTGCCTTTACTATCATTGCTGCCTTTACTACGTGGGCCTAGAGTTGACTAGGAAAAAAGCATGTTAAGCCATGAGGGAGGAGGCTTCTGGGCCCACAGAAACTATGAAGGTTTGCCTTTAATCCTTTTTCCAACATGCAACAACTCACATTGGAATGTAACAGAAATATATAATGCGAAAAGACCTGAATATCAAAGATCTTTCTTGCATTCCTGAGAATGATCATTGGATAGAGCTTTATTAGTGAAAAGCATGTGTTGAGCTGGACACTGGTGGCTCACGCCTGTAATCTTAGCCACTCAGGCTGAGATCTGAGGATCATGCTTCTAAGCCACCTTGGGCAGGAAAATCCATGAGACTCTTAACTCCAATAAATTACACACACACACACACACACACACACACACACACACAGAGCCATAAGTGGAGAGATGACTCAAGTGGTAGAGCACTAACCTTAAGTATAAAGAAGCTCAGGACAGTGTCCAGGCCCTGAGTTTAAGCCCAAGGATCAGCAAAAACAAACAAAAACCCCCCAACAAAACAAGACACACACACACACACACACACACACACACACACAACCCAAAACAAAACACCCAACAACTAAAAACCCCATGGGGAGCTAGGAATGTGGCTTAGTGGTAGGGTGCTTGCCTAGCATGCATGAATCCCTGGGTTTGAATCCTCAGTACCATATAAACAGAAAAGGCTGGAAGTGGTGCTGTGGCTCAAGTAGTAGAGCACTGGCCTTGAGCACAGAGAGGCTCAGGGACAGAGCCCAGGCCTTGAGTTCAATCCCCAGCACTGGCAAAACAAAATCCAAACCCAAACCATGGGTTGAGCCTTGTAGTTAGCCAAGTTCAATCTAGCAGTATGAGAAAGGATAGGATAGGAGAAACATTGATTAGAAGGATGTGCAAAAGTAATCAAAACCTGTCACCTGGTGCTGGTGGGTCATGCCTGTAATCCTAGCTACTTAGGAGGCTGACATCTGAGGATCCCAGTTCAAAGCCAGCCCAGGCAGGAAGTCTGTAAGATTCTTTTTTTCTTTTTCTTTTCCTGGGGCTTGAACTCAGGGCCACAGTACCTCTACCGGCTTTTTCTGTTTATGTGGTACTGAGGAGTAGAAGCCAGGGCTTCATGCATGCTAGCCAAACCACATTCCCAGCCCTGTGAGACTCTTTTTTTTCTTCTTCTACATTTTATTATTTCAAACCACGTGAACAAAAAACATGGAACGCTTCACATATTTACATATCATCCCTGCACAGGGGTCATGCTAATCTTCTCCATATAGTTCCAATTTTAGTATATGCTGCCGAATTTAGCACCCCCTTATCTCCAATTAACCACCAGAAAACTGGAAGTGGAGCTGTGTCTCATGTGATAGAGTGCTAGCCTTGAGCAAAAAAATCTCAGGGACAGTACTCAGTTCCTGAGTTCAAGAAAAAAAAACAACCACCAAGACTGGCAATGTAGCTCAGTAATAAAAGTAAATAAATAAATAAAAGTAACCCTGTAAATTTTGCCAAGACAATTGTGTTTGTGTAGTGTTTTTTTAAAAATCAAATCAGTTAAAAAGGTATTTCTACTTTATTTAAATGGATTTGTAATTTTCCAGTTGTTATTATTTATGTAGTTTTTGAATACTTGTGATTAAGGTACCATGGAAAATAACTTTGTGCGGGGGCACTGGTGGGTCATGCCTGTAATTTTATCTACTTCAGGAGGCTGAGATCTAAGGATTGAGATTTAGAGCCAGTGCTGGCAGACAAATCTAAGAGACTCTTATCTCTAAATAAAGAGCCCAAAACCAAAAGTGGAGGTGTGGCTCAAGTGTTAGCCAGCTATGAGGGAAAAAGCCAGCTTATTGGAAGCCCTTAGTCAAACGCCAGGACCAGGGTTTCTAATGCATGCATGTGCGCGCACACACACACATACACACACTCTCTCTCCCAAAAGCTTACTAATAGTATTTTCTTACTGCGTTCTTTTTCTTTTCTTTTTTCCAATGCAGAGGACTGAACTCAATACTTTGGGCTTGCCATGTAAGTGCTCTTCCACTAAATTATATCCTCAACTCCTCTTTATATTTATTTGTATAGTCTGGCTTTTGTTTTTTTTTTGTTGTTGTTGATGGTTGTGGGGCTTGAACTCAGTGCCTGGGCAGTGTCCTTGAGCTGTTTTGCTCAAGTGGTGAGCCACATCATCACTTCCAGTTTTCTGGTGGTTAATTGGAGATGAGTCTCATGGACTTACTGCCTGAGTTGGCTTCCAACCACAATCTTCAAATCTCAGCCTCCTGAGTAGCTAGGATTGTAGGCAAGAGACACCAGTGCCTGGCTTCATTTTGCCTTTTGATGTGTATATTTTTACATATCCTTTACTTCTTAACCATTTTCCAACAAGTTGTACAGTTAACCTTTTTCACTTCAAAAGATATATATACTGGGTCCTGGTGGTTCATGCCTGTAATCCTAGCTATGCAGGAAGCTGAGATCTGAGGGTTGTGGTTCAAAGTCAGCCCTGGACAGAGAAGTCCCTGTGAGACTCTTAGCTCCAATTAACAACTAAAAAATCAGAAGTGAAGCTGTGGCTCAATGTGGTAGAGTGCTAGCTCTTGAGAAGAAGTTTATGGACAGTGCCTAGGCCCTGAGTTCAAGCCCCACCACAGAAAAGAAAAGAAAAAGATATTTACAACTGAGCATTAGTGGCTCACACCTGTAATCCTAGCTACTTAGAAGGCTGAGGTCTGAGGATCATAGTTTGAAGTCAGCCTGGGCAGAAAAATCCATGAGATTCTTATCTCCAATTAACCACCAGAAATTGGAAGCAGAGCAGTGGCTTAAAGCTTTAGAGCATTAGCCTTGAGTCAGAAAGCTCAGAACAGTTCCCAGACCCTGAGTTCAAGCCCTTTGATGGACAAAAAAGAAAAGGGCTGGGAATGTGAATTAGTGGTAGAGTGCTTGCCCTGGGACTGGTTCCTAAGTATCACATATACAGAAAAAGTCTGAAGTGGCGCTGTGGCTCAAGTGTTAGAGTGCTAGCCCTGATCAAAAGAAGCTCAGGGACAGTTCCTAGGCCCTGAGTTCAAGCCCCAGGACTGGCAAAAAAAAAAAAGATATATGTACATGTCCCTTGGCAATCCTAGATTATATGTTACTAATAAATTTGCTAAGGTTTTCTTTTTTTGGGGGGGGGGGCGGGTCCGGTCGTGGGGCCTGAACTCTGGGCCTGGGCGCTGTCCCTCAGCTCTTCAGCTCAAGGCTAGCACTCTACCACTTTAGCCACAGCGCCACTCCCGGCTTTTTTCTTTTTGCTTATGTGGTGCTGAGGAATCGAACCCAGGGCCTCATGCATGCAAGGCAAGCGCTCTACCACTGAGCCACCTTCCCAGCCCCTTACTAAGGTTTTCTATCAACAATCACAATTATATGTATACAAAAAGGTGTTTTTCCTCATGCAAACAAAACAAAACCTTTATGCTAAGTGAAAGACTTCAGGCACAAAAGACTACAAGCTATGTATATAAAATGCTTAGGCCGGGCGCCAGTGGCTCATGCCTGTAATCCTAGCTACTCAGGAGGCTGAGATCTGAGGATCGCAGTTCAAAGCCAGCCCGGGCAGGAAAGTCCATGAGACTCTTATCTCCAGTAAACCACTTGAAAACCAGAAGTGGAGCTGTGGCTCAAGTGGTAGAGCGCTTGCCTTGAGCTGAAGAGCTGAGGGACAGTGCCCAGGCCCAGAGTTCAAGACCAGGACTGGCAAAACAACAACAACAACAAACAGACAAAACCCCCAAAACCAAGACTGCTATACCTGACTCTTATTTTCCTTTTTGTCACTTCCCAAGAGATAGTTATAAGAAAGATGTAGAAGGCCCAGAAACTTCTCATAGAGTCAAAAGTTAAAAGGGTGTGACAGTTCTATTCTCCAAGGAGACACAGCCAGGGGATGTTGGCAAATCTCAAATGGTGACAGATATGGATCCAGGAGGGGGAGGCAGCGATGATACTGAGGTTCCATGCCTGGATCCCTCGATGGGTCTAGGCACAGCAGGATGGGCCCCCAGCCAGCCCCTCTTGGCTCTGACTGTGACTGGAAATCTTATCAGATATTTGGCTGATCCAGAGTCTTTAGTCATGGGACCTGCGGCCTAGGAAACAGTTCCTATGTTGTAACTGCCCCAGGATCGTGGGTGCATGGATGTCTCTAATTTATCACTAGCATGGAGCTCATCACCACGCACGTTTCCTGTCACCCTGTGTCACCTTGATGGTCATCACTTATCTCTGCCTGTCATCACCTTTACCATCACCCAGGCATCACATCCATTGCCCCTTTCATCCCTTTGCTATCATGTGACTCAGTTCCCATCACTACACTACCTTCTCTGGCATCATCAACATCCCTGCCCAGTCTCATGCCCGGGTGGTTGCTATATGAACCAATTCTGTCATCCATCACCTGCCTCCACCCAGATCTGTTGTGTGCTAGTTCCATTCTTATTCCTCCTGTCACCTGGCTGTCCTCATCACCCGAGTCATCTTTGTTGCCACAGCCTCATCCATTTCATACTTTATCATCCATTCTTCAACATGTCCCCCCAGATCTTACCACCTGGCCCAGTTTTCTGGATTGTCAAGGCTTTCCCTCCTCCTTCAGCTTTCCTTCGTTTTCCCAGCTCTGCCACCTCTTAGTTTCCAGCCCTTCATCTAGGTTCCTGAGTGGGAAGAAACACATGCTCACCTCTTAGCCTTTGCCTTTCTGGCCCCTGGCCCACCTGGATTCACCGTTCCTCGCCCTTGCCCTCTGCCCTGGCCAGCAGAGCTTCATTTGACTCTCAGGGTATCTGGGCCCTGAAGCCAGGCCCTCATTTAGGGTATTCTCCGGTAGATGACTGCCAAGAAGCCCTGAATCTTCTCTGCTGGCTCCTATGACACCTGGCAGTTACCCATGTCCAGCCTTGTTCTAAAATTCCACTTTGTTGTATTGGCTGTGATTTCCTTTTATAGAACTGCCAATGTCCTCTGCTTATGATCTATCGGCCTATGAGAGCTGCACCCCAATTACCTTAACACTTAGGAGAATCACTTGTTTGAGCAACTGGGTTTAAGGTTGCTATCTTCCCCACCAGACAGGACACACTAGGATTCAAGGGGCGGGGGGGGGGAAATGCGGGGGGTGGGGGGAACTGTCTTTCTTGGTCACTTCCAGGTCCTAAGAACCTAGCACAGTACCTGACTTCTATTGGAGCTGAAAAAATGCTGTTGAGCTGGGTGCCAGTGGCTCATACTGGTAATCCTAGCTACTCAGAAGCTGAGATCTGAAGATTCTGGTTTGAAGCTAGCCCAGGCAGGAAAGTCCCTGAGACACTCTCTCTCTCTCTCTCTCTCACTGTTTTTTTGCCAATCATGGGACTTGAACTCAGGCCTGAGCGCTGTCCCTGAGCCTCTTTGTGTTCAAAGCTAGTGCTCTACCACTTGAACTACATCATCACTTCCAGATTTTTTTTGAGTAATTTATTGAAGATAAGAGTCTCACAGGGCTGGGAAGGTGGCTCAGTGGTAGAGCGCTTGCCTTGCATGCCTGAGGTCCTGGATTCGATTCCTCAGCACCACATAAGCAAAAAGAAAAAAGCTGGGAGTGGCGCTGTGGCTCAAGTGGTAGAGTGCTAGCCTTGAGCTGAAGAGCTGAGGGACAGCATCCAGGCCCAGAATTCAGGTCCCATGACTGGACCCCCCCAAAAAAAAAAAAGAGTCTCACAGACTTTTCTGCACAGCAGGCTCTGACCTGTGATCCTCAGATCTCAGTCTCCTGAGTAGCTAGGATTACAGACATGAGCTTCCCATACCAGCTGGCCAGGACACTCATCTCCAATAAACTACTCAAAAAAAAAAAAAAGCCAGAAGTAGAGTTTTGGATCAAGTAAAATCTAGTCTTCAGCAAACAAATCGCTGGGATAGTGCCCAGGCCATGAGTTCAAACCACAGGACTGGCACACAAACACACAAAAAATTCTGTTGAGTAAATAAATACCATTTATTGAGCCCTTTACATGTGCTGGGCACTGTGCTATGTACTCCTACCTATATGTTGTCTTGCTAATTTCAAAGGCTCTTGAGCTGACTTGGCACAAATACCTCTGACAAGGTTCAAGCACAGAAGCACATTTTCAGTTACTCATCAGAAAGTGAGGGCACGTAGAGAAAGCCAGTTACTCACCAAATAAGGAAATCACTTTCTTGTAATTAGGGCAAAGACTGTGACATTTGATTTCATCCGTCTGTTTTTTAAGGCAGAGTGGAGAAGGTGGAGCTAAGAGGATGGGGCGAAGGGCACCTAAAGAAGATCCGTTCAGATCTCTGGAAAACAAAACTAAAATCTTGATCTCATACTCTAAATCTGATCGGTATAAGATGATAATCTGAATAATTAAAATCAGCATCACTAGCTGGGTGCTGGTGGCTCATGCCTGTAAGCCTAGTTATCAGGAGGCTGAGATATTAGGAATGAAGCTCAAAGCCAGTCTGGGCAAATAAATCCAAGAAACTCTCTTTTTGTTGCTGGTGGTCGTGGGGCTTGAACTCAGGGTCTGGGCATTGTCCCTGAGCCTCTTTGTGCTTAAGGCTGGGATTCTGCCACTTGAGCCACAGCACTACTTCTGGTTTTCTGGTGGCTAATTGGAGATAAGAGTCTCACAGAGGGCTGGGAAGGTGGCTCAGTGGTAGAGCGCTTGTCTTGCATGCCTGAGGCCCTGGGTTCGATTCCTCAGCACCACATAAGCAAAAAGAAAAAAAGCTGGAAGTGGCGCTGTGGCTCAAGTGGTAAAGTGCTAGCCTTGAGCTGAAGAGCTGAGGGACAGCGCCCAGGCCCAGAGTTCAGGCCCCACAACCGGATCCAAAAAAAAAAAAAAAAAGTCTCATAGACTTTCTTCCTTCTGCTGGCTGTGAACTGCAACCCTCAGATCTCAGCTTCCTAAGTAGCTAGGATTACAAGCATGAGCCACCCAAGAAACCCTTTATCTCCAATTACAGCAAAAAAGCTGGAAGTGGAGCTACATAGCTCAAGTGTAGAGCACCAGCCTTGAATGGTAAAAGCTAAGCAAGAGTCAGACACCCTGATTTCAAGCCCCACTAACAGTATACTCAAGAGAAACCAGCTTAGCTTTCTTGCCTGCCTATCTTCCTTCCTTCCTTTCTTCCTTCCTTCCTTCCTTTCTCTCTTCCTTTTTCCCTTTTTCCCTTCTTCCCTCCCCCTCCCTTCTTCCCTCCCTCCCCTTCTCTCTCCCCCCTTGCTTCCCTCTCTTTTTCTTCCTTTTTTGTGTCAGCCTTGGGACTTGAACTCAGGGTCTGAGTACTTCTGGCTTTTTGGTGGTTCACTGGAGACAAGAGACTTTCCTGCCTGGGCTGGCTTCAAACCTAGATCTTCAGATCTCAGCCTCCTGAGTAGGTAAGATTACAAACATGAGCCACCAGAGCCTGGTTTATAACTCTTTTTGCTTTCAACTCTTTTTCAGGTAAGGTTGTCTAAAATCCACAATCTTCCTACCTAAGCTTCCCATGCAGTGTATACTACCATGTCTGGCTTGTATGTTGAGACGGGATCTCACTAACTTTTTGCCTGTACTGATCTTGAACCATGATCTACCTAATTCTCCCCTACCCCAACAGTAATGGATATTACAGACATGTGCCACAATGCTTAGCCCTATTTCTCATATTCTTTGCTCCACTTATTTCATTGTGTGTGTATGTGTGCATATTGGGGTTGGACTCAGATCCTTCTGATCTTTTCTTGGCATTTTCTGCTCACAGCTTGTTTTCTGCCACTTAAGCCACACCTCCACTTTCAGCTTTTTGCTGCTTAATTAGAGATCAACAGTCTTTCAGATTTGTTTACTCAGGCTGGCTTTGAATCTTCATCTTCAGATTTCAGCCTCTGAATAGCTAAGAGTATAAATATGAACCACCAGGGCGCCTGGCTCCTCTTTTGATTTTTTTTTTTTTTTTTTGGCTGGTTGTGGGGCCTGAATTCTGGGCCTGGGCGCTGTCCCTCAGCTCTTCAGCTCAAGGCTACAAGGCTAGCACTCTACCACTTGAGCCACTTCCAGTTTTTTCTGCTTATGTGGTGCTTATGCATGCAAGGCAAGCACTCTACCAATGAGCCACCTTCCCAGCTCCTCCTCTTTTGATTTGAAGATAATTAGTGCTAGGTCTCATTTATTTTCTTTCTTTCTTTCATTTTGTTGGTTGTAAGGCTTGAACTCTGGGCCTGGGCACAGTCCCTCAGCTCTTCATCTCAAGGCTAGTGCTCTACCACTTGAGCCACAGCGCTACTTCCAGCTTTTTTCTGCTTATGTGGTGCTGAGGAACCGAACCCAGGGCCTCAGGCATGCAAGGCAAGCACTTTACCACTGAGCCACTTTCCCAGCCCCTCATTTATTTCATTTCTAAGGATTCATCCCTGGAAAAAAATTGGAAATGTACCCATTGCAATCTGCTATTGTTTTATTGCAGGATTTTGTATATTGATACATTAAAATATTATTTTTTTTGTCAATAAAGAAGGTTCCTATACTGACTGGCCAGGGCCGCGGCACAGGCTTGGGAACTGATACTGCAACCCCAAGTTAAAATATTATTATATGTATAAATGAACAAGTAAAACATAAAATCACAAACTTGGAAGCATGAACTATCTAGGGACAAAGAACAAATCAAGTGAAGTATGTTTTGTCTTTTAGTTACTAAAATAATGGGTCTAAAAGCTGATAATTATTCTAGTCATCCCATTAAGTGCAAAGGGCCCTATACAGACAGGCATATACAGAATTATTTTCAATTATATCAACAAAGTACTTAGATTAATGAATAAGAAGGAGTGAAAGCATTAAATAGGCCTTTTGCTATTTTTGAGTTGTGAGCAATTTATCTTTCTTCTTGTACTTTTCAGATTTTCTTTGATGGGTGTTATTACATTTATAATAAAAGCTATGCATTTACAAAAGAGAGGCAGAAGTAGTGCTTTATGTGAAGGTGTCAGTGTTTTATAATCCCCTATTACTTTTTGATTTACTGGATTGTAAATTATATGAGCCCAGTATTCTGTCTGTTTCCCATCACCAGATTTGGTGGATGTCAAATGAAAGGACCGTGGGCAAAATTCAATAGAGTTCATTCAATTTCGTTTTTAATGGTTCTGGGATTGAGCATAGGGCAAGCTTTCTACCACTTATTCCAAGTCCCTAACACTTTTGATTTTAGCTTGTTTTTGAGAGAGGTCTCTGTTTTGCTAGGGCTGATTTCAAACTGAGATCTTCCTCTTACACCTCCTCAGTCATTGGGATTAGAGATGTATACCACAATACCTGGCTATTAAGTGTGTGTGTGTGTGTGTGTGTGTGTTTCTGTATCTCTCTTCTTTTTTTGGTGGTGGTGTGTTTTATTTTTATTTTTTTTGCTCTGGTCATGGGGCCTGAACTCTGGACCTGGGTGCTGTCCCTCAGCTCTTCAGCTCAAGGCTAGCACTCTACCACTTGAGCCACAGCGCCACTTCTGGCTTTTTTTTCTTCTGTTTATGTGGTGCTGAGGAATCAAACCCAGGGCCTCATGCATGCAAGGCAAGCACTCTACCATTGAGCCACCTTCTTAGCCCGGTGATGTGTTTTATAGGTCAAGACTGACCTATACACACACACACACACACACACACACACACACACACACACACACACACACACACACCCTTGATGGCACACTTAAGAAGCAAAGTGAATTTGAATTACATCACATGTGTGAGAGTGAGGCCTGATTATGCACTAAGCCTGCTGCTCATCTATTTTCATGTCTGAGAGGGACACCACCTCAGCCAGAAGCCTGGGAGTTACCCTAGCTTCTCCTGCACCCCACAGTCAATTAGCCCAATCTCTTTCCTCCTCTGATGTGACTCCCTTTGCTCCAGGCCCCATATCTCTGATCTTTGTTACCATAGCTGCCTGCTAACCACTTCCTCTGCTCTCACTTTGTTTACCCAAAATCTGTGTCTTCTGAACCAACACATGCTCTGGACATTTCTAGGTCATTTCTTTTCTTTATAGGCTTTCAATGGTTCTCCACTGTTCTTGGAGGCAAATATAAGACCATTGATGGTAAGCCCAGGATGACTGATCTTCAGACCACCCCTTACCCTTTGCTTGGCTTCCACTTCACCTCTGCTGTTAAAGTGGATGTCCTTTCTTCCACAAAGGCCTCCCTGATGTCCTCAGACCCCAAGCTTGGTTCAGAACTCTCTTCTCAACTCCCACCGGCCTTGTGCTTATCTCTAGGTGTATTGTTTGTGAGCTGTGTGCTCACTAGCTTCCCTGTGTATACCTTAAAGTCCTCCCAGACTGAGACAGGCTTGTCCCCAGTGTACTTCCAGTACTCAGCACTAGGGAGGGCTTCCATAGCTGTTGAGGGATGAATGAGGAAAGAACAAAGGAAGGACTCTTAGGGATGGGGATGTAGCTCAGTGGTAGAATATTTGCTTAGCATGCACACAAAAACCCTAGGTTCCAATCCCCAGCATATGAAACAAAAAGGAGTTAATACTTCAATTGTTTACATGTGAATAACCAGAACAAGGTATCCTAAAAGAGTCCATAAATTCTCCAAAGAAGATTAAATTGGTGTGTGTGTGTGTGTGTGTGTGTGTGTGTGTATGTGTGTGTGTGTGTGTGCCAGTACTGGGTCTTGGACTCAGGGCCTAGGTGCTGTCCCTTGGGCTTTCTTTGCTCAAAACTAGCACTCTACAATTTGAGCAACAGCTCCTCTTCTGGATTTTTGCTCACTAATTGGAGTTACAAGTCTCATAGACATTTCTCCCTGGGCTGGCTGTGAACGATGAGTAGCTAGAATTACATATGTGAGCCACCAGTGCCTGGTGAGATTTTTTTAAAAGTCCTTTATTTTGTCATTCATGAGGCTTGAACTCTGGGCCTGGGCACTGTCCCTGAGCTCTTCAGCTCAAGGCTGGTGCTCTACCACTTTGAGCCACAGCATCACTTCTGTTTTTTTGGTGGTTATTTGGAGATATGAATCTCATGGACTTTCCTGCCTCCTGAGTGGCTAGGATTATAGGTGTGAGCCACCAGCATCCAGCAAACAAAGCAAAACAAAACAAAATGAAAAACGAAAAAAATAACTCTTATAATTTAAGAAACAGTGTGAGAGCTGGGTATGATGGCTTCCAACTGTAATTCTCAGCATTCAGGAGGCTAAGGCAGGAGGACCCAGAGTTTAAGGTCTTAATATACACTATGTAAAAAACGAACAACTTGTGGGCAGGAATGGGAGGGGTAAACTGGGAGAAAGCAAAAGAAGGGCTGATATTGTCCAAGAGGAACTGTACTTATTGCCTGACTTATGGAATTGTAACCCCTCTGGTAAAACACCTTAATAACAACAATAGAATTATATTTTTTGTCTTTTTTTTGTCAATCGTGGGGCTTGAACTCTGGGCCTAGTCACTATCCCTCAACTCTTCAGCTCAAGGCAAAGGTTCTACCACTTGAGTCATAGCACTAATTATAATTTTTTAAAAAGAAAAAAAAACACCCAAAACAAAAATTCAGTGTGGATTTGATAGGCAGAAATGTGGGAGCGGCCACTCCGTTTGTGTGCTTTATCACGGACGTTGTTTAGAATTGCTGCTGCTGATGACAAATAGGAATAGACTGACTTTGGGTCATATTATTTTTGTTGTTGTTGTTGGTTGTGGGGCTTGAACTCTGGGCCTGGGCGCTGTCCCTCAGCTCTTCAACTCTACCACCTGAGCCACAGCGCCACTTCCGGTTTTCTGAGTGGTTTATTGGAGATAAGAGTCTCATGGACTTTCCTGCCTAGGCTGGTTTTGAACTGGGATCCTCAGATCTCAGCCTCCTGAGTAGCTAGGATTACAGAAGTGAGCCACCAGCGCCCGGCTAGGTTTTTGTTTTTGTCTTGATGCTAGGGATCAAACCAGACTCTTGCATATTAATTTTATTGTTTTGGGGCTGGGAAGGTGGCTCAGTGGTAGAGCGCCTGCCTTACATGCCTGAGGCCCTGGGTTCGATTCCTCAGCACCACATAAGCAAAAAGGAAAAAGCTGGAAGCAGCACTGTGGCTCAAGTGGTAGAGCACTAGCCTTGAGCTGAAGAGCTGAGGGACAGTGCTCAGGCCCAGAGATCAGGCCCCACAACCGGACCCCCCCCCCAAATTTTTTTATTGTTTTTTAGTTCTCCTCTGCTAATTCTCCCCCATTCTTAGACCCGACTCTCATATTTTGTTTGCCAATGGATGAGCTGTTTCTTTCCTCCTCTCAGCACTGAGTTGGCCACCACCTCTGGAAACTCTGTGCGTAACTAGGTCCTCTCCAAGGGCTGAGCCATCTCCCTGTGACTCCTCTGGCATCTTAGCTCTCCAGGAGAATCCTCTGAGCTTCCTGGCTGGCAGCCATCTTTGGGGAAATGGCCTTCCCATGCTGGCATGGACACTACATAGGATTCTCTTGGGATCCAATCCTGCTCCTGCCCCTGAGGCCCAGACTGGCTCTCAGAGCCTTACTTTACTCACCATAAAACCAGGGTGAGGGCTGGGAATGTGGCTTAGTGGTAGAGTGCTTGCCTAGCATGCACAAAGCCCAAGGCTTGATTCCTCAGCACCACATAAACAGAAAAGGCTGGAAGTGGTGCTGTGGCTCAATGGTAGAGTGCTAGCCTTGAGCAAAAGCAGCTCAGAGACAGTGCCTAGGTTCTGAGTTCAAGCCCCAGCTCTGAGAAAACCAAAAGAAAACAGTGTGAGCTTCAGGGCTGCTTCCCAACCCTTGCCAAGCTGGGAAGGAAGGGATCAGCGATGGAAGAGATGTTGCTTCTCATGTTCCCTCTTCCTGCTTTTCTCTCTGACCTGATCAAGACATTCTCCTGAGGAGACTGGCTGGAGTGGGTGTGTCCAGCAGCAGGACTGGAAGCGAGTCTGGACAGGTGGACAGTGTGTGTGTGTGTGTGTGTTGGAGAAGGAGGGGACAGGGGTGACTCCCAGGCAAAGGTTAAGTGTGGGAGAGCGGCTCCAGCAGGCTGGCTGTCCTTACTGGATGACCACCTCCAGGAACTACGCTCGGCTAGATTGTGGCTGCGCTATGGTGCTGGGGAGGGGCTGGAGAGCCGAGAAACAGTTCCTTAGTGAAGTCATTTCTAGAGTGGAAGCCAAGGTCTCTTTGTGAAAAGGAAAGGCGTTGTCATCCAAGCAGGAGGGATTCACGTTCGCTAATAGGATGGGCAAGTGATGGTGGAGCAGGGAGCGATGTGTCTCCATATTTGGGCTGCTTCTGAGAAGGAAGAGGAAAGTACACCCTCCTGCCAATGAGAGGGAGGGATGTCTTATTAGAAAGCAGGAAAGATGGCAAGCAGTCCTTGGGGAAGGGGTAGCCTTAGTCAGGGCTTGGGAAGCCACAGCTGAGGAGGACACCCTGGGACATTTGAACCTTGGGTCAGGCCATCTTTGGACCTCATTGGTTCCTTTGTGAAGTGAGGAGAATTCCTTGGTGTTTACTTACCAAAGGGAAGAGACTAAGTGTCCTAGGCCTGGTCACTAGACTCAGAAATCTTCCTTACCTGTTCCTTCTGAAGACTTGAGCTGAGAGGAAAAACTGCACACTGAGCTCAGTGAGGTGGTGAGAGGAACAGAAGGATGTGCCTGGGGAAGAGTGGTATTCAGGGCACCTGGAACCTGGACCAGACTACAGGAGCTCAGGGATATCTTGACCCTGACTTCCCAACTCACCAGGGCCCCCACTTTCTTTTTTGGTTTTATTTTGGGTCCTGTCGTGGGCCTGAACTCTGAGCCTGGGCGCTGCCCCTCAGCTCTTCAGCTCAAGGCTAGCTCTCTACCACTTGAGCCACAGCACCACTTCCAGCTTGTTTTTTTGCTTTTGGGTGCTGAGGAATTGAACCCAGGGCCTCAAGCATACAAGGCAAGCACTCTACCACTGAGCCACCTTCCCAGCCCTAATGTTACTTTTTTTTTTTCAATCCTGGGGCCTGAACTCTGGGCCTGGGCGCTGTCCCTCAGCTCTTCAGCTCAAGGCTAGCACTTTACCACTTGAGCCACAGCGCCACTTCCGGCATCTTTTTTTTTTTTCTTTATGTGGTGCTGAGGTATCGAACCCAGGGCCTCATGCATGCAAGGCAAGTGCTGTACCACTGAGCCACCTTCCCAGCCCATCGGGCCCCACTTCTAATCCCACTCTGTGCCATATAGTTCCTCTACAGAGCTCCCCAGCCCTTTCATTCTGTTCATTGTGTGTGTGTGTGTGTGTGTGTGTGTGTGTGTGTGTGTATGTGTGTGTTTGCGCTGGTCCTGGGGCTTGAACTTAGGGCCTCCTGTTATCCTTTGGCTTTTTCTGTTCAAGGTTGGCTCTACTACTTGTAACACAGCTCCACTTCCAGCTTTTTGGTGGTTAATTGGAGATAAGAATCTCATAGACTTTTCTGTCTGGGTTGGCTTCCAACTGTGATCCTCAGATCTCAGCCTCCTAAGTAGCTAGGATTACGGGCATAAACCCGGTGCTTGTCTGATTTTTCTAATGTTAAACCACCCTTGCATTTTTTTGGTATGTGTGCGGCTAGTCCTGGGGCTTGAACTCAGGGCCTAGGTACTGTTCTTGAGATTTTTGTTGTTGTTGTTCAAGGGTAGTACCCTACCATTAGAGACACAGCCCCACTTCCAGCTCTTTAGGTAGTTAATTAGAGATAAGAGGCTCATGAACTTTCTTGCTTGGACTGGCTTCAAACCACAGTCCTCAGAGCTCAACCTCCTGAGTAGCTAGGATTACAGGTATGAGCCACTATCACCTGACTCCTTGCAACTTTTTTAAACCCTGGGGATTGTTGGACTTTATGATTTCCCTTCTCCTTCTCCCCAAAGAAAAACAGGCAAGAAAATAAGGTCAGAGCCTAGCTTGTAGGGCTATAAAGGAGAGAAGTCCATATGGGAACCAGAGGGAGCCCACAGGGCCTCACATCCAGTCCATGGGAGGCAGGAAGCAGGTGATATGGATCGTGAGCTCAAAGAGCAAGTTAGCAATCACCAAAAAGAGCTGTGGGCACAGCTCAGGCATAGGCAGGGTATACTGGAGACATTCCAACAGGCTCACAGGAGCCAGAGTAAATCTTCACAAGCTTGCAGAAAGCTTGATACATACACAGCCACCATTAGAAAATTAAATGGTATAAACATATAATTAACTTAATTATTTCAAAAACAAAAGTAATATATAATCACTTCCTAATTATCGCTGTATTTTACTATTATCTATGCTCTACCAAGTGTTAACATCTATTGTGTATTTAAGGTGGAGAGACCATTTAATAAGGTGCTGCTACTATCTCCTTCAAGCTCCTTTCTGTCTCTTTCCTTCCTTCCTTCTTTCCTTCCTCCCCCCCCTTGCTTTTTTCTGTCAGTCATGGGGCTTGAACTCAGGGCCTGGGTGCTGTCCCTGAACTTTTCCATTCAAGGCTAGCATGCTACCATTTTGAGCCACAGTGCCACTCCTGGTTTTCTGATGGTTAATTGGAAATAGTCTCAGCAATTTTCCTGCCCCAGCTGGCTTGGAACTCTGATCCTCAGATCTCAGCCTCTTGAGCAGCTAGGATTACAGGCATGATTGTATGAGTGAGCAGAGCTGGCAGTTTGGGGTCTGGACAGAGAAGTCTAGTCTTGTTACACCAGACTCTCCTCTAGGGCATCTGTATTTGAGCAGAACTTTGATGGTATTCCTTAGAGTACAGTGACAGCCTAGCTGCAGGTGTGTGTGTGTGTGTGTGTGTGTGTGTGTGTGTGTTTGGTGCTAGGAACTGAATTCAGGGACTGATGTGTGCTGGGCATGTTACAGAGTTACACTCCAGCCCATCAGATATACATTTGAAAGGTGCAGAGGAGCTTTGTTGGTCTGAGTCCTGGCTGAGTGAGAGAGTAGGAGGCAATAAGGGTGGAGATGGCTGGAGGCTGGTGGCAAGGTGGGTCTCACTTGGGTGTTGGTCTCCTGAGGCCATAGCTGTGAGCTTGGGTTTCCCATCATGCTGGCTCAACAGGTCACAGGAGGTGATGAGTGACTCACCTCTTTAACCCTCTAATGCCCTTGTTCAGGAAGGGGACAGGGGTACACAGAATGTAGCTCCTGTGGGTTCTTCTGTACGGGCAAACATCCTGTGTTACACACCTGGGACTGAGATGTGTGCTTGGTCTGACGGTGCACAGGAAGTCCTTGCTGGGAAGGATCCCGTGGCACAAAGCACAGGTAGACATGAGTGAGCACATCGTACTTCCGGGAGCACATGAACAGAGGTGGAAGTGCCACACAAAAGAGGGGTGCACCTTTAGAGCCCAGTAAGACAAGGCTGGTGACTGGGGGGCTGGGGGGAGGGCTTGCCTGAGGCCCTGTCTGTGATGATGGTGGCTGCTTCCCTAAGCTTAAGCTTCCCTTAAGTTCCCCAGCTGCAGGATGGGGTGGGTACTCCATTGTAGCCCTGAGAGAGCATGCGCACTCTACAGGCCACACAGGCAGGCCTGGAGGATTAAGTGTGGCAGGTTGGCCATCCAAACAGAGATTTCGCTGAACTCCCTTGGCAGACAGGAAATGTGGGCCCCACTGCTGTGAGATCTTCAGAGACAGGAGGAGAGCCTGTCAGCTCTAGGTCCCCCATGCCCCTGGCTAGTGTGGGCTGTGAGTGCTGGCATGTGCTGTGTACACACACCACGGCTGGTGTGTTGGCTCCTGCCCCAGCGCCCCAGGCCCGGTGCTGCTTTGCACTTTTCTCTGTGATCTCAGAGATACCCAGAGAGTGGGGCAAAGAGTCAGGGCCCAGAGCCAGAAGTGTGGACTGCTCAAGCTTTCACTCAGGGACTGTTGAGATATTTCTTTTCCACTGGAAGATGGAATGAGGCAAAAGCCTTGCACAGAGAGCTAGTGAAAGTGCAGAAGGCCTTCACAGGTGGGATGTGTGTGTGTGTGTGTGTGTGTGTGTGTGTGTGTGTGTGTGTGTGTGTGGTTTCATTCCATCACAGGGGCTTCCAGGAGACTGTAGACTCCAGAGAATTGTACTCTTCCCTAAAAGGCATTCAGCCTCCTGGACACGTGAAGCATTTAGAAGTTCTAGGGCTGGGCTTCAAAACAAATTAGCAGTGTGACAGGTCAAGACTTGCCTGCTGAGAGGCTGGGAAAGTCTTTCTACCCATCCCTGCCCCTAGGTGTCGATCCTGAGCTGGGCAAGGGGTGGGGGTTGAATCGCAATGCCTCCCCTCACCCTGCCACTGAAGCCTGAACTGGTTCCCAATTGTCCCTCGCGTTCCTCCCGCAACCCAGCTTGCTGCCGCTCACGTTCACACTTCTAGGCTTTCATCCTGGGGCTGTTGGCTTAGCCAGAGCAAACAGAGACAGCACTAAAATCAACAGAACAAGAAAAGAAATGACCCAGGTGACATGCAAAAGAAAACGTCGGTGCCACAGTGAGAGGTGTGTGGGCTGGACTGATGGAGCCATGTGTCTCCTCGGGGCTGGAGACCCAGAGGTGGGCTTTGGGGCTGAGCTTCCAGAGTCAGTGCAGACCATAGGGGGAGTTCATTCATGCTAGCTTTACCCAGGAGGATATGGGTGAGAGGGTTGTACCCCTTACCACTCCCAGGAGAGTCTCAGAACCTGCAGAGAGTGAGTGAGAGGCTTTACTGGGGCTGGGGCTGGGCTGGTGGGAGCCAATAGTCTGTGAAGAGCACCTGGCTTTCTGCTAAGCCCCTGCTAATTGCCAATTCCCTCCCCTTCCCCTTGCACACCACCCCCCCGCTCTCCTACACCAGGTCTTGGAGCCAGGAATTCCTAGAGATGTTGGTTTCACCACTTGGCTCCTCCAGGCAGATGTTCCCTCTGGACAAACTATTTCTCTCTCTTTCAGGGCAGAGGGGCTCCGTTTGCTCAGCACTCTTAGACGCACTGGCTGTGGTTCTAGGGAGGAGGAACCATTTGGGACTTATTTCTGCCTCCCTCCAAACCCCACCCTTCCAGGCAATGGGATCAGATAGCCTGGTGTCCATAGGAGCAGCCTGGTTGGATCCCCTTCGAGACTCAATGAGGGATCCTGTGGAGGGAGCTTAGTGATTGCAATGACCCCTGACCCAAAGAGTCACCAGGGGTTCAGGTTCAGAGCACTAAGAGTTCAGGCAACAAAGGTCAAGGCTAGGAGACCAGACCCACCCAGCTGCAGAGCTCAGGGAAAGACGCTGGGCATGGGTCTTGCTACCTGTGGAATGAGCACCTTATACTCTACTCCAAACCATCTAACTTGATCCTATCATCAGGCAAGGAAGAGAAGGAGATGGACAGCAGACCCCCCCCCTCTTCAAATAAGTGCCAATCTACCACTTAGAAATTTCCAAGCACTTGCCACACCCTTTGCCAAGGAAATCCATTGTGTTTCTTCTTCTGCAGAGGAAGAACCCAGCAAACTGTCTTGTCTAAAGTCATCAGCACCAACTGAGAAGCTGAGCTGAGCTGGACTCACAGGTCACCTGTCTATAAAACCTGAGCATTGAGCAGTTCACCACCCAGACGGGGGAACCCCCCTGAATAAGGAAACATCAAGCCAGCCCCAAACTTGGGCTTCTGGCCAGGAGGTCTCTGGGTTTTTCCATTGTTCTTCCTGCCATGACTTTCAGCATTTTTTTGGGGGTGAGGTGGGGGTGGTTAGGGGTTGGTGGTTCTGGAGACGGACATCAGGACTAGCACATGCTCGGTAAGGAAGCCCGCTATCACTGAACTACACCCTCTCTTCATTCTTCTTGTATTCTTCATCCTGACTCCTATCCCTCTTCCAATTGGCATAGTGCCTGAGTCTTGGACTTTTTCTCTCCTGTGGGTTAAGAAATTGCTGCTTGTTGGGGCTGGGAAGGTGGCTCAGTGGTAGAGAGCTTGCCTTGCATGCATGCCCTGGGTTCGATTCCTCAGCACCACATAAGCAAAAAGAAAAAAGCCAGAAGTGGCACTGTAGCTCAAGTGGTAGAGTGCTGGCCTTGA
>NW_012267311.1:2684090-2685659 GCF_000151885.1 Dipodomys ordii | reverse complement strand
TTACATTCTACCACTTGAGCCATTGCTCTACTTTCAGCTTTTTGGTCTCACAGACTTTCCTGCCCAGGCTGGCTTTGAACTGCTATTGTCAGATCTCAGCCTCCTGAGTAGCTAGAATTACAGGTATGAGCCACCAGAGCCTGCCTCCTTAGCAGGCTTGTTAAAGCCTTCATCTTCAGGCTGTGCATAGTTCAAGACTCTTTTCAGTTTCTCCATCTGTAGGGTGGGAGACAAATATAAAACACTTGCTACACAGATTTGCTGTAATGGTTGTACAAGAACCTGGTGAGTTGGGCATGGTAATACCTGACATCCCAACTACTTGGATGAATGAGGCATGAGATCTCTGAGTTCACTTTTGCAAGATTAGAGAGAGATTATCTCAAAAACAAGATACAAAACAAAAGGGCTGGTCTTGCGGCTCAAGAGGTACAGTGCTTGCCTGTGAGTCTGTAGTACTCAAAAACAAACAACAAAACCTTTCCAAGCTTCAAGTTTATATAGGACATTGTGTTGTTATTTTTAGTTACCCATCCTAAGCCAAGAAGTGGAGGCTTTTTCAGTTGATAGGAAGCCCAGTGAATCACCAGGGTAAAGGTTTTACACAAAAGGCTAGTGTGACCTTGGACCTCATTTATTGAGGCTGGGGTGAGGAGAGTGGACTGTTCTCCTCCACTACCTCTAGAGATGTCTTTGGAGCCAATTTCCTGGCTATTGTGGAGACTTGGGGGCTGGGCTATTATTCACTGACCAAGAAGAAGAGTGGCTGGAGCTGTTAAGGCCCTGGTGGAATCCCAGCTGTACCCTTGGGCCACGGGGCATGGATGGCAAACTTACATGCTACAAGGGCCAAGCCAGTCAAATTAGGGACTAGGGGCTTGGGTTAATTGCAGAGTAGGTGAGGGAATGGCTGCCACTGCTGTAGCCGACTGTCGCTGTAGAGGTGGAATGCAGGCCAGTATGGCCCAGGCTTCTCATTCTTTCAAAAGGAGTTGAAACTTGTCTTCAAAATCAAGTTAACCAGGCTGGGAAGGTGGCTCAGTGGTAGAGCGCTTGCCTTGCATGCCTGAGGCCCTGGGTTCGATTCCTCAGCACCACATAAGCAAAAAGAAAAAGGTCAGAAGTGGCGCTGTGGCTCAAGTGGTAGAGCGTTAGCCTTGAGCTGAAGAGCTGAGGGACAGCGCCCAGGCCCAGAGTTCAGGCCCCATGACCGACCCTCCCCCCTCCCCCCAAAAAATCAAGTTAACCAAGCCTGGCCTCAGTGGCTCATGCCTGTAATCTTAGCTACTCAGGAGCCTGAGATCTGAGGATCAGTGTTTGAAGCCTGAACAGAAAAGTCTGTGAGATTCTTTTCTCTTAACTACTGCAAAGCTGGAAATGGATGGAAATGTGATTCAAGTGGTAGAGTACCAGCTTTGAGGGAAAAAGCTAAGAGAGGGGTGGGGGGAGGATGGGAAGGGATGGGAAGGGGAAACAAAGGAGGAGGCTGCAATGCTTGATAAGAAATGTACTCATTATCTTGCCCATGTAATTGTAACCCCTCTGTACAGTATTTTCACAATAAAAATT
>NW_012267311.1:2679346-2684040 GCF_000151885.1 Dipodomys ordii | reverse complement strand
AAAAAAAAAAAAAAGAAATTGCTGCTTGTATAGCCCAATGCCTTTGGCTCATGCTTGTAATCTTAGTTACTTGGGAGGCTGAGATCTGGAGGATCTTGGCTGGAGGCAGGAAAGTTTTTGAGACTTCCTTCTGGGAGAACTAGCTTATGGAAGGGTCAGGCTGTCGCACTTGAATCCCACTGGCTGGTGGCCATCATTAAGCATGGGAAGACTAGACCTTATTACCTCTGGATAGTATGCAGCTCATTTTCTTGTCTATACTGGGGTTTGAACTCAGGGCCTTACATTTGCTATGCAAACACTCTATTATTAATCTATGTCCCCAGACCTTGGATTGGAGTCAGTAGAAGTATATAGTACCATCTACAAAGAGTTCTCTGCTCTACCTGAACAAAAAAGAAAAATGGTAGAAAGAAAAAAGAAAATCCCATTTGCTTATTGTATGTACTAAGCCATCTGAAAGAAAAGGTAAGTAGCATTAAAAGAAGAAAGAAAACCAATTGCAAACACAAGACTTCCTATAGGACCACATTTACTCAACAAATCAATGGTGTGTATAATGTATAATGGAGAGAGGGAAACTTCTTTTGATGAGAATATTTAACCTGGTGTGTGTGTGTGTGTGTGTGTGTGTGTGTGCGCGTGTGCACGCATGTGCATACACATGTGTATGACCTTGTTTGGATCCTGACTCAAACCAGCAAATCATTGCAAAAGACATTCAGAAACTATTAGTGGTAGAACAATTCCATGGAATTGTTAATTTTGTTAGGCATGGCATTGTGTTAAGTAAAAACAAAACAAAACAAAAACCCACGTTCTTTTTTTTTTTTTTAGTCCAAGATCAGATTTTGAATTGAAGAATTTGTACCTAATGCTGTTTTCATTGGGTAATGCGTTAGCCACACCATCAACCCCCCCAAAATGTTCTTACATTTCAGAGATGAACACTGACTAATATACAAAAGACATGATAGAATATCTGTAATTTAGCTTGAAATACTTTGGAAAAAGGGCTGGTGTTGTATGTAGTTCGGTGGTAGTGCTTGTCCAGCATGCACAAGGTTCTGGATTCAATTCTCAGCACCTAACAACAACTTTAGAAAAGTACAGATGAGGGAGAGTGATAGAGGGGGTGAGACTGTACATATGTAAAGGGTCAAAACATGGACTAATATATGAGGTGACAAATGTCCCAGGAGTTAATGATTTTAGAGTCTGGATAGGGCTTATATGGGAGCCTGTATTTTTGTACATTAAAATTTTCATTTAGAGGTCTGGGAAGGTGGCTCAGTGGTAGAGTGCTTGCTTTGCATGCATGAGACCCTGGATTCGATTCCTCAGCACCACATAAGCAAAAAAAAAAAAAGCCGGAAGTAGCACTGTGGCTCAAGTGGTAGAGCGCTAGCCTTGAGCTGAAGAGCTGAGGGACAGTGCCCAGGCCCAGAGTTCAGGCCCCACAACTGGACCCCCCCAAAAAATGTTCATTTAGAAATGCTATAGGGACATCACAAAGAAGGCTCCCCTAGAGGTGTGAGAACCCCTGCTTACACAGCATGAGCCTCTGTACTGCCCCCAGCCTCCCTGCCAAAACAATAAATTAAAAGAGCCAGAGACAAGGACTCAGAGCATCAGATGACCCTTAGTTACTGCCACAATAGGGCAGGGAAATCAGAGCTGAGATTATATACCTACCCAGACCCCTCCCCATCCAGCCAAGAAGGGAAAGGACACAAGAGGGGAACACTGGATTAGATGTTCTCCCAGGTGTAGGGCAGGGTGAGGAAGCACTTAGGCCATCACTCTAAAGCGGAGTGAGCCATACACTATCTTAGCAGGATCTCTAGCTTCTAAATTCACTTACCAACCAGGTCTACTCTCTTCTAAATTCATTTACCAACATTCCCTTGCTGCTATTCCATCTGACCATTAACCACCCACAATTATTGCATCGCACCCTAATTGTGTCATTATCCCCTACCATTCTTTCCACCAGCAGTGAGTTGTTCCTCTGTTCTCATACTAATACCAGTGCAATGCCTACTGGCACTCAAGTGCAAGCACGTGGCACTGGGCCCCATGGCCTTGGTAGGAAGGCAAGCAGGAACACTGGAGTAAGGGAGCTGGAAGTGCTGTGGCAAAGGTACGGACAGGCTTCCTGGAACCAGGGAGTAGCACGGGCATCCATGGGGTAACGTGAGATGGCCCAGAGGATGATTCATTCTTCAGGTAGATTGGATGGTGGGGGCGCAACCCTGGGACTTTCCTTCCCTAGAGGTGGCTTTGAACTTTGCTCCTCAGATCTCAGCTCCTGAGTAGCTAGGATTACAGATGTGAGCTACCAGTGTCCTGCTGTTTGTTAGCTTTTTTTTTTTTGCTGGTCCTGAGGCTTGAACTTGGCATGGGTGCTGACCCTGAGCTTCTTTTGCTTAAGGCTAGTGCTACCACTTGAGTCACAGCTTCACTTCTGGCTTTTTCTGAGTAGTTTATTGGACATAAGAGTCTCACAAGCTGGGCGCCAGTAGCTCATACCTGTTATCCTAGCTACACAGGAGGCTGAGATCTGAGGATCCTGTTCAAAACCAGCCTGGGCAAGAAAAGTCTGGGGGACCCTTATCTCCAATTAACCACCAGAAAACTAGAAATGGCTCTGTGGCTCAAGCGGTAGAGCATTAGCCTTGAGCTGAAGAGCTGAGGGACAGCGCCCAGGCCCAGAGTTCAAGCCCCATGATTGACAATAAATAAATTAATTAATTAAAAAAAAAGAGTCTTACAGACTTTCCTGCCCGGGTTGGCTTCGAAAAGCAATCCTCAGATCTCAACTTCCTGAGCAGCTAGGATTATAGGCTTGAGCCACCTGTGTCCAGTTGTTTGCTTGTTTTTAACACCAGCAAAATCAGACACTAGTCACCTCATATATTAGTCCATGTTTTGACTCTTCTACACATGTACAGTCTCACCCCCTCTATCACTGTCCCTCATCTGTACTTTTCTAAAGTTGTTGTTAGGTGCTGAGAATTGAATCCAGAACCTTGTGCATGCCGGACAAGCACTACCACCGAACTACATACAACACCAGCCCTTTCTCCAAAGTATTTCAAGCCAAATTATAGATATTCTGTCATGTCTTTTGTACATTTTTCAGTGTTCATCTCTGAAATATAAGAACATTTTTGGGGGATTAGTGGTGCAGCTAAAGCACTACCCAATGAAAACAGCATTAGGTACAAATTCTTCAATTCAAAATCTGATCTTGGACCACACAAGAAGAACTTTTCTTTTTTTTTTTATGGGGCTTGAACTCAGGCTTCTCACTCTCACGCAAGGTTGGCACTCTACCATTTGAGACACATCTCCACTTCTAACTTATTGCTCATTAATTGGAGATAAGCTTTCTCTGTCCAGGCTTGCTTTGAACTTTCTCAGATCTTAGTCTCCTTACAGGTGTGAATCACCAGCACAGGGTGTGCAAAATGTTTTAATTTGCTTCAAAATAAGAAAAATGAACTTGTAAGGCTGAAAAATGTTTTAATGTAAAACATTTATTATTACAGCTGTAAAAAAAAGAATCCCCCCCTCCCCGATATAAGAGCTCCAGCATACAAAAATGCCTGGGTATATACATCAGAAAGAACTGAGAGCAAGATCCTGAAGAGATATTTTCACTTGTGTTTGTAACAGCAGTAATGATCATAATAGTCAAAGGGGAAAAGAACCCTAGTGTCCACAGATGGATAAAGAAAATGTGGTCTGAGCTGGGCACAGGAAATACTGTTGTTTAATGGATAGAGAATTTCAGTTTTGCAAAACGTCTTTGGTGGTTGATTGCACAACAATAGAATAGTAGTGAATTGGACACCTAAAAAAGTAGGTAAGACAGCAGATTTATCTCCTTGCCATGCCAAATGAAGAGAGAACTGGTGTGGAAGAGGTGCAAGGCTTTGGGGCCTTGAGATCTGTAGTTCAGGGCCAGGCTTGCAGCCTTAGTGGTAGAGCATTTGTCTATCATTCAGAAGGTGCTGAGGCTGGATCCTCAACACTTTGTGAAAAGAGAAAAAATAAAATCTGTAGCACAACAAGAGAAACCGGTTGTGGTCTCCAAAATACAGCAGGAAGTGTGTTCTCAAACTAGATTTGGATAATTTCGAATTAGAAGAGCTGTGAATATGGGTAAATACATTCTCGATATTCTGAATATAGTTTCCTATTTTCTCATCTAAACAGATCTTTTTCTTTTTTTGAGATAAGTTCTTGTTATATAATCCAGGCTGGTTTTGAATGCAAGATCCTCCTGCTTTAGCCTCCTTAGTACTGGGATTCTAGACATGTACTTCACATCTGGCTAACCAGATCATTATTATATATTAGGTTCTGACACACACACTGACCACAGTGCTGTGAACCATGAGAAACTCCTTAGATGTTTATATGTAAGCACTGTGGGCTGATGGGGGGCACAGGAGCTTTCTGATTTAGCAGCAGTTTATGTGGGCCTTTAAACCACTATTTTCCCTGTCAAGTGAAAGACCTGGGCTTTGATTTTTTTCCATACCATCATTATAATGTCTTTATCTCATAAAATCTTTCTAATAAAAGATGTCAAATCTTAACTTATATCCTTTCTTTCTTTTCCTTCCTTCCTTCCTTCCTTCCTTCCTTCCTTCCTTCCTTCCTTCCTTCCTTCCTTCCTTCCT
>NW_012267311.1:2666679-2674586 GCF_000151885.1 Dipodomys ordii | reverse complement strand
CTGAGGGACAGCGCCCAGGCCCAGAGTTCAGGCCCCACGACTGGACCAAAAAAAAAAAAAAAGAATCTGCTATTTAAAATTTAACATATTCTCTTAAAAAAAGAAAAACCCAAGCAAACCAAGCTGGGTGCTGGTGGCTCACCCCTGCAATCTTAGCTACTCAGGAGGCTGAGATCTGAGGATCGTGGTTCAAAGCCAGACTGGGCAGGAAAGTCCATGAGACTTTTATCTCCAATAAACCACCAGAAAACTGGAGGTGGCGCTGTGGCTCAAGTGGTAGAGAGCTTACTTTGAGTTTAAGAGCTCAGAGACAGTGCCTGAGACCCAGAGTTCAAAAAAACAACAAAGAACAAAACACTTCCAGTTCAGTGATAAACAGTTGTGTCTTCTCAATTAGCTTGGCTAATGCATTTATAAACATTCATTTTTTCAGGTAGGTAAATATTAATGTCCCCAATCACCAGCTCTCGTTGTGATTTTTAGTGTAGTAATAAGTGAGAGGTCAATGGGCGTTGGGTGATTTCCAAACTTTCAGTGGAAGACATAGTTGCACAGAAGACAAAAATAGAAAACAACAGTTTCTAAAAAAGGGACCAAATGCTTAAGGATACATCCAAGTCTACAAAGTGGCCCTGTAGGGCACCAATCCTACCAATTCATTTGCAACCAATTTATCATTCCCATCAAATGAGTTTCTGACTTAACGATCTGCTACTGCTTCACACACTGTTTTGTTGGTGGCGGGGGGCGGGGGGTTCTCTGGATGGCGGAAATATCTGGGTAAAAGGACCTCATATCCTCCAATGCTGCTTCACAGATGGGGAAATGGAGGCTGAGGCAGGGACTGAGCTGAGCGTGGACAGTGAATGTGATGCCCAGGGAGGTCGGTGCAGCCCTCACAGCGGGTGTCACTCAGCGCAGATGGTTGCCAGACTTCACAAGTAAAATCATAGATGGGAAGCCGGTGGCTCACACTTGTAATCCTTGCTGACTAGGAGGCTGAGACCTAGAGGATCACAGTTAAAAGCCAGCCCAAACCAATTAATGAGACTTTATCTACAATAAACTGACCAGCACCAGCCATGAGCAAGCAAGCTGAGTGAGAATGCAAGGTCCTGAATTCAAGTTCTGGTTCAGTGTACACTCTATCTATCTATCTATCTATCTATCTATCTATCTATCTATCTATCTATCTATCTATCTATCTATCTATCTGTCTGTCTGTCTGTCTGTCTGTCTGTCTGTCTGTCTGTCTGTCTGTCTGTCCGTCCGTCTGTCTGTCTACCTATCTATCTATCTCTCTAGTATATATCCAATTCAACATGAATTTCAGGTACTGCAGATGGTGGAGCTAATGGCTCCTGTTCCTTCTCCAGCTGAGCGTTCCTCCAGTACCCAGGCCACAAATCCACCCTTGACTACTAGATGCCCAAAGCCTTGGGCACACTGAATAAGAGACTTTATGCTACTCCTTGCTTAGAATATTTTGGAAGCTACTTGGCCCTCAAGATGAAGTCAGAGGGGCTGGGAATATGGCTTAGTGGTAGAGTGCTTGCCTAGCATGCATGAAGCCCTGGGTCCCATTCTTCAGTACCACATACACAGAAAAAAGCTGGAAATGGCACTGTGACTCAAGTGGTAGAGTGCTAATCTTGAGCAAAAGAAGCTCAGGGGTCTGGGAAGGTGGCTCAGTGGTAGAGTGCTTGCCTTGCATGCATGAGGCCCTGGGTTTGATTCCCCAGCACCACATAAGCAAAACGAAAAAAAAATCCAGAAGTGGCGCTGTGGCTCAAGGGGTAGAGCGCTAGCCTTGAGCTGAAGATCTGAGGGACAGCGCCCAGGCCCAGAGTTCAGGCCCCATGACTAGACACCCCCCCCCAAAAAAAAGAAGCTCAGGGACAGTGCCCAAGCCCTGAGTTCAAGCTCCAGAACTGGCAAAAAAAAAAAAAAAAGATAATGTCAGAATCAGACAAAAATAAAATAAACCACTTCTCTAGCTCTCTGTCTCTCCATTCCCAGAAAAGGAGGTTAGACTTTCACAACCTCATGCAAATTTTCTCTTCTTTCTTTCTTTCTCTCTTTCTTTTTCTTTTCTTTCTTCTTTTTCTTTCTTTCTCTGGCCTGGGCTGACCTCCAACCTCATTCCTCCTATCTCTATCTCCCAAATATCTGATATTACAGTCCTTTCCCCCCAGTGCTCTTTTTTTTGGCAGTACTGGTGTTTGAACTCAGCATTTCTTTCAGCCACACTTCTACCCCTCACCTGCTCTGCTCATCCTGGGGCTTGAACTCACCTGTGCACTGTCTCTGAACCGTTTTGTGCTCAAGGGTATCGCTCTACCATAGTGCCACAGAAGTGGCGCTGACAGTTCCACTTCTGGCTTTTTCTGAATAGTTTATTAGAGATAAGAGTCTCATGGACTTTCCTGCCTAGACTGGCTTCAAACAGAGATCCTCAGATCTCAGCCTCCTGAGTAGCTAGAACTACAGGTGTGAACCACCAGTGTCCATTTCTTCCATCTCTTTTAAAAACAATTTTTAAATTTTTTTTCCAGTTCTCTTTGACCTTACTTCACCCATGACCCTGAAAGCATAGACAGCACATGAAGGACAGTATAAGGGCAAGTCCTCCTCTTCCATGGATTTACCTCTCCCTGAAGAAGCACACCCACCATCCTGAATCCACTGAGGATATGCATAGAGGAGCAAGGCCTCTGGAGTTGCAGCAAGAGTTGGTTCCTGACTAGGAAGCCTTTGCACCCTAGCCTACTGCTGCTACTCCCTGTAGTAAGCTCCTGGGCAAACAACTGGGTGTGTTCAGAATGGAAACTGCAGCCATGCAGATTCCAGACCTGGCCTGGTCTTTGGCACCCTCTAGAGGAATATTTCATTCTCACACCTGTGCTTTGAGTAACCAAATCCTCTACCATGTACACTGTTGGCTTCGTGAACTCTTCAGACTTACTGTTCATCGCCCAGCACTCCACTCGCAGATGTCTGCAGCATTGAAAGATTGGCAATGACTCCCTCTCGTGTCAGCACGATGTCACCTGCTCAAGTCCCCAATCTCTGCCTTGTCCTTTCAGACCCAGCCAGGCCCTGAATCTGAAGGACTTGGACTTCCCATGGTTCTCGGTTTCCCTCTTGGCCCCACCTCATTTATTTAGCTCCCCAGCCTTCAGCCTGAACCCCACATGGGGCCAGCTTTGGTTCCTTAATGGAGGCTTGCCTTTCTCAAGGGAGGCATTTTCCTGAGAGCTAGACCCATGTTTCTTCTTTCTGACCTCAGGTAGGGGCCCCATAGGAACAGGCTGGGGGGACCAGGGGCGCAGTCCCTTATCTCAGATGAGAATGAAGGCTCCCTGAGGTCTTCTATATCCTTCTGTTTGCTTGTGATTTCCAGAAATTTCCACTCATAGTTTCTATTCTTCTTGGCTTTCCCCATGGGTAGCCTCTGCTACCTCAGGCTCTGGCTCCAAAGTAGGGCCCAAAATGTGGCTTTCCTCTGGGACTGAAGCTCAGAGAGCCCACCTGGACCTCATCTCTGGCCTCACTAGGGCTGCTTTAGAATTCAGTCACTACGACGCTACTGGCCGGAGGAGAGATTCTATTTTGGGCCGTGTGTCTGGATGTGGCTCAAGTAGCACAGGCCAAACCTCTTCCCTACTGACCTCTCCCCTGGAGGAGTGGACATAGCCTTGGACTCATGCTGGGGAGGGCTGAGAGGCAGGCTCCAGGCTGAGGTCACCAAGATAGCAGAGGCTCAGCTGTGGGTGCAGTGTGGAGCCTGGGCCACACATGGAGGAATGAGATCAAGCTTGCTTTAATCAAGGAACTCCTAAGGCAGAGGCTGAGGTGTGTCAGCAGCGTGAGTGGGGCTCCAAGCTGCTTGGGGCAGGGTGGGCACTTTAGGAACTTCCAAACCTGGAGACTACTGTATGGGTTGGAGGTGATGGTGGAGTTATTTGGGAAAGAAGCCCCAGCTGGGAGTGGAAGGCTTGGCTTTCTATGCTAGCCTTTGTTTCTTTACCTGTAAGGTGGCAGCTGGCAGGACCAGAGAAGCTGGGGGCAGCAGAGGCTGGGAGGATGTATTGGGCCAGGTTGTCAGCAGGGACTGGGGATGGGAGGAAGAAGGAGCCAAGGACCAACTCCACTGGTCCAAGGCAAAAAAAAAAAAAGTAGGTCAGAGATGGGTCAGACTAGAGACAGATTTTGGTGATTGGGTTTTGTGCTTGGAAAGACTTGGGAAAGGCGAACAGGACCTCTGAAGGACCTGGCCCAGGGGTCTGGCTTCCAGAGGCCAATATGGGAATAGAGGGTGGGACTCCAGGACCTGTCCTCATTGGCTGAGACACACCTAACCCACCCCATTTCTCCCTTTCCAGCTAGCAGAACTGTGTGTCTAGTGTCTTCTCCCATGCAAACGGGGCGGGAGGGAGTGGGGGAGCTGACATATGGGTCAAGTTCTGTATCCCCCATTCCTATTTCACCTCTCTGTGATTCCACAGCATTTAGAAACCTGAAAGACCAAATATGGCTTGGATGGACAGGCAGAGACGGTAAGCAACCCAACTTCTATTCCTTCCCCTGCCCACTCTTGGCCCAGCCTACCTTATCCCTGACTCAGTCTCTCTCTGGCAGAAACTGTTCTCCTAAACCCCCTCCTTTTCATCCACTTAGTAGCTTACTGGGCCCCAGAGGAAGGATCCCTCCTACCTGTCTCTCATGCCCCATAATGCAGCTGAAACTCGGCCCGGGGTAAGAGGGACTTTGAAAGACCTGGATGGGGATCTGGGGTTGGCCAATGGATTTTTTTTTTTTTTTTGGTTCTGTTCATGGGGCCTGAACTCTGGGCCTGGGCGCTGTCCCTCAGCTCTTCAGCTCAAGGCTAGTGCCCTACCACTTGAGCCACAACGCCACTTCTGGCTTTTTTCTTTTTGCTTATGTGGTGCTGAGGAATCGAACCCAGGGTCTCAGGAATGTAAGTCAAGCGCTCTACCACTGAGCCACCTTCCCAGCCCCTGGCCATTGGATTTTGATTGTCCCTCTATAGGTGGTACTCAGCTGAACTGAACTCATCACCCCTCAGCTTCTCAGGCATAACTCTCTTTGGGGCAAAAGCATGAGCCAAAGTCCTTGTACTGGCCAAGACTCTCCCTATCTGCTCCCTTTTACTTCTCTGGACCTCATCCTAAGCCTCGCTCTCCCTGCTCCAATCACAACAACTTCCTTTACTTTCTGTACACATGTGGAGTTCTGCATCGACTTCTTTTTGCTTGAAGTGCTCTTCTGCATTATTCCTTTTATCTCCTCCATGTTTGTTCAAAAGCTACCATCCCTGCAAGGCTTATGACCGCCCCACTTGAAATCAAACTCCATGCCCTCAGTTCCTTTTCTCTGCCTTATATTTTCCCATAGGACTTAATTATCTTCTAACAAGTGACTGTCCTTGCTTATGCAAGTGCTGCCAGTACCACGTGAGCTAGAGTATCTGTTTGTGCCCTTGTGGGTGTGGAGAACAAGTAGATTCCACTGTGTATGGCTGACATTTCTGTCTCTAGCCCACATCTCCCACCTGGGCTTCCAGAGACCCACCGGTAGCCCAGATTTCAGTTGAAAACAGATTTCTACACTTCCCCCAAACCTACTCCTCTTCCTATGGTCTCTGCTTGGTCAGGGGTCTCCTCCTCCAAGTTCAAGCCAGAAGTCAAGACCACATCCTTGATGTTTTTCTTTCCTTAACCTCACACCTACCGAGTGGCCAATATCCTAAAATATCTAGAACATGTAAATTTCCTGTCATTGTTTCTATCTGATTGAGCTACCATTTGTTTTCTTCTTCTTTTTTTTTTTTGGGTGGTGTTGCTGGTGTTTGAACACAGGGTCTCATGCTCTTGCTTGGCTATTTTGCTCAATGCTGGTGCTCTATCATTTGATCCCCAGCTCCACTTCTGGCTTCTTGGGTTAGTTAGATAAGAGACTCAGGGGTCTAGGAATGTGGCTTAGTGGTAGAGTACTTGCCTAGCATGCATGAAGTTCAATTCCTCAGCACCACATAAACAGAAAAGGCCAGAAGAGGTGCTGTGGCTCAAGAGGTAGAAGTGTTAACCTTAAGCAAAAAGAAACTCAGGAATAGTACTCAAGTCCTGAATTCAAGCCCCAGGACTGGCCAAAATAAAAAAAAAAAAAAAAAAGAGTCTCAGGGACTTTTCTGCCTGGGCTGGCTTCAAACATCAATCCTCAGATATCAGCCCCCCCCCTTTTTTTGTTGGTCGTGGGGCTTGAACTCTGGGCTTGGGCGCTGTCCCTCAGCTTTTCAGCTCAAGGAGAGTGCTCTACCGTTTGAGCCACAGCGCCACTTCCGGTTTTCTAGTGGTTTATTGGAGATAAGAGTCTCTCGGACTTTCCTGCCTGGGCTGACTTTGAACAATGATCCTCAGATCTCAGCCTCCTGAGTAGCTAGGATTACAGGTGTGAGCCACCAGTGCCCGTCTCAGCCTCTTGAGCAAGTAGAATTACAGGAGTGAGACACCAGCACCCAACCCTCTTCTTCCTCTTAATCCTCCAGATCCCAGATCCGAGAACCTTCCCCAAACTTCAGTCTCAGACTTCCTTCCACACAGATGTTGGGGCCTGAAACTCATCTTTTCATCTGTCTATCCAACTAAGCATTCATTAAACAAATACTTGTTAAGTGTTGGGTACTATGGGAAGCTTTGGGACGTAGTTGATTGTAAGAAACGGATTCTCCAGTTCTTATCCAACCAATATTTATTGCACATCTTCCCTGTATTAAGCACTGAGGATAAACCATGAAGAAAGGTCCTTTCTTCCCTTTCTCACTCACTTATTCACTCCTGCATTCAGTTACTCAAAATTGTCCTTTTATGCCCACATGGTGCAGAGCTGGTGTGTTTTGCTGACTCCCTCATCTTCAGAAGCTGATACATGTGTGCATGTATGTATGCATGTATGCATGTATGTATGTATGTATATATATATATATTTTCAGGACTCAGTGCTGCTTAGAGTCCACAATCAGTCTTTAATTTATGCAGTTATTAGGTTGATTTACTAGTGCCGGCCCTGACCTGTGACCCCAATCTCTGTCTCCTGCAGATAGACAACTCTTCAGCCGACTTTCTCCAGCAACTCATCATTCCCTATAGTGTGTGTGTGTGTGTGTGTGTGTGTGTGTGTGTGTATGCATGTGTGTGTGCCAGTACTGGGGTCTGAACTCAAGGTCTGGGAACTGTCTCTTCACTTTTTTTGCTCAAGGCTGATACTCTACTACTTGAGCCACAGCTCCACTTCCGACTTTCTGGTGGTTAACTGGAGCTAAGAGTTTCATAGACTTTCCTGCCCAGGCTGTCTTTGCAGCTTGATCCTCAGATCTCAGCCTCCTTAGTAGCTAGGATTTACAGGTGTGAGTGAGCCTCTGGCACCTGGCTGCCAATGACATATTCAACTGTGCCACTTGTTCAGGCCTGGCTAGAAGAAAGAGCCTGGATGAGTCATCTTCCCCAGTTCCCCTCCATGTCCCTGTGGTGCTGGATGCCTCCAGTCCCAGCTGTCCTGACTGTCCTGGGCTGGAGAAGGCATAGGTAGAAAGGCTTCAGGGTTACTCATTAACTCAACTATGAGCTGAAGAACCCATGAGCAGGAGGCTGACTTGAGTCTTCTTTCTGTCATGGGCTTGGACTGCGGCTGCTTCACACCCACCCACAGCTCCATGATGAACTCTGGGCCTATACTAGCAAGGATAAAAGCAGTATTGCGGAAGGAGTTGGTGCGAGAGTTCCTGGCAGAGTTCATGAGCACATATGTCATGATGGTAAGTGGGCAGGTAGTCTAGGGTGGGTGGGATCCCTCCCTCCCTCCCTCCCTCCCTCCCTCCCTCCCTCCCT
>NW_012267311.1:2665615-2666374 GCF_000151885.1 Dipodomys ordii | reverse complement strand
CCCTATTACCTTTACCCCATAGGGCCTATTATCCCTTCCCCTGCCACTGAGCTGGGAGTCTAGGAAAGAAGCAAAGGAAAGTCTTTTGGGGGATGGAAAGGGCTCATAATATGCCAGGATAGAATGCAACAGTAGGTTGGAGGTCAGGGATCATGAGTAGGATCATGACTCAGAAGTCAAGACTGAGCTTGGTACCTGTGGCTCTCACCTATGTAATCCTAGCTATTCAGGAGGCTGAGATCTGGGAAACCCAGCTCAAAGCCAGCTCTGGCAGGAAAGTCTGTGAGACTCTTATCTCCAATTTAGCACCCAGAAAAAAGCCAGAAATGGGGCTGTGGCTCAAGCCTAGATCTTTAGTGTTGAGCACAAAAGCTCAGGGCAGCATCTAGGCCCTGAGTTCAAGCCCCAGGACTGTCATTAAAAAAGAAAAGGAAGGGGCTGGGAAGGTGGCTCAGTGGTAGAGCGCTTGCCTTGCATGCATGAAGCCCTGGGTTCGATTCCTCAACACCACATAAGCAGGAAAAAAAAATCTGGAAGTGGCACTGTGGCTCAAGTGGTAGAGCGCTAGCCTTTTGCTGAAGAGCTGAGGGACAGTGCCCAGGCCCAGAGTTCAGGCCCCACGACCGGACCCAAAAAAAAAAAAAAAAAAGGATAGCACTCTACCACTTGAGCCACAGCTCCACTTCCGACTTTCTGGTGGTTAACTGGAGCTAAGAGTTTCATAGACTTTCCTGCCCAGGCTGTCTTTGCAGCTTGATC
>NW_012267311.1:2625094-2662230 GCF_000151885.1 Dipodomys ordii | reverse complement strand
CAATGCTTGATAAGAAATGTACTCATTATCTTGCCCATGTAATTGTAACCCCTCTGTACAGTATTTTCACAATAAAAATTAAATAAAAATTAAAAAAAAGAAAAAACTAAGAGATAGTACCTAGGCCCTGAATTCTCCAGTTACTGGCAAGTACTACACACACACACACACACACACACACACACACACACACAAGTGCTATCAGAAATTTCCTTCAGGGGTAGGGAATGTGTCTTAGTGATAGAGTGTTTACCAAGCATGCATGAAGCTCTGGGTTCTATTCCTCAATACCATATAAACAGAAAAAAGCTGAAGTGGCACCATGGCTCAAGTAGTAGAGTGCTAGCCTTGAGCAAAAGAAGCTCAGGGACAGTGCCCAGACTCTGAGTTCAAGCCTCAGGACTGGCAAAAAGAAAAAAGAAAAAAAGGAATTTCCTTCAGCCTAGCTTGTAGTTTGAGATTCCCTAAGTTGTGCATTCTATCTCAGGAACCCCCTTCTTAAAGCTCTACCTCCACTCAAACTTCAAGTGGTCCAGGGCCAAGGTGCCTGGAAATGCCAAAGACCTGAATCTTTTTCTTTTTTTTTTTTATGGCACTAGAGTTTGAACTCAGCGCCTCCCACTTGCTAGACAGGTACTCTACTACTTACACTATATCCCAAGCTATTTTATGTTTCAGTTTGTTTTCCAGGTAGAGTCTTGCTTTTCTTGTCCAGGCAGTGTGGACTGTAGTCCTCCTACTTTACACTTACTGTGTAGCTGGGATGTTAAGTATACTCTGCCACACCCACCTCTATTCACTGATATGGGGAGGTCTTCCTTTTTGCTCATACTGGGCTCAACTTTTGAGCCTCTCAATCTCAGCCTCTTGAGTAACTACAATTACAAGTATGAGTCACTACACTAGGTCCTGAATCTTTTTGTCAGTCATAGGGCTTGAACTCTGGGCCTGGGCTGCTCTCCCTAAGCTCTTCAGCTCAAGGCTAGTGTGCTACCACTTGATCCACAGTGCCACTTCCAGTTTTCTGGTGTTTTATTGCAGGTAAGAGTCTCATGGACTTTCCTGCCCGGGCTGGCTTTGCACCACGATCCTCAGATCTCAGCCTCCTGAGTAGCTAGGATTAGAGGTGTGAGCCACCAGTGAATCTTTTTTTTTTTTTGATCCTGTCGTGGGGCCAGAACTCTGGGCCTGGGAACTATCCCTCAGCTCTTCAGCTCAAGGCTAGCGCTCTACCACTTGAGCCCCAGTGCCACTTCCGGCTTTTTTCTTATGTGGTGCTGAGGAATCGAACCCAGGGCCTCATGCATGCAAGGCAATCGCTCTACCACTGAGCCACCTTCCCAGCCCCCTGTGTCTTTTTATACTCACCATCAGCTCTCACTGGGTCAGGTTTGAAAGACCTCCCTGAGGGCATGGAAGAGAAGGCTCTGGAGAATGAGGATGTGGTGGAAGGGTTTTAAGGGCAGCAACAGGGAGATAGATGGAATGGAAACGGTGGGAAGCGAATTGACTGTGAGCTCTTCTCTCAGGATGTGGCTGCTGGGCAGGCAGACCCTCAGAAGCCCTCCCTTGCAGGTGTTTGGCCTTGGTTCTGTGGCTCATAATGTTCTAACAAATCAAAAACAAGGGAGCTACCTTGGTGTCAACTTGGGTTTTGGCTTCGGAGTCACTATGGGAGTGCACATGGCAGGCAGCATCTCTGGTGAGTGAGCCCAGACCTTACCTGACTGGTCACAGTCAGGTATTTCTGAACAGATTGTTTCCTGCCCACTTCCACATAGCCCCTTCTGTGACCCGGCCAGGGCCTCACTGGTGACCATGAGGAGGGAGAATACCTCAGAACCCCTTGTCTCTATCTGTGTCTTCCCCAGACACTCCCTGGCCCTCTCTCCCACTACTTCTACTGGCTGGGTCATCTTAAAAAAATACTTTTGCCTCCTCTGTCCCTCACTTTTCTTGAGTAGAGGGGTTAAACTCGAGGTGGGTCCCTAAAGTCATTGTAAGGGGTTAAATAAGAGTATACTTGTCACACAGTCTGCACTCCGTAAACACTAGCTGTTAGTATTGTTGCTCTCAATGTTATTTTGTTGTTCATTTCTATTTTTGCTCCTCCATTAAAACCTGTCCCTCACTACAACAGGGGCCCACATGAATGCAGCTGTGACCTTCACCAGCTGTGCATTGGGCCGTGTGCCCTGGAAGAAGTTCCCTGTGTATGTGCTGGGTCAGTTCCTGGGCTCCTTCATGGCCTCTGCCACCATCTACATGCTCTTCTACAGTGAGTTTTCTGCTTCCAATCTCAGCCTCCTCCTCCGAAATATGAACAAATCAGATTGTGTGTGTGTGTGTGTGTGTACATGCGCAGGTTCACGTGTGCATGCATGTGCATGCATACTAGGGCTAGGGCTTGAATTTGGAGTCTGGGTGTTGTCCTTTAGCTTTTTTTGCTCAAGACTGGTGCTCTGCCACTTGAGCCTTAGACCCACTTCTGGCTTTTTTGCTGGTTAATTGGAGAACTTTGAATTTTTCTGCCTGGGATAACTTTAAACCTTGAGCCTAGCTCTCAGCCTCTGGAGTAGCTAGGATTAAAGGCATGGCCCACTGGTGCCTGGCCAGCAGATGAGATCCTGGTACTCCAGTCTGTAAAAGAAAAATGTCTTGGAGAATCTGATCACAAAGACTCAACATCCCTAATATCAACTACTTAGGAGGAGATCAAAAAGATGATGGCTGAAGATGCAGCTCTGGTAAACCTCATCAAGACTCCCACCTCAATAAGCTAGGCAAGTTGATGCACAGCAGTGATCTTAGTGTAAGAGAAGCAGAGGTAGGGACATGGTGTTCCAGACTGGCTTGGGCAAAAGCTCAAGACTTTATCTGAAAAATAACTACTGCAAAAAAAGACTTGGAGTGTGGTTTGAGTGGTAGAGGGTCTGTGTAGCAGATGCCAGGTCCTGAATTTAAAAGAAAACAAAATATGTGGGCCTCCAGTGGTGTAGGTCTCTCTTTATCTCCACAGCGGCCATTCAAGACTTCTCAGGTGGGCTGCTGACAGTGAGCGGCCCCAAAGCGACCGCGGGCATTTTTGCCACCTACCTTCCTGGCCACATGACATTGTGGCGGGGCTTCCTGGACGAGGTGAGTAGTTCAGGGAGGGCTCCCCTTCCCAGATCCCCTCATGACAAAGAGGACGTGAGCAATTTGGGTGAGGCGTGTACCCAGATGTGTCTCTGCCAAGACATCTGGACCTGGGGACCTGCTGAGGCCCGGTGACCAGGCCAGGGCCTCTGCGGCTGCCATGGCATCTGCTCCCCAGGTGTTCCTCACAGGGATGCTCCAGCTGTGTCTCTTCGCCATTACGGACAAGAACAACAATCCGGCCCTTTCAGGGACAGAGGCCCTAGTGATTGGCACCCTCATTTGCATCATTGGGGTGTCCCTAGGCATGAACACAGGGTATGCTATCAACCCGTCCCGGGACCTGCCTCCCCGCTTCTTCACTTTCATGGCCGGCTGGGGAACACAAGTGTTCAGGTACTGCCCTGGCTAGGCTCCATTTCTGAAACTTTCTATGGGTCCCCTGCATGCTGAGTTCCATGGCGCCTGCAGGTGGTCCGGGGGGGCAGGAGGAGGTTCTGAGGCTTCTTGGGGGAAATGCACATGCTTCTGTGGGACTATCAACTCAGCCTTAAATTGGGCTGAGGCTGGCCAGGACAACAGATATCCCCTGAGGTAAATGGAGGGGAATGGTAGCTTCTCTGCTCACTCCATCTAGGCCTCAGATGGACAGGAATGCCAACCTGGGCACCATGGCCCTCAGAGGCATCCTCTTTTTTTTCACCTACAGTGCTGGGGACAACTGGTGGTGGGTGCCAGTGGTGGCACCGCCCCTGGGTGCTTACCTCGGTGGCATCCTGTACTTGATCTTCATTGGCTGCAACAGCTCACAAGAACCCCCGAAAACGGAGAATTCTGTGACATACGAAGACCACAAGATAACCATATTGCCCAAGAGCAGCTCATCCAAGTCTGCTCTTACCCCCATGTCTGTGAGCCCTGCTTCAGTCCAGCCTGCCCAGGCCTTGGGCAGTTCCGGGATTACAGAGCGTTTCTAAGTAGAGATTATTTGTGATCCCAACCCTACTCCAATAAAGCAAGCCCTGTCCCACATCAGCACCCTCACTTCCTGAGGGCTTCCTGGGGCAGGCTTCCCTCTGGAGCTCTTCCAAGAGCTCCAGGGTTATTCTTTTGGGTCTTTCTTAGCAGGTTAGAACATAGAATGAGGGGGAGCAAACTCAGAGGGTCCTCTGATTAATGTTCACACAGAATGGCTTTCAGGCATAGGGGAGTGGGTGGTGGTGGTTTGAGCAAGAGCTGGTAAGGGCCAGTTTTGGAGACAATTTGAGGTTCTTAGGAGCAGGCAAGGTCCATGTATTTAGAGCAGAAATTTCCAACCTTCTTCCCCTGACAACTTTTTTTCTTAATTATACATATGAATACTACCTGTATACTATGTTGTTTGTGTACTATATCTGTGCTTTATACATAAAAGATTAAGACTTTTTTCACTGCTGTCTCCTGAATCCATTTTCATTCCCATGGGAATACTAGGTATGGATGGAACACCTCTAAGGGGCAGGATCTTGTTCCTCTTTCCAAACACTGGAGCTCTCCCATGTGAAGGGTCAATTCCAAAATTGGGAAGGAGGATGTAATGAGGAAATTCCTTATATTTTTTCCTGCTGGTCCTGGGCTTTGAATTCTGGGCTTGGGTGCTATCTTAGCTATTTTGCTCGACTAGTGCTCTACTATGTGAGCCACAGCTACACTTCTCACTTTTCTGTTTAATAGCTAATTCGAGATTTAGAGTTCCATCAACTTTTCCTGCCAGGTTGTCTTTGAACCTCCAAGATCAGATCGCAGTCTTCTGAGTAGCTAGGATTATAGGCATGAGCCACCAGCTCCCATCTTGGCAATTCCTTCTAATAGTGAAGAGACAAGAAATGTGTGTGTGTGCACACACACACACACACACACACACACACACACACACACAGCTCAAGGGGAGCTGGCTCTGGAATGGGGATGGGGGTAGCCAAAACCCCTTGATGGCTGGGCCAGGCAGGAGTTGTCTTGGTTTGGAGGAGTCTTCTTCTGCTCTCACTCATCCATTTAGCCTTTCCATAATCACTGTGTACCTACTGTGTGCAGGCCCTTGGGGCTTGTATAATGGAGTTATACAAGTTATAATGGATTCTCTGCCTGTGAGGAAGAGTACAGTCTAGTAACAAAGGAAGTGGGGGAGAGTTGGAGGCTTGGAGTCGGTGGAGCTTACAGGGGGACTTATAGCCAGTCTCAGGGCTAAGGCCAGGGATGGCTTCCCAGAAAAGGTAGGACAGAGTGGGGGTGAAGGGTGTGGCTAAGATACCCACATTACAGGGCAGGGGCAGAGGAAGCTAGGCTTGGGCCTCCTTTTCTTTTGTTTGGGGGGTCTGGTTGTGGGGCCTGAACTCTGGGCCTGGGCGCTGTCCCTCAGCTCTTCAGCTCAAGGCTAGCGCTCTACCAGTTGAGCCACAGTGCCACTTCCGGCTTTTTTCTTTTTGCTTATGTGGTGCTGAGGAATCGAACCCTGGGCCTCATGCATGCAAGGCAAGCGCTCTACCACTGAGCCACCTTCCCAGCCCTTGGGCCTCCTTTTGAAGCTGAGGCAATTTAGGAAGCAGACTTGAGCAGCATCATGTGCGATGATGGAAATGGGGAGAGGCAGTAATCCAGGAGGCACAGCAAGGTGCCCCACAGGCAGTGCTATGGGCAGGGAGAGGAGAGATGTGATTTGATCAAGCCTTGGGAACTACACCAGGCAGGACTTGGGTTCGGTTTGGATAAAGTAGCTGGTAAGGAATGGGAGGAGTGAGGCTTGGACTTGAGGGGCTGAGGAGCCCCACTGAGAATAGGATTTGGAGAGGAAGATTAGTAACACTCTGGGTATATTCTGTCTGAGTTGCCTATGGAACTTTGGGAAGGGGGATCAGAGATGTGTGGTCTTGGGCATTCAAACTCTGAATCTTCTTTGTCTTTTCACTTGTAAAATGGGGTTAAGAATATCATCTACTAAGCCAGGTGCATTATACATGGGTAATATAAGCAGTCTAGTAATTTTCAAGTTCTAAGGCTGAGGGGTAAATTTGTGCATTTGTTACATGATTGTGCTGATAACATATAATACATAAATATGATGTGTATGCTATGAATCTAAAGTCAGCTGTAGTATAACATTAGGAGGGGCTGACAGAGGTTACATGGCTAAGATCACAGGGGCCCAGGAGGCAGGCACCAAGCCCAGGGAACCAGGTCTGGGAGTGACTAGGAAAGAGCTGGCAGCTGAGTCACCAGTGGCCCCCATCTGACCCAGGCAAGCCCTTTCCCCCCCTCAGCCCCAGCAGCCTTGTGAGCATGAAGGTGGTGTCCTTTCATTCCTGGCATTCCAGGGGAACATGACCCCAAGGCCTCAATGATAGCTGAGAAGCATGTGCAGGCCCCAGGGCTTTGAGTCTAATTCCTATGCCCCTCACTAAACCCAGCCTTTTCTTCCTTCTTTTCTTTCATCTATCTATCTTTTATGCTAGCACCGGGCCTTGATCTCAGGGCCTGGGAGCTGTCCCTTAATGTGTGTGTGTGTGTGTGTGTGTGTATGTGGCTTGAACCAAGGACCTGATAGCTTCGCTTTTCTTTTTCATTCAAGGCTGGTGCTCTTCTACTTGAAGCATGCCTCCATTTCCTCCTTAGCTTAATTTTTAAGTTTTTTCTTTGCAGCCCTACTACTTGAGCCAAAGCTCTTTTTGGTGGTTAACTGGAGATGAGTTGCCTGAATTTTCCTGCCTGGGCTGACTTTGAACCTTGATCCTCAGCTCTCAGCCCAAGTAGTTAGGCTGATAGGCATCAGCCACCAGCACCTGGCTCTGAATACCAGCCTTTCACAGCCTCACGATCCTGGTAGTATGTTCATCTAGAACTCCTACCTACTGTGTGCTGTCCTGCCACCAACTTGCCTTTGATGTTTCCTGTCACAACTTGCAGGTTCTAGTGCCAATGGCAGGCTCAGTCTGATGGGCCTGACCCCAGGCACATTCTCTCAGCAGACATTGGTTGAGAGCTTATAATGTGACAGCCATCATTCTAGCGTCAAGGATATGGGAACAAGGAAAACAAACAAATCTCTGGACTGTGCAAAATATATGGTGGGTAACTAATGCCAAGAAGGATAAACAGGAAGTTTTAGGGAGCTATGAACCAAAGACAGCCTTGCTGAGAAGCCAATTATGGGAGGACCTGGAAGGGGTGACGGAGTGAGGCATGGAGACACTTGGGGTGGGGTGGGAGAGCGTGTCAGGATGAAGAGCTCAGGTGGTGGGACCTGGAGGAGCTATTGTGCTGGAATGGAAGGGGAAGAAGATGAGGTCAGAGAAATCGAGGGTACGGGTGGACTGAGGCCAGGTCCAGGGGAGAGGTGAGGACAAAGGTTGGGGCAGAGGTGAGAGTCTCTAGAGGGGAAAGGCAGGTCCTGGTGCAGGAAGGAAGGAAGCAGGATGGGTGGAGTGGGCCCCTCGTGGGGCCTTGTTGGCCAATACATGCAGGCATGTTCACGTGTGCGCATGCACACACATTCCCATTTTCCCAGCACAGACTGCCTATGTGACACAGACAATACTGCTCCCTTCTCTGGGCCTTGGTTTCCCTTCTGACTTCTTCTAGCACTTTGAGGCCTCCTTTTAGAGGCCTACTCTCCAACCTGCCTTCTCTAGCTGAGGCTGAAGTTGAGATGGGCACAGAGGCTGGGCAGGAACAACTCCAAGCCCCAGGCCAGGCTCTTTCAGGGCTTTTCTGCAAGCCCTTTGCAAGCACAGCAAAGCAGGTTTGGTTTGCAGCCTGTTGTTCCCAGCTTTGAGAAGAGACCCCGTCTGCCTTACTCCATGGATATCCAAGGGTCAATGGCTGTATCCTGATGCCCCTCAGATGGGTCCTGCACCTCAGGTCCAGGCCTCGTGCTGACATCTTCAGCATTAGGAGGCTGTGGCCACTTCTCAGCAGTGCAGTTGGACCTTAGCTCCACCTCCACCTCTGCACTGACCTCAGGTGGATCTTAGCCATCCAGCCAATCTGTATACAGCATGGGTGCTAAGAGCATAATGAAGCCAAACACCTGCTCTGCCACTTCCTGGCTGTGTAAAGATAGTCTAAGAGCTCCTCCCCACAGAGCTACTGTGACAACAGGGTCGCACCTGCATTTGGGAATGTACATGCATGTTTCATCACTATGGCAACAACACACATCACCCACATCTGATATACAAGGAAACTGAGGCTGAGGAGATAGGTTTTGTAAGGGCAGAGGAGGGAGTGTAGCTGTTAGTATGCTTCTGAAGCCTTGCATTAACTCTGCACCCAAAATCAAATCTTACACTTTAATCATGAAATATGCTCTGCAATCAGTGTAACTAACAGAGGTATACTTACAATAACAACACAAATACTCAAGGTAGCCAGGTGTAGCTGGGTACCACTGGCTCACAGTGTAATCCTAGCTACTCAGGAGGCTGAGATCTGAGGATCCTGGTTCAAAGCCAGGTCAGGGAAGTCCATGAGACTCTTATCTCTAACTACCAGAAAACCAGAAGCAGAGCTATGGCTCAAAGTGGTAGAACACTAGCTTTGAGTGAAAAGGCTCAGGGACAGTGTCCTGGCCCTGAGTTCAAGCCCTACAACTGACGAAAAAAGAAACATACACACACAGAAACACACACACACACTCACACACACACTCACACACACACACTCACACACCAGCCAGATGTCCATGCTCAGGGGGCTGAAACAGGAGGATTACTTGAGCTCAGGAATTTGAGGCCAATCAGAGAGACATAGGGAGATTGTTTCAAAATAAAACAATCCTCAAATAAAATGGAACTTCAGACAGAGTAGAGTTTTCAAGGGCTCAGGTCTTAAGATCCTTGTCTCTGACTAGGAGCTAAGATGGGGGTGCTTGAGGTGTGTGAGGAGGATCTGGACCTCTCCAGCTATAGGCTTAGGGAGAAGCCATATAGCTCAGTCCGGTACACTCAAGCACACAGATGTGGCCTCAAGTCTTGGACTGAGCCTTTGAGATCTCCAGTGACCCAACCAAACCTTCAGGGATGGATACAGATGTCTCAGGTGGTGGTGTCAGAGTGCTGCCAGCGGTCTCCCGGGCTGGGCATGTAGCATTGTGGCAGAACACTTGTAAAGCTTGTGTAGACAATGGGTTCCATTCCCACACTCTTCTACCCAAAATGTGTCCTTGACCCCATTTTGCCATTCCTCCACACTTGGCTCCAGGTGAGGCTCCCTTAAGACCAAGGAAGATCTACACTATGTGGAGTGAGGGCTGGGGATTTATGTTGGAAGGTGCCCCCTTCAGACTGCAGCCCCCTGACTGGGAAGGGGATGCCTGCACTTTGGGAGGCCCTCCAGAGCCTCACTAGAACACTGTCCTGGGGCTTTGAATGCTGATCTAAGCTTTTGTGCTAAGGCAAGTGCTCTACCACTTGAACAACAGCTCTAATTTGTTTTTTGTCAGTTCTGGGGCTTGAACTTGGCCTGGGTGCAGTCTCTTGAGCTTTTTGTGCTCAAGGCTAGTGCTATACCACTTGAGTCACAAGCTCTACTTCTGGCATTTCTGTGGTTAACTGGACGTAAGAGTCTCATGGACTTTCCTGCCCAGGCTGGCTTCAAATCATGATCCTCAGATCTCAGCTTCCTGAGTAGCTAGAATTACAGGTTCACACCTGTAATTCTGGTGGCCAGCTTACTTCTGGCTTCTTGGTAATTAATTAGAGATAAAGAGTCTCAAGGACTTTCTTGCCCAGGCTGCCTTTGAATCACGATCCTTAGATCTGAGCCTCCTGAGTAGCTAGAATTACAGGTGTGAGCCACCAGTGCCTGGCAGATTGTCTTCTTCCTTAGCATTCAGGCACCGTTCACATGTACTAGACCAGAATCTTTTTTTTTGTCAGTTGTGGGGCCTGAACTCTGGGCCTGGGTGCTGCCCTCAGCTCTTCGGCTCACGACTACCACTCTGCCACTTGAGCCACAGTGCCATTTCCGGCTTTCTGTTTGCATGGTGTTGAGGAATCGAACCCAGGGCCTCATGCATGCAAGGCAAGCACTCTACCACTGAGCCACCTTCCCAGCCCCTAGGGCAGAATCTTGTTCACTAGGGATACAAAGTGAGAGTGCTCCAGCGAGAAGGAATAGCAGCAGCACAGATACAGGGTTGTGTGTGAACCACTGGGTATTCAGTAGGGTAGAAGAGACAAGGCAGAGAACAGCTCAAAATGCCTAGGGCTAGAGAGGCAGTGGAACTTTCCTCCTGGAGAAATTTGAAGCATGTTAGCTAAGTAATAGAAGAGCCAGACTGGTTTCTTACAACAGTGCCCTTTGACCACTGTGGAGGTGGCTTGGAGGGGGAGGGATGGGAAAGGATTGCAGTGAGAGGCAGCTGGTAAGGCATGGGATGGGGAGGGGATAGCAGAGAACTTAGAAGCTGAAATCTAGGGACCTTGAGTGTGATGAGGCTGCCCGGGGCTCTGGGTATGTGGTAGAGATACCAGGAGGTACTCTGGGAAGAAATGATGGGGTTGATGTTAGACATGCTGAGCTGGAGATGCTGTGAGATGTCGAGACAAAGACAGATGTTGGCTGGAGACCTAGCTTTTGAGTCTGGAGCTGGCAGCTGGTAGTTTGAAGGAAAAGATGGTCCCAGGAGAGATTATGGATCCCTAGAGTGAACCCATTTTCAAGGAATAGGGAAGGAAGAGGAGAATCTATTACCCTGATGCTGGGGGTCCAATCCTCCCCCACAAAGCATCACAAAGGTGATGCTTTGGACAGGCAAGAGAAGCCTACGTTCTCCATGGCAGCCTGGAAGGAAACCCCAGGTACCTTCACACCAGTCAACCATCATCTCTGGCTATGGATGTTCTACTAGGGAAACCGCAGGAACAAAGGCTCAGAGTTGCAAACCCCAGGCTGCTTGCTCAGTGTGAACAGAGGAAGAAAGGTAGGGAGGAGTTGAAGCTGCTAATGCTTAGCTCCTTTACTTTGTGGTCCTGGATGATGGAGTATCCAGGGCCGAGTCCTTATAGCTCTGCTTTCTCACCGGATCTCCCAACATGATATCACCAGCCTTTAAATATCACTGTATGTAATGACTCCCTAAATTAGATCCCTTTCCCAGTCCTGTCTCCAGACTTCAGATGCTCATGTTCAATTGCCTACCAGCCAGATTTCCCTCCACTAAGCTTGTCTCTCCCACATGCTTCCCTACCTCAAAAATGGCAAATTCCGTCTTGTAACTGCTCAGACCAAAAACTTGGAAGTCATCCCTGACTCTCCCTATCACTCACATCCTACACCCCAGCTGTCAGCAAGTCCCTTAGGTACTGTCCGAAAAAAATGGATCCAGAATTCAGCAACTCTTACCACCCACACCAACCCTGCTTCAGATCACTGGTCTCTTTCTTGGATTATAAGCAGTGGTCTTCTGACTGGTCTCCCAGCCTCCTTCCGGTGCCTCTTATTCATCCTACAACCTAGTCTCACAAATAGAAGATGGAGAATTCTTTTTGAAAGTGAGCTAGGTCTTCTCATTTTCTCCAGTGCCCTGTATCTTCCACTGGTCTCCAAGGCCCTGCAGCATCAAGTTTTCTGTTACTTACTTGGCCACTTGCTCCCCCTGCAGAATGATGGTTTTGCTGTTTGTGGGGTAAGGCATTTCCTTTGTAGAGCTTTGTAGAGCTATTCTCTCTGCCTGGAATAGACCTCCTTCAGGTGCTTCCTCCCTGTGCTTATACTTGGTGTATTGTCAAGAAAATATGACAAACTTAAAATACGGGTTGTAAGCTGAATGCCAGTGGCTCATCCCTGTAATCTTAGTGATTGTGGTTCAAAGCCAGCATGACCAGGGAAGTATATGAGACTTTTTATCTCTAATAACGACCAAAAAGCTGGAAATGGACCTGTAGCTCTAGGAATAAGAGTGCTAGCCTTGAGCAAAGACCCCTCAAGCCCAGGACCACCCGCTCCCTCGCCACAATATTGGTTATAAATGCTTCTAAAAAATTGGAAATGGAGAACTCTGAGGCACTCCCCAACTCTTTATGGTTTGGGATCCATACTGCACCCTAGTGGCCATTTCTGAAAAAGGCGTTTTCACTGGTTTACTGGTATGTGTTCTGCTTAGGGACTGGACTTGGTATAATCTTCCACTTGATGTGACCTGCTACACCACCCTGACCTCCAGCTGAGCTGTATGTGCTACAGACCCAGTAGATTCCTTGTTGTTCACTGAATGATCTTGGGCAAATGACTGAACTTCTCTCATCCTGTTATGCTACTGGTAAAATAGGGGTGATAATACTTCCTAGGGCTTTGAGGAGTAGGATTTGAGCACTGTGCTCTGTTAAATCCTTGTTCTTTCCTGGTAAAGTGTGAGTAAATTTATGACTCTCTCATTGGTATTGGGTGATCAGGTAAGGGGAAGTGATTGGACACTCTTGTCCTTGTCAGGGAAGCTTCATCTGTCCCTCCCCTGCCCCCAAGAGCTACCCGAGGCTGTCCTAGTACGAGTTCAAGGCTTGACAGTACTGACGTGACACAAGGAGCCTCCCGATCTCTCATGCTGCCTGCTATCTCCATGACAGCTCAGGCAGCACATAGGCAGAAACCCTACCTGAACCATGCCCATGTAGAACCAATCGCCCATTATAAGCAAGCTGAGGCAGCAAGACAGATATTGTGGCTGTTTAGCTGGGTTTTCTCCCCCACAGGTCTTCCAGGAGGCTGTGCAGTACCAAGAGCAACGTTATAGAAGAAGCCTGGGGCTGAGGATCACCTGAGTCACTGGGCAACTCTTCAAAGTAAGCTATTTAAGTAAGCCAGAGAGGGAAACATCACTTTTTCCTAAAGGCTTAGCTATCTCCTGGTGCAGAGTACTCTTAGGTTTGGAAATGGTCCTGGATTCCATATTGTGGTCCTAAGGGATCTGGTTCCTTCTAGGCTCAGTCTTTGCAGGTTGAGGGGCCAGATTACCTTCCATAACCCCTGGGGATCCTTGAGCTCTAAAAGGCCATGTAGGATGGTATAGGGGATCTCTGTCAAGACCATGTGAAGTTTGGGAGGCAGACTTTCCCCGGTGTATATGAAGGTTGAGGGTGATTGATGAGAAAAGCAAGAAGCAGTACCTCACCTTTTAGAAGAGAAGGAACCCAAGCAGGCTCTCCTTAGGAGACAAGATATCCAGGTTATCCACAAGAAGCAAGATGGCTAGTACCACAGGGACTTCCCTAAGTCGATAGGAACACCTGAGATTTGGCACCTCCCCCTATTTTTCTTTCCCTGCCTTGGTCTGTTTTCAAATCTGACCATGACAGGCAGTTACTGGAGTTTTGAACTCATACTTTCTTGCTCAGCTAACAATGTTCTACCATGCCTCCAGCTTTTTGCTGATTATTTTGGAGGTAGAGTCTTTTTTTTTTTGGGGGGGGTCCAGTCGTGGTCCTGAACTCTGGGCCTGGGCACTGTCCCTCAGCTCTTCAGCTCAAAGCTAGCGCTCTACCACTTGAGCCACAGCGCCACTTTCGGCTTTTTTTTTTTTGCTTATGTGGTGCTGAGGAATCGAACCCAGGGCCTCATGCATGCAAGGCAAGTGCTCTACCACTGAACCACCTTCCCAGCACCAGAGGTAGAGTCTTGCGGACTTTTCTGCCTGGGCTGGCTTTAAATTATGATCCCCTGAGTAGCTAGGATTACAGATATGAGACAACAGTACTCAGCTTCAAGGTTTGTTTTGAAGCAGGAGGAAGTTGCTGGAAGTCTGGCTGCATAACTGATGAGTACTAATACAAAGAGTGCCAAATCCATGTAACTGCCAATGTAACTGTCTCACTGGAGCCTGAGATTAGCTTTCATGGGGCTGCTTTGGCATAAGCTCTGGACTATCCACAACTATTCATATCAGAGGTCCAAGGCAGGTGCCAGTGGCTCAAACTTGTAATCCTAAATACTCAGGAAGCTGAGACTCAGGGGAAGACAGTTCCAGACCAGCCAGGAAAAGAAAGAAAGAAAAAAAAAAGACCAGTCAGGGAAGAAAAGCCTGTGAGATTCTATCTCCAAAAAAATCAATAAGAAGCTGGGCTGGAGTTGTGGCTCAGGTGGTTGAATGCCAGTTGAGTAAGCAAGCTGAATAAGTACAAATAAGAAAACCAGAGGTCCAGAATCAGAGACAAGGAGAGCCCATATGGCTGGTAAAGGCCTAGAAAAAAGCAACACAGAACAATCGTCTGAGACTCTTTATCAATCAGAGAGGAGTTAGGGCTACACGGATCAGTTCCCATGGGCTACAATGTGAATCTGCCAAAAGGAGAACTCGATTCACATCCTCCACAAATGAGGGAGGACCGAACTGTCAACACACAGGCTTGCTGATGTGGTGTGAAGAGATGCAGGGACTTGGGAAAATGGAATTCTATAAAGCAACCTGACTGTCCTAAAATGGATAACACTAAAAGAAATTTGGCTAGATAGAAGTGTCAGTGTTTGGCAAAAAACTTGCATAGGATGGCAGCATTTAGGATGTCATGTGATTCCATGTGAGGTCCATCGGATGTTGTAGACATTTTCAGGAAAATGAATAAATGTAATAACTAAGACTATGATTAGATGCCATGAAGTCAGGTTGGGGATAAAATTCTGGTTTGTTCAAATAAAATTCAATATTCCTCCAATCCTCAGAGCAATTACAGTGATGATGTGAGGAGCCTCAAAATAATGACTAAAACCTAGTGACTATACCAATCAGAGATCTGGCCAGGGTGAAACACTTTATACAGATAAAAATGGACAAGGGGATTTCTGACACATTCATGCTTCAGATGTATCAGTGGAAGACACTGACACAGTGTAAAACAGCATGTAAGACTGTGATTCTGCCAGGCAGAGAGAAACAAGTATGATTAATCTGCTGGTAAGTGAGTCTCCATCTACGACACCTAATCATCGTCTTAAGTGCATCGTCCTCTTCTCAGTCCTGGACATCAAAGTAGTCAATTATTGGCTCCTTGATTATCTTCTGTAAATTATTGCTCCCAGAATTCCTGAAAAGCAAACAAAGATTGACCTATCTTTTCTTCTCTGGGAGAAACACACAAATCTTCCGAAAGTCAAGGACTGACTTGATTAACCACTTTGTGAAGCTTTGATAAGACAGAACAGCAAACACAAACTGGTTATTGCTGAAATTTGGCAATGGGCACACAGGTTTTCATTGATACTATTATTTCTACTATAAAAAATATCCATAAGAAGCCAAGTGCTGGTGGCCTACATATGTAATCCTAGCTACTCAGGAGGATGAGATCTGAGGATTGCAGTTCAAGGCCAGCCTGGACAGAAAAATCCATGAGACTCTGATCTCCATTTAACCACCAGAAAATCAGAAGTAGCATTGTGGCTCAAAGTAGTAGAGTGCTAGCCTTGGGCAAAAGAGCTCAGGGACAATACCCAGGCCCCACGACCAAAAAGAGAGAAAGAAATAACACTGGGTGCTGATCATTCACACCTATACTTCTAGCTACTTAGGAGGCTGAGACTGAAGCCAGGCACTGGTGGCTCATGCCTATAATCCTAACTACTCAGGAGTCTGAGATCTAAGGATCATGGCTAGTCAGTGGGACTCTCTTTTTTTTTTTTTTGGGTCATGGGGCTTGAACTCTGGGCTTGGGCGCTGTCCCTCAGCTCTTCAGCTCAAGGCGAGCACTCTACCACTTGAGCTACAGCACCACTTCAGTGAGACTCTTATCTTCAATTTACCACCAAAAAGCCAGAAGGGAAATTGTGACTCATGGTAGAGTGCTAGCTTTGAGTGAAAAAGCTCAAGAACACCACCCAGGCCCCGAGTTCAAGCTCCAGGAATGGTACCAAAAACAAAAACAAAAAACAACATTCAAGTCATATGGAGGTAAATAAAAGATGAAGTCTCCATACACTCCCTATACTGCCAGCTCTTTTTTGCCCAGCTATACACTGCCAACTCTCCCTGTAATCCCATTTCCATACCCATAGTGATGATTGTTAACTAGGTAATGTTCCAGTTTTAATTCGGTGACAGACTTAATCCACTTCCCAGGACACCAGCTACACTGTGGAAATTATGTCCAGTCATGCCTTCCCTGGTGTGGAATTGGGATTACAAACAGCAAACTTAAGTACTCCTTGGACTGAACAAACATATGACACTTTACTTAACCTTAATTAATGCTACATCCTAAGGCCAAACCCAAGGGGGTCACCAGTGGCTGATGTAGCTCAGGTCGGTTCACCCTTGTTGGCTTTGATGACCAAATGGTCTCGTAGGAAAGCAACTGAAGAATACTTACTTGTCTGCCTGATGTCTGTGATGAGGAATTGGTGGTGGAGGCCGTGTCTGCAACTCCCTTTCAACCACACCTGTCAGCGTGGTGGGAGGACAAATAGACTTCCCTCTGATAAGAGAAAACACAATACTCAAGTGAGAATTGCTACAGAGATGAGGCAAATGAGTACAAACTCAGCCTTTGACTTCGGCACTGTGATGTTGAGCAATTCCTCATATAATCTGTCTCTCTCAGACATGGTCACTTGCATTTACCTTTCCATTTACCCCTGACTCACTGTTGTGTTGCCTGCTTCCTCCCAGCTATACTTCGTTGGAAATTCTTCTGATGACCTCAGCTTCTGAAAATGACCCCAGTTTCTTCCTGTCCTCTTCTGACTCACACTACTACCTGTTTCCCCTGATGGCAAAACACTGTTTACAGAGAATGCCTTGAGATGGAGTCCGGCATTCTTTCTGTTTTCCTTAGGCCAGGAGGGCAGAACCAGGAACAGGAGACAGAGAAGGACAAGGGAATTTATATACTTCTATGCTTTGATGAGAAAGCCATCCTGCTCAGGCCCCCAGGGTTGTTCCCTCTACTTCCAGAAATGTCACCTTTAGAATTTGTCATGGATTAGGGCAGACATGTGGCATGTGCACCTTAAGTGTACCTGTCCTGTGGAATGGGGCAGGGGCTTTAGATCATGGTAAAATGGGTGTCCTAGATCAGATTTTGCTTCTATTATCCTAATAGAGGAAGCAAGGAAAGCAAATATCGATACACTGGGTCTCCTGGGTTCAGTCTGCCCTTCTAAGGAGTTCCTCTTGGAACAGGAAGATCAACCCACCTGATGGCAGTGACCACAACATTGCGCTTTGGTTCACTGTCATAGCTCACACTCTCCAGGCCATAAACTTGGGCCAGGTCATGAATGATCCGGCGGTGATCTCTGTTCATGGGAGGGAAGCAGTGGCTTTTCTTACTGTTCTTTCCCTGTATTGAGGGAAGAAATGACTGATTGATATCATCCTGAAAACAGAAAACACAACTATGCTTATCACAGAACAGCTTGGCCAACCAGAAGTTACTGAATTTTAGAGGTTCACATTATACAGTATACTTCCCTACCTGCTATGTAATCCCAGAGGGGTTTGGAATGATAGGAACTGATACATTTCTATGCTTTGATGAGGAGAGGGACAGGGTTTGGGACCAAAAGGTAAATGAATTGAGACTTTAGTGGAGAGCCTAATTGTTTCTCCTGAGGAAGCTAGGGAGTATATGATATCCTCCCCCCCCTCCCCCACCACCATGAAATGACTAAATAAGCCGAAGACCTAAAACAGCAGTATGAGCTAGGTGCTGGTGGCTCATGCCTGTAATCCTAGCTACTCAGGAGGCTGAGATCTGAGGATCTTGGTTTGAAGCCAACTTAGGCAGGAAAGCCTGTGAGACTTATCTCTAATTAACTGCTCCCAAAAAAGGTGGAAGTGGAGCTAAGGCTCAAGTGGCAGAGTGCTAGCCTTGAGCAAAGAAGCTCAAGGACACTTCTCAGGCTGAGTTCAAGCCCCAAGACTGGCACAAAGAACAACAAGAAAAACCCAACAAAAACAAACAAGAAAAACAGAAGTATGTGACAAAGACATGCTCCAGTTATAATTAGGAGCGGAAAATACATTCCACTTTCTTCTGCAGGAAAGTGGTAAGGTAGGGAATGGGAAGAGGGCAAGGAAAACAATAGGAAGGATATAGACAAGGAGCTAAAGCAGCCATCTTCTAGTCCCCACTGATCATAAAGGGAACCAATGATGTGTTAGCTGCTTCTGACTAAATTAAGACTTTTCAGTTAAGTCTACCTCCTTGCATTCATGGCTGATTCCACGACATGGGCCTTACTCTCATGAAGTAGTCTTATCTCCACTGCTCTTCAGCAACAGTCATACAGTGTTTCATCTTCCTCCAGGGTTTCTGTCTTGCCTTTGAGGTAACAAAGGAAGAGCGTGTTCTCTTCTCACATGGTTTTTGGGAAAGATTAAGATCCTCAAGGAAGCTGTGGCTTTTTCCTATAACTAGCCTGAATGTGTTTTGGGGACACGATTTGCTCTTTTTAAAAAAAATCAGGTTGGCCCTGGAGAAATATCTATTTGGATTTTTTTTTCAACCTTATTCACAGCCTCCACAAGGGTTTCCATTTCCTTCTCAACGTCACTGACAAACTTTAAGTCCTTCCTGAAATGAGAAACCATCATAGTTAATTCCATCTGTTCCTGCCCTTTTAGGAACCCCTTTTACCCACCCTCTGCCTATAAAGTGCATACAAGACAATGTTGTCAGAAGAATTGTAAGGATCAGAAATTGTAAGATAACTTGAGAATCACAAAACAGAAAAAGAAAAGGCAAACATGACAAGAGAAGGAGGAAGGAAAAACAGTCATCAGAGGACCAGGAAATAGTAGAACAAAAGTTACTGCCCCAAGTGAAAAACGTGATTATGAGACCTGGGTGTACAGAGGTGGAATGTGACCCAGAAATCCTTCATTCAGCCTGGTCCAGCCCTTGGCAGGTTCATAATCCTGCCACAGGGTCATTTTCTCAACCCTAAGTTCAGTTCTTTGAGGGATCAGCTTCAAGAAACTAGGGATAGGTTTTATGAAATAACATGTAATTTATTACAATAAGTAAATCAGAAACACATACTAGTTTATACTAAACACTCTAATATATCACCAATTAAAAAGTAGATAACAAGTTACAAAAAAAGCAAACAAAAAGAAAAGTTACATACCTGGCATCATCTTTCAAACTATCACTGAATTTTGAGCCTGAAGATCTTACATTGAAAGGATCAGAATCATCACTGATATCAAATGCCTCTGCCAATCTCCTAGAATCAAGAGAGAATACAAATACAAGAAGGGAAATTATCTTCTACTGCGCAGTAAAATAGAATAATTATCAAGTCCTAAGTTCTTTATGTATTGTCTCATTTCAGTAAACTAGAACACTAAAGAAAGAACAATTTGGGATAAATGTAGTACTGTCTCCACTGAAGAAAATACACAAAACGCATCTAATTTGGATTTGAGTGAGCTGACTACTGGAGACTTGGATTCTTTAGGGGAAAAGAAGGCTGGGTTTCTGAGATAATTTATCTGAGGTTTAAATCAAGAATAAGGTAAGTGAGGTACCAGTAGCTCATGTCTATAATCCTAGCTACTTAAGAGACTGAGATCTGAGGATTGTGGATCAAAGCCAGCCTGGGTAGACAAACCTAAGACATTCATCTCAATCCTCACAATGACTATGTAAAGCAGAAATTATTATCACCGTTGACAGATTCTTAAGAAGAAAATATGACTAGACCAAGGTTATGAGCTTTGGGAAACTAGATTCATACTCCAATCTGACTTTGGAGCTCTCAACAGCTCAATACTGTCTCTCAACTACAAAAAGATATATTCTCATATTTTGGAGGACGTTAGTGTACTCAATGCATTTCGAAATGGCAAGAACTTTTCTCAAGTTCACATTTTGTAGCACTGTAACTAAGGGTTCTAAAAAGGCAGGAAGTTTGAAAGTTGCCATGAGAGTCAAGCCAAGGGAGAGATGGACAGCACCACTAGGCATCACATTACCTTCTACATATTCACTTAAAACTACCCTACACATTCTTCTATTAATCCAGGAAAATGATTACAGTTAAAAAGACAAGTGCGGGTAAAAATATGTTGTAATGGGAATTTCCATCCTGTTAGAAGGATGTTGTTTAGGCAAATCGACTGAAACTGAACATTTATTTGTATACTGTATCAGCAATTCTACTCCTGTTTATATTTAACAGAAGCAAGTGCATATATACAGTAAAAAGTAAAAATGTTCTTAACAGCACTATTTATAATCCCCAGTAGTGATGACAATACACATGCCCATAAATGGTAGACTGGTTCAATATATTAATGCAGCAAAATATCATGCAGAAGTGAAAATGTATAGAACAACAGTGAGGGTCACAAATATAATAAAATAAACTATATTATGTTATTTAAGCCAAGCACAGATGGCTCTTACCTATAATTTTTTTTTTTGTCGGTCGTGGGGCTTGAAATCGGAGCCTGGGAGCTGTCCCTTAGCTCTTCAGCTCACGGTGAGCACTCTACTACTTGAGCCACTGTGCCATTTCTGTTTTTCTGATGTTTAATCAGAGACAAAAGTCTCATAGACTTTCCTGCCTGGGCTGGCTTTGAACTGCAATCCTCAGATCTCAACCTCTTGAGTAGCTAGGATTACAGGCCTGAGCCAGTGGCACCCAACTTTGCCCTGTAATCTTTACTACTCAGGAGGCTGAGATCTGAGGATCATGGTTTGAAGACAGCCAGGGCAGTAAAATCTGTGAGACTTTTATTTATTTAATTAATTAATTTATTTATTTTGGGTCCAGTTGTGGGGCCTGAACTCTGGGCCTGGGCGCTGTCTCTCAGCTCTTTAGCTCAAGGCTAGTACTCTACCACTTGAGCCACAGTGCCACTTCCAGCTTTTTTTTGTTTTGCTTATGTGGTGCTGAGGAACCGAACCCAAGGCTTCATGCGTGCAAGGCCAGCACTCTACCACTGAGCCACCTTCCCAGCCCCAATCTGTGAGACTTTTATCTCCAATTAAGCACTAAAAAGCCAGTAGTAGAACTGTGGCTAAAGCTCAGTGACAGTGCCCAAGGCACTGAGTTCAAGTCCCAGGACTAGCTCACATACACACACAAACAAAAAATTATGTTATCTTTTTTTTTGTTGGTTGGTTGGTTGTGGGACTTGAACTCTGGGCCTGGGCACTATCCCTGAGCTCTTCAGCTCAAGGCGAGCACTCTACCACTTCAGCCACAGTGCCACTTCCAGTTTTCTGGTGGTTTCCTGGAGATGAGTTTCACAGACTTTCCTGCCTGGGCTGGCTTTGAACCACAATCCTCAGAACTCAGCCTCTTGAGTAGCTAGGATTGTAGGTGCGAGCCACGGGTGCCCCACTTATGTTATCATTTTATACAAAGTTCAAAATAGGACAAAACTAAAGTGCTAAAATCAGGACAGACATTACAACTTTGTGGAGTCCAAGAGAGGGCTCTAGTAATTTTCTTTTTTTTTTTTTTTTTTGTAACCCTGGTGCTGTTTCCACCACTGTATTCATTATTCACTGCTCTGTACACTTACATTATACCTTAGTAAACAAGTCAGACATTTTTCATTTTTTAAAGTCTCTTATCTCTGCTGGAATCAGGAAGTTGGCCAGACACAAAATAAGCATATTGTGGCATGTGATATTTATATTACACCCTAAACCACACAGCTCATGTTTCTGCCACATGCTGAATTTACTTGAGTGGTTTATTCTTAGAGAATTCAAGTTCTTGATGATCACATTTCTGATGCTGTCTGATAACAGTAATAATTCAGATCACTCCCTCCCAGGAATTACACTGGGCTCAAGGAGAAGTAGATAACAAGCTGTTGAAACCACTTACTTTTTCCTTTCCAAGGCTGAGCATTCCTCATCGCATTCTAGCCTTGAAAAGCAAATGAAAAACAAAAACACAAAGTCAAGGCACAAACTTCACAGCTCCTATTCAGCAAGAAAATCTTAGGTAGACCACCCAAGAACAAGGCCACTACTTTAGAGGTTTCTAACACCCTCTACCCCAAAAATTTCATTGCTTCCTTTGGGCCCTAAGCCAGGGATGGCTGGTGAGAGGGACATAGGAATACAGGAAGTCTAGGAATCCTCAGTGGGCTTCAGGGTGTTCCCTGGATCCCCAGTGTCTAAAATGCTTCACAAATATCCCCTTCTAGGTGCAGTTATCATTCTGTAGGCTTGCTGTGTGCATTCCTGCCAACTACCTGGAATGAGGCCTGGATAATGTCCTCTGGTCTTAGCCATGTCCTGAGTAAGATCTGTTAGGTTAGCGTGTGTGGCTTCAACATCTAAATTGGGGGAAGATATGCTTTATGTGTGAGGGACCACTGTTGGGAGACTAAGATAAATGTTATGCTCTCTACAAATTAAGTCTAACTGGAGAAAGAAGCTAGCTATATCAATCAATACACTTTCAAATTTACCTGGCTTGTTGAACTTCCTTCTTAGTAATTAGCTTGCTGATCTCCACTGAATCTCCAAGCTGCATGTCTGTTATTTTAGAAGCCATAGAAATAGCAGCTATTCTGAAACACAAAAAAGAGAAAGGGATACAGAAGCCTCTTTCCAAGCCAAACTATCAAAAGATAATTTGTATGGCCTTGTAAGCCTGTCCATTACCAGCTACCTCCACATGTGTGGCATATGTCCTCAATTAGATTCCAAGCAGCTACACAGGAAGTGAAGAGGTTAACAATTCCTCAATACCTCCTTGAACATCCAGACCAAGGGTCATCATCCTAGGTATTCAACAGTCAACCTGATGTCTATTCATGCTTAAGGTCCTATATCTAAGACACACTTCTACATATAATCAGAGATACAACCAACCAGTTTTTCCCTAATACCTCTTCATACATATATGTAGACCTCTGTATGACCACATGGGTTCCAAGATTCCCAGAGTAATCAGAAGCCCATGTTGGGAAAGAGACTTCAGGACATCTTCCTTTCCTATCTCACAGTACAATAAGACGAGGCAGTGGGGTGGAATGAGAGGGGAAGAAAGAGGAAGAAAAATAAAAAATATTCCTCAAATTAAAATAGTGAACAAAACAACTTTAAAGCAGCATCTTTTCTTTCAATGTGAAAAATTCAACTTGTAAAAATTTATTGTAAAACTTTCTAGTGTTAGGGTTAAAGTTCTACTGGTAAGAGTGCTAGCCTAGATGTGTGAAGCCTGCAGATCTGATCTCTTAGCATTAGAAACTAACAAAAAACAAAAATGAACAAGAAAAATTTCCACAAGATTATATACACACAAATTTTCTTCATCTAGACCCACAAGCTCCATTTTGGGATTTTGCTAGTTAAAGGAATCTTACAAATTTGTCTGCCTAGGCTGGCTTCAAACCACAATCCTTAGATTTCAGCTTCCTGACTACCTAGCATTACAGTCATGAGCCACCAGTATCCAGAAAATAAATCCTCGTAAAAAGCATGTAATCTCCATATTGCTTAAAAAAAAAAATTCAGTAGTGCTAACCTTTGATAAGTACTGGATGCTTCAGAGCAAATCATCATCTCTTTTCTTCTTCCACATTCACACTGTAGCTCTACCTGAAATACGATTTGCCTGGAGTTACTGTTAGTACGTGGGAACCATAAGAACAAGCAGGCTTCTCTCAAACCACAGCAGAGAAGAGTGTCAGTGAGTCTCTTTTTTCAAGACAGCAGAAAGTAACCACATGTGCAAACTGACAACATGGTAAGTGACATACTAGGAATGACATGGCCTACAATACAAACCTTGGCTTTACAAGCGGTCACAGGGCAGGGTAAGCCGGGGTGGCAGGATGCCATACATGGGTGGCCACAGTTGGCTCTGGGAGTGGTGCAGGACTGCTTACAGGTCTCATCCACAAGACATTCTCCTTTGTGACAAAGTCTCTGACACTTGTGCATCCCACATGGAAGCATGGCATTGCAGGGTAATCCGCAAGAGATATCAACCAGGTGACAAGGGATGTTGCTTCGTAACTAGGAGAAAAGGAAGTAGCCAGGTTCTCATTTCTGTATGGGGTTTAGGGTGGTGTTTTTTTGTTTTTGTCCATGCTGCGGATTGAATCCAGGGCTTTGAACATGTTAGGTAGGCATTCCACCACTGAGTTATATGTCCAGCATGGTTTTTTTTTTTTTTTTTGAAACAGAATCTTGATACATAGCCTAGGTTAACCTTGAACTTCTAATCATCCTGCTTCAGACTCTGGAGCGCTAAGATTACAGGTATATACAACCTTGACTATGATAGTGGTTACATGACCGTATGGATGCTTTTGTTAAAAAAAAACAAAACAACAACAACAAAATCAATCTGAAAAGGTTTTTTTGCTGTCAGTTGTGGGGCTTGAACTCAAGGCCTGGTTGTTGTCCGTAAGCTTTTCTGCTCAAGGCTAATGCGCTACCACTTTGAGCTCTCTCTCTCTTTTTTTTTGTCAGTCTTGGGGCTTGAACTTCTGGGCCTGAGCACCATCCCTCAGCTCTTCAGCTCAAGGTGAGTGCACTACCATTTGAGCCACAGCACAACTTCTGGTTTTTCTGGTGCTTTACAGGAGGTAAGTCTCATGAACTTTCCTGCCAGGCTGGCTTTAGACTGTGATCCTCAGATCTCAGCTTCCTGAGTAGCTAGGATTATAGGCGTGAGCCACCAGCACCCGGCTTTTGAACTCTTTTTTTCTTTTTTTTTTTTTTTTTTTGGGTCTAGTCATGGGGCCTGAACTCTGGGCCTGGGCGCTATCCCTCAGCTCTTCAGCTCAAGGCTAGCGCTCTACCCCTTGAGCCACAGCGCCACTTCTGGCTTTTTTTCCCCTGCTTATGTGGTGCTGAGGAATCGAACCCAGGGCCTCAGGCCTGCAAAGCAAGCTCTCTACCACTGAGCCACCTTCCCAGCCCTTTGAGCTCTTTTTATCTGAAAATAATCAATTTGATTTTCAAAGTCTGAGAGGTTAGTCTGAAAAAAAAAACAACCCCAAAACAGAAACAAATTTGAATTTTAATAATAATGCTCTTTATGATACAAAAATATCTGTGGTAGTAGCCACATGTAACCTGAGACAAATTTTCTAAGGTAGGCAACAAGAAATGAGGCCAGACAACTAGAAATACTTGGAAATTCTACAGTTGTCTCAGAAAGTGGTAGCCAATGTAGGAGCTATGCCAGCTGGAGAGTGATGTTCACAGTAGAGAATGAGGGAGCTGTGCCTCATTCCCACTCTCAGCCACTGGAACACATGGAGGTCCACAGAGGCAGTGCTGGCTGGGGCAAGAGAGCTGGATAAGCACGTGGTGAGTTTGTCTTGCTGAGGAAAAGTGACAAGTGGCAAAATGCCATTGTGTACAATCTTCATGTAAATTTGCTAAGAGCACAAGCACCTGGATGTGCCACAAAAATAAAACAAAACAAAAGAAGGAAAATCTCAAGACACAGCAAAGGCAGCCAAGGTTCATTATCAAAGATAAATGAAAACCCGTATCTGTGCTAAAGGGGAAACAAAAAAGGAGTTCAAGGACTCCAATGTACCCAAGAGACTTTTTCCAGTCTTCTTGTTCTACGTATTGTAAATAAATAAATACATACACACATACAAGAATATTTTGGCCTATCCTTTGGGTAATGTTGTCTAGGAACTGAGGCAGATAAAGTCTTGTTTTTTTTTTTTGCTTAGGGCTGGCCTCTTAGCACTCTTCCTATCTCAGTATCCCAAGCAGCTGGGATCACTGGTATGTGGAAATGACAGCCTGAACTGAAAGTAAAAATAAGGAAAGATGCTGCTGCCTATAAGGCTATAGGAAACATGCCAAGTGGTGGTACATGCCTATAATTCCAGCTAGTATGGAGGAAGAGATCAGGAGGATAATAGATTAAAGCCAACTGGGAGAAAAAGTTCATAAAAGCCAGGTGCTGGTGGCTTATGCCTGTAATCCCAGCTACTCAGGAGGCTGAGATCTAAGGATCTGGTTCAAAGCCAGCACAGACAAGAAAGTCTGTGAGACTCTCTCTCATTTTTTTTTTCTTTTCTTTTTTTTGTCGGTCAAGGGGCTTGAACTCTGGGCTTGGGCACTGTCCCTCAGCTCTTCAGAATTAAGGCGAGTGTTGGGTTTCTAGTGGTTTATTGGAGATGAGTCTCTGGCCTGGGCTGGCTTTGAACCATGGTCTTCAGATCTTAGCCTCCTGAGTAGCTAGGATTACAGGCATGAGCCACCGGTGCCTGGCTTCCATGAGACTCTTATCTCCAATTAACCACCAGAAAACTGAAAGTGGTGCTATAGCTCAAGCTAGCCTTGAGCTGAAGAGCTGAGGGACAGCACCCAGGCCCAGAGTTCAAGCCCCAAGACAACCCCCCCCCCAAAAAAAAAGCCATGAAATTCCCATTGCTTGTGGTTGCCAGGTGTAGAGGTAGTGAAAGTAACTCTAAAGATCATGAAGGAATGTTTAAGTAAACTCTTCTATACCTTAATTGTGATGGTGGTTACTGTCTGGATAGATACATTTGTTGATAACAAAAAAAAACTCCACAGACCTTTACATTTAAAAGGCTATTTTATTGCATAAACATTTTAATGCGATAGAAAGCTGTTTCTTAAGAGTATATTTATGGGCTAGAAGTGTAGCTTAGTGGTAGAGTGCTTGCCTAGCAAGCACGAAGCCCTGGATTTGATTCCTTAGTATCACATAAACAGAACCGGCCAGAAGTGGCACTGTGGCTCAAGTGGTAGAGTGCTAGCCTTGAGCAAAAGAAGCTCAGGGACAGTGCTGGGCCCTGATTTTAAGCCACAGGACTGGAAAGAAAAAAAAAAATTAAAAAAATTTGAGAAATGAGACTAACAACTCTTGTGTAAGTAAATCATAAATTTCTTACTGGGATAAAGAACATCTCAGAGAGAAAACTTACCTCGTGTTTGCCCATGCACCACTTCTGAGTCAGGAAAGTACAAGGGGGGCACTTTTCCTCACTATGACAAGAATGGTACACTGCAGGAAGAGAAAGGTAACATTAAGAATTAATCTCTAGGTAAGGCCATATAAACTACATGAAACATTAAAAATGATGTATGATATAGAACTTTAAACTTTGGGGCTAGAAACTGGAGGGATAGCTTGCTTAGCAGGAGCAAGGTCTAAAGTACCATAAAAACCTAAATAAAAAATAAAGAAACTAATTCTGGTACTCAGAATACTTTTTCTAAATGGTCACAGGAAAGTAAAAGTATCTTTTCACACTGAAGTATTGAAGAATGAGCACAAGTAGAAAAAGCAGTCCAAAATGAGATGGAAAGGGACATGCCAAATCCCAGGTGTAGATGAGGCAGCTTTCACTCTATCTCCTGCAGATGTTCATTTGTTCATTTGCTTTCCTTACGATGTATCTGCTTAATAATAATCAGGTATCTGCCATGACTCTTAAACTGCTTCTAAAGACAAGCATGGTGATATACACCTGTAATCCCAGCTACCTGGAGTCAGAGGTAAGAAAACCATGGTACAAGGCTTGTCCAGGGAAAAACAAGGAACAAGGGCTGTTATCCGAGCATGACCTCAGAGCAGTTAAACAAAAACATGTTGAACATGGTATGAACAGGCTGTAAGGTATGGAGAAGAGAGACTCACCTGGATGGTCACATTCATGAATTCTGGCACAAGTCTGGGAACACTCAGGGGGCCTAGTGCCACAGGGAACTGGAGGATAGATGACTGATGCACCACAGTGGCAAGTTAATTCATCAAAACCTGGTGAAACAAAAAACAAAAAGTAGATGAAACGAAAGAATCCTTCCTGAGTTTGGAATATACAGATATTAAGATGCACATAGAGAGGGGCTGGGAAGGTGGCTCAGTGGTAGAGCACTTGCCTTGCATGCTCCAGGCCCTGGGTTCGATTCCTCAGCACCACATAAGCAGAAAGAAAAAAGCCGGAAGTGGCGCTGTGGCTCAAGGGGTAGAGCGCTAGTCTTGAGCTGAAGAGCTGAGGGACAGCACCAAGGCCCAGAGTTCAGGCCCGACGACCGGACCAAAAAAAAAAAGATGCACATAGAGATATGTATGTGTGTGTGTGTGTGTGAGTATATGTTTAAAAGTGAGTTTGAGTATTACAATAAAAAGCTGTCAATATATATATATATATTTTTTGGGTCTAGTTGTGGGGCCTAAACTCTGGGCCTGGGTGCTGTCCCTCAGCTCTTCAGCTCAAGACTAGCGCTCTACCCCTTGAGCCACAGCGCCACTTCCGGCTTTTTTCTTTCTGCTTATGTGGTGCTGAGGAATCGAACCCAGGGCCTGGAGCATGCAAGGCAAGTGCTCTACCACTGAGCCACCTTCCCAGCCCAAGCTGTCAATATTTTAAAGATCTGCATAACACAGTCAACATTTGTTTGTATACTACTGTATACAAATGTATACTACTGTACGAACGTGTAGATAAAAGCCAGATGTAGTGCCACATATTTATAATCAAGCACTTTGGAGGCTTAGACAGTATGGTTATCAGTTCAAAGCCAGTCTGGATCACAGAGCAAGACCCTGTTTCAAAAGCCAAACCTAACCAAAAATCATGCATGTGTTAAAAAAAAATTCACTCAAACTATAAGACAGGCTGGCTGCTGGTGGCTCATACCTGCAATCATAGCTAGTCAGGATGCTGAGATCTGAGGATAGTAGTTCAAAGCCAGACAAGCTAGAAAAGTCCATGAGACCCTTATCTTGAGTTACCACCACACACACACAGACACACACAGACACACACAGACACACACACACACAGACACACACACACACACACACACAGACACACACACACAGACACACACAGACAGACAGACAGACACACACACACACACACACACACACAATTGTGGCCCAAGTTGGTAGAGCACTAGCCTTGAGCACAAAAGCTCAGGCACAGTGCCCAGGCCCAGAGTTAAAGCCCCAGTACCGGCCCCTTGCAGCCCTTTCCCCAAAAAAGGACAAGACAGGTCAGTGTATTGCAATGAGAAAATTATCACTGACTTTCCCTTTCTAAAATAAGGCTGAGTTTTGTGTAATATTAAAGAGTACTAACAATTATTTGAAAAGGTTTCAATTTTTTTTTTCTATTCCAACTAGCTATCTGTATGAGGCTGGATCTTCTCATATACCTCAACTATACTGCAACAGACTGAAGGCAGAGGCAGAAGAGAATCCAGCTATCTTCTGTAAAACCAGACATGCAATTTACTATTTTTAACAGTTTTTTAAAAATGTGATTTATGTTAAGATGCAATGAATATATTAAAGACAGAGGAAGAGGAGGATCCCATTAATAAACCAGGCCTTTTCTCTTAAGTTTTGTACAGTTTTGTTTTTTTAATTTTTTTGGGTCCGGTTGTGGAGCCTGAACTCTGGGCCTGGGCACTGTCCCTCAGCTCTTCAGCTCAAGGCTAGTGCTCTATCACTTGAGTCACAGCGCCACTTCCGGCTTTTTTCTTTTTCCTTATGTGGTGCTGAGGAATCGAACCCAGGGCCTCAGGCATGCAAGGCAAGCACTCTACCACTGAGCCACCTTCCCAGCCCCATGTATACTTTTTTTTAAAATTTTGCTGTGACTCTAGATCCAAATAAGGGTTTTACAAGTTCTTCACTGGGTTTTATGGAGGTATCCTTTACCTTCCTGTGTTAGCCTCTTAAAGCACTGTCAGCCTTAAAAGGGCATAGGAAAGGGTGGGATTTTTGCTTGTTTGAAACAAGGGTCCCACTATGTAGCTCAGCTGGCTCTGAATTTCTTGTTGTCCTGCTTCTGCCTTCCAAGTGCTGGAATTACAGGTTTGTACCTCCAAGTTTCAACCTACCTGAAGTATATTGTTCAGTAATCCAAATCAATCTTAGCAAATCAATCTTTCAAAATACATTATGCCTGAATTTCTAGGAAACTTGTTTTTTTGGGGGGGAGTGGAAGGTGGAATTTGAGACAGGTAGGCCTGAAGATAGAGCTATCTGTAGGTCAGATAAGCTCAAACCCATAATCTTCATGACAATGCCTACTTAGTGTGTTAGGATTATAACAGTATGCTACTGCATGAGACTTAGGAAACTTGTGAAAATGTAGAGTGAGGTTGGGGACATAACTCAAGTGATAGAGCTCTTGTCCTAGCAAGCAAGCATGATGCCCTGAGTTCAATTCCTAGTAGGAAGAAAACAAAAAAAGAAGAAAGAGTTATAGAGAGCGATGACACTCACTGGCTTGCCAACATGTCTGGCAATTCCCTCGATGACAAGGTTCTTCACATCTATGAAGGCCACAACGGAGTTTCCTCCCACAAATCAAAGGACATTTGTGCTCCTTATCCTAAAAGAAGAAATTTCTGTTTATTCATAAATAATATATATATGTGCATATATATACATATACATAAATGTTCTCCATAAAGACAGGCTACAAAAAACAAAGTTCAACACATTTATGGATGGAATGATATTGGAGAACAGCTTTAAAATAACAGGAAGGGGGCTGGGAATGTGGTAGAGTGCTTGCCTAGCATGCATGAAACCCTGGGTTTGATTCCTCAGTACCACATACACAGAAAAAGCCAGAAGTGGCACTGTGGCTCAAGTGGTAGAGGGTTAGCCTTGAGCAAAAGAAGCTCAAGGACAGTGCCCAAGCCCTGAGTTCAAGCCCAAGGACTGGTAAAAACAAAAAATAAAAAACAACAAACAAAAAAAAAGGAAGAGGGAAAAGGTAGGGATACAGAAGAGAAAAGATAAGCATGAGTTGATCACTGCTGGAGCTAAATGTTGTGTAGATGTGATTTACTACATTGGTCTCTTTTTGTATATGTTTGAAACTGGTAAAAGTCTTTAGACCTTCAAATACTCATTTATCAGTCTCAGCATATAGCATAATTTCACCACTCTTCACTTTGTCAATGTAAACACTAAAAAAAAAAGATCATGTATATATAATGATCATGTATGTATACATACATATATACATATGCATTACCTAAGTATGGATACTGTGCTATCTTATCTTGTTTGTACATATACATGTATATGCATATATGGTTATGTATATAGACATGTGTTATCCTATCATATATACACATATACATATATATATAATTTTTATATAGGTGTATGTATAAGAAACACAAGAAAACAGTATCAACAGTCAGGATGTGCTTCTTGATAGTAGTTTCATAGAAGTAAGTATCTCAAATAAATGAAACTTGTCCCTTTAGAAAATGCCACAGTAAAAAAAAAAAAAAAAAGAAAATGCCACAGTAATTTTCTCCACCAAGTATATGAAGCCCAAAGCTCAAGTTGCTAAGTCCAGGTATTTGTTAACAAATACCTTCTTACAGAGGATGGTGTGTTCATATAGAATCCTTGGGCCTTGGGGTATGCAGGCTGCTGTTTTTCCTCTTTCTCTTCTTCCATACTGCCCCTAGATGCCACTGTCTGACTTCCTGACTTGGCTGAGGTTTAAAAAGACTCAGTCTCAACAACAACAAAAAAAGACTCAAGTCTCTCTGCTGAGAACAATGAGGTCACTCAGACTGTTAAATAGCGGCTCCTTCCACTGAGTTCTGTATCTGGGCCACACTTCAGATGGTCAAGTCTTTTGGATGAATGGAATCTGATACAGATTATATAATGGTAAGTCCACTTACCACACAGCATATCTCATTACATTTATGCCGTCCACATAACCGCTTCTTGTTACACCGCTTGTCACACATAAATGTAGCATCTGCTGTGGCCAATTAAAAAAAAAAAGAAAACAAACATGTAGAGGATGTAAACATTCATTCAATACACATGAATGACTACAGGCTGAAAAAATAAAATAACGTAAATACAAAAAGATGAAAATGCATATTAAAACATTATTGGGGTGGGAGGCATGGGCTCAGTTTGGTAGGATGCTGGCCAATGAACAAAAGCATCAGGTATCAAGTTTGAGTCCCAGTCTCAGACCAAAACATTTTTTAGGTCAATGGTAGAACAAGCACAAGGCTCTGAGTTCAGTCCCCAGTACCACATTAAAAAAAAACACACCAAGATTATAAAGTTTTGGGATGGGAATGTGGCTTAGTGGTAGAGTGCTTGCCTAGCATTCATGAAGTCCTAGGTTTGAGTCTTCAGTACCACATAAACAGAAAAAGCCAGAAGTGGTGCTGTGGCTCAAATGGTAAAGTGTTAAGAGTTAAGCAAAAGAAGCTCAGGAACAGTGCCCAGGCCCTGAGTTCAAGCCCCAGGACTAGCAAAAATAAAAAAATTAAAAGTTTTCACTTGTCATGTCGACAAAAAATTAGAAAAAAATCAAGACTGACTACTGTAAGCTATGGATGAGGATATAGAGAAAAAGGTACACTCATATTTAATATATGTATATGTTTGCATATACTTTTAAAGTACATATGGACCTACCAAAAACTTAAGTGGGGGCTGGGACTGTACCTCAGTGGTAGAGTCCCTGACTGGTCTTAAGTTTGATCCTCAGGACAAACAAATAACATCTTCCTCCCTGAAAAATAATTTAAGTGGAAATTCCATTTTAAGGAATCTTTCACATATTTTAAACTGGGAGGCAGAAGGACCTAGAGATTAAGATTAGTAGAGCAGTTGCCTACCAATATGTGAGGTCCTGGGTTTAATCCGCAGGAGAAAATTGGCTAATACATCAAAGGCAACACAAGGGAAAAAATGTATAAATTTAATTGCATAAAATTAAAAGCTTTTGTGTATCAAAGGATACCATAAAGCAAGTGAAATGACAACCCACATAATAGAATATTTATAAATCTCATATCTCATAAGGGTTTAGGATCTAAGATAAAGAATACTATCACAAAGGACCAACACACTCAATTAAAAATTGTACAAAGGACTTGGAGAGATCTTTTTCCAAAGATGATATACACATGGCCATCAAGAACATGAAAAAATGTGCAGGATTATTCACTATAATCAAAAGGTAGAAACAATCCAAATACCCACCAACTAAATGAATAGACAAGTGAAATGTGGTACCTAGATAAGGCTGGGTGCAAGTGGCTCATGCCTGTAATCCTAGCTACTCAGGAAGCTGAGATCTGAGGATCATAGTTTGAAGCCATCCTGGGCAGGAAAACTGTGAGACTCTTATCTTCCAAAAAGCTAGAAGTGGAGCTGTGGCTCAAGTAGTAGAGCACTAGCCTTGAGCACAAAACCTCAGGGACAGAGCCCTGGGACTGGCATTTTAAAAAAAGGTCAGCTGGGCACTGGTGGCTTATGCCTGTAATCCTAGCTACTTAGGAGGCTCAGATCTGAGGATGGAGGTTTGGAGCCAGCCTAGACAGTAAAGTCCATTAATTACAGAAAAAGTAAGAAGTGGTGCTATGGTTCAAGTGGTAGAGTGCTAGCCTTGAGCAAAAGGAGCCCAGGTACAGTGCCCAAGTCCAGAGTTCAAGCCCCAGGACTGGTGGTTAAAAAAAAAAAAAAGTTCGGCCTCATTAGTCATTAGGGAACTGCAAAGCCAAACCTTATTTTACACTCACTTAGGAAGGCTTGATTTTTTTTAAACCCAGAAAATAAATTTGGTAAGGATGTGGAGAAATGAAAACCTTTATACATTTCTGATGGGAATGTAAAATGGAAAACAGTATGGCAGTTCTTCAGAAAATTAATACAGGGATGGGAATGTAGCTCAGTGGAAGAGCATGGTTTACATTGTTCAGAGGTAAAACAAAACAAGACATTAAGAAATAGCATAGGGCTGTGCCACCATGGTAGCTTACACTTATAATCTTAGCCACTCAGGAGGCTGAGATTTGGATGATTGTGGCTTAAAACCAGCCTAGGCAGACAAAATTTGAGACACATCTCCAATTAACCAGGAAGAAGCTGAAAGTGGAAGTATGGATCAAGGTAGTAGAACACTAGGTGTTAGTGGAAAAAAGAAAAGAAAAAAAGAAAAACAAATCACAGAATCTAGCAATTCTATTTGTAGCTATGTACCCAAAGAAATGAAAATGTTTTCAAATAAAAACTTGTGTATAAAATTTCAAGCAGGATTATTTATTATAATCAAAAGGTAGAAACAACCCAAATACCCACCAACTAAATGAATAGACAAGTGAAATGTGGTACCTAGATAAAATGAAATATTCAGCCATAAAAAGGGAATTAGCTAGGTGCCTGTGGCTCACGCCTGTAATCCTAGTTCCTTAGGAGGCTGAGAACTGAGGACCTCTGTTCAAAGCGAGCCCAGCAGACAAATCTGTGAGACTTTTATCTCCAGTTAACCAGCAAACAACAGGAACTACAGGAGTTCCTCAAATGATAGAAAACCAGTTTTACATGAAAAAGATAAGCAACAGCACAGGCCCTGAGTTCAAGCCCTAGTACCAGCATAAAAAAAAAAAAAAAGAAAGAAAATAAATGAAAACCAGATGTGGTGGTACACACCTGTAATCCCAGCACTCGGGAGGCTGAGGCAGGAGAATCATGAGTTGTCCAGGCCAGCCTGGTCTATACTGCAAGATTCTGTCTCAAAAATAAACAAAAATGAAAAGATTCAGAATCTCTCTCACCAATGCCTCTTTCTTCCTGATTCTAATAAAAGCTATTTTGTACATGCTGCCTTCTAAAACCTTTCCAAAAAGGCTTTAAGGTGACTTTTAAACAAGACCATATGTGATGGTTATCAAGATAAGGATAGCACCAGGATATAATAGAAATCACCATCAGGACTAGCTAGAGAAGAAACAATGTTCCAGGCCTCAAGGCTAAAAAGGCTGCTGGTTGTGTCTATATCTGAATTCAGCTCTTGATATCTAGCAGTTGAAACAAGCCTGAAGAGGGCCAAGTATCAGAGCTGGCATGTAAAAAGGTAACAGGTACTATTTGTTCCCCAACATTTTACTATAAAAATTTCAAATATATAAAAAAGTTGAGACAACTTTACAGTGAATGTCCAGATTCTACCCAGATTCTATCATTAACATAATTACTTTTCCCATGTATTTATCCATTCTTCTACCCACCCTACCAAGAAGTAAATAAGCCACTGACATGAGTATGCTTGGCTTAATTTAGTAAAGCAAATTTTGCATTTTTAAAGCAAGTTTAGCAAAAGACTTCAGTGTATTTTTCAGCAGTTGAACTAGAATTCAATGATTTTTCTCCCTGATAAAAAGTAGTACAATCTAAGGCACAAAATATAAATTTATCTTAACTGAATTTCAACCAAAATGCAACTCAATTATCTATTAATATGTAGAACATCATTTTCATGCTAGGAGATTTACCCCATACCCCCTTTTCTTGTCATACCTTCACTTTTGAGACTGGTACATGGAAGCTCCTATAGAAGAAAGAAAAAGAAACAATATCTACTTTAGGAGCAATTGAAATAACAGCCTATAGAAAAATGCCAACTAACACATTTATTCACCAGCTTTGCCTACATAAAGCTAACCCAATTATATTAATGTGCTTTATTCACAAACAGACCCTGATTTGTTTCTTTGTACAAACACAGTTCTGACAATCTTTATGATCTGGTTTCCAACCTCATAGATTATGAATCTGAATGGAAAGAGGAGCTGCTAAAGATAAGCAAAGTGAAGACAAGTATTTGTCTGGTCAGTGTGCAAACAGAAAAAGCTATAAAATGTAAATGTAAGAATTGAAAATAGAGGCTAGGGTGGTGACACAGTTGGGAGGCAGAGGCAGAAGGATTATGGATTTGAGGCCAGACTGGGCTATATAGTGAGACCCTGTTTCAAAAACAAGAAAATTAGCTGGGGCTAGTGGCTCACACCTGCAATCCTAGCAACTCAGGAGACTGAGATCTGAGGATTGTGGTTCAAAGCCAACCCAGGAAATAAAGTTCATGAGACTCTTATCTCCAATAAACCACCAGAAAACCAGAAACAGTGCTACGGTTCAAAGTGGTAGAGTGCTAGCCTTGAGCAAAAAGAGCTTAAGGACCCCGAGTTCAAGCCCCATAGCTAACAAAAATAAATAAAAAATAAACAAGGGGCTGGAAATGTGGCTTAGTGGTAGAGTGCTTGCCTTGCATGCATGAGGCCATGGGTTTGATTTCTCAGCACCACATAAGCAGAAAAAGCCAGAAGTGTCCTGTGGCTCAAATGGTAGAGCGTTAGCCTTGAGCTGAAGAGCAGAGGGACAGTGCCCAGGCCCAGAGTTCAGGCCCCATGACCGGCAAAAAAAACAAAACAAAACAACAAAAAACCAGCCGGGTGCTAGTGGCTCATGCCTGTAATTCTAGCTACTCAGGAGGCTGAGATCTGAGGATCCCAGTTCAAAGCCAGCTCAGGCAGGAAAGTCCATGAGACTCTTATCTCCAATTAACTACCAGGAAACCAGAAGTAGTGCTGTGGCTCAAGTGGTAGAACGTTGCCTTGAGCTGAAGAGCTGAGGGACAATACTCAGGCCCAGAGTTCAAGCCTCACAATGGGCCAACCCCCCCCCCAAAAAAACCCAAAACAAACAAACAAACAAAACCCCAAAATTAAAAACAGATAACAAACTGCTGCCATTTAATGCAAGGGTAGGGCAAGTAGCTTTAAATGCCTGGCAACAATGCTGAACTGCAAAAGTAGAACACAGCAAACTTTTTTATTTTTGCCAGTCCTGGGGCTTGAACTCAGGGCCTGGGCACTGTCCCTGAGCTGCTTTTGCTCAAGGCTAGTGTTCTACTTCTTGAGCCACAGCACCACTTCTGGCCTTTTCTGTGTATGTGGTATGAGGCATCAAACCCAGGATTTCGTGCATGCTAGGCAAGCACTCTACCACTAAGCCACATTCCCAGCAACAAACTTTTGGCCTTTTAAAAAACTGGTCTGAGAATGGGACTCTAACTTGATACCTGATGCTTTTTTTTTTTTGTTGGTCATGGGGCTTGAACTCTGGGCCTGAACGCTGTCCCTGAGCTCTTCAGCTCAAGGCTAGCACTCTACCACTTGAGCCACTGTGCCACTTCTGGTTTTCTGAGTGGTTTACTGGAGATAAGAGTCTTATGGACTTTCCTGCCT
>NW_012267311.1:2592379-2622744 GCF_000151885.1 Dipodomys ordii | reverse complement strand
TCTCTCTCTCTCTCTTTTTTTTTTTGCTAGTCCTGGAGCTTGAACTCAGGGTCTGGGCACTGTCCCTGAGCTTCTTTGCTCAAGGCTAGCACTCTCACTTGAGCCACAGCATCATTTCCAGCTTATTTTGCTTATATGGTACTGAGGAATCGAATCCAGGGCTTCACGCATGCTAGGCAAGCACTCTACTACTAAGCCACATTCCCAGCCTCCCTGCGCTTACCAGGCCCCTCCCGCTCCCCCATCTTCTCTATCCAGCAGGATGGGCCTTTACAGACTGATTATTCCATTAGTCACAGGAATATGCTTTGGCATGCATGTTGCTTTGTATAAGAATAGATCTTTTGACCTTTTTTAGGCCTCCATTCTCCAGATTAGACTCAGATCTCCTAAAATTGTATTTAAGGATGGCATCACTGAAATTCTCTTAACTCAGAAAGTTATTTAGGGATAACACTGAAGTTATGATCCATATTAGGTTAAGAACAAGTCTCTTTCAAGGACCCTTTAGGGATCACTTAGTCTTTTTGTCAGTTGTGGGGCTTGAACTCAGGGCCTGGGCACCGTATCTGAGCTCTTTTGCTCAAAGCTAGTGCTGTACCACTTTGAGCCACAGCTCCCCTTCTGGTTTTCTGGGGGTTAATTGGAGGTAAGACTCTCACAGGCTTTCCTGCCTAGGCTGGCTTTGAACCACGATCCTCAGATCTCAAACTTCTGAGTGGCTAAGATTACATATGCCTAAGCCACCAGCACCCGGCTCACTAAAGTCTTTTTCTTATGAATACTATTGTTGTATTCTTTCCATCCTTTAACTTTCAGGCTCTTTGTATCATTGACTCTACTGTCTGTTTCCTGAAGATAACAGGTAATTCAGTTTGGTGCTTTGTTTTGAAATCCAGTCTAAACTTCTGCTTTTGCTTAACACATTCACATTTAATATTATTACTGATATAGCTGGATCTATGTCTGCTGTTTTAATTTCTGTGCATTATCAGTCTCTTTTGTTATTCTTTTCCTCCTTTACTGCTTTCTTTTATATTAAATCAGCATTTTGTATATATATATTGTATCATTTTTATTCCTTTAATAATATTTGTCACTAGAGTTTTAAAAAACTGTTTCTTTTTCTTTTTTGCTGGTCCTGGGGCTTAAACTCTGGGCTAGGGCACTGTTCCTAAGCTCCTTTTCCTCAAGGCTAGCACTCTACCACTTGAGCCACAGTGCCACTTCCAGTTTTTTTCTGTGACTAATTGGAAATAAGTCTCATGGACTTTCCTGCCTGGGCTGGCTTCAAACTGTGATCCTCAGATCTCAGCCATCTAAGTAGCTAGAATTACAGGTGTGAGTTGCTGGCACTTGGCTTAAACTGTTTTCTTTTCCTTTCTTTTTGGGGTATGTGTGTGTGTGTGTCTGTTTTATTTTGAGCTCAACTACTGAACATTTGTGTGTGTGTGTGTGTGTCTGTTTTATTTTGAGCTCGACTATTGAACATTTGTGTGTGTGTGTGTCTGTTTTATTTTGAGCTCGACTACTGAACATTTTCACCCTTTTCCCCTTGAGTTTGAACTCTTTTATTTTTTGCAGTTGTGGGGCTTGAATTTGGGGTCTGGGTGTGGCCCCTGAGCAATTATGCTCAAGACTAAGTGCTATACCACTCTGAGCCCCAGTATCACTGCTGGTTTTATAGCCTTTTTCCCTTGAGTTTGAACTCTTTTATTTTTTGCAGTTGTGGGGCTTGAATTTGGGGTCTGGGTGTGGTCCCTGAGCAATTATGCTCAAGACTAAGTGCTATACCACTCTGAGCCCCAGTATCACTGCTGGTTTTTGAGTGGTTAATTGGAATCTCACAGGGACTTCTCTGTCCAGACTGGCTTCAAACCGTGATCCTCAGATCTTAGCTTCCTGAGTAGCGAGGATTACAGATGTGAGCCATCAGCACCTAGCTGAACTATTTTCTTTCTCTTTTTTTTTTTTGGGTCCGGTCGTGGGGCCTGAACTCTAGGCCTGGGCACTGTCCCTTAGCTTGCAAGGCAAGCGCTCTACCACTGAGCCACCTTCCCAGCCCTAAAACATTTATACTTTTTTTTTTCTTGTCGGTCATGGGGCTTGAACTCTGGGCCTGGGTGCTGTCCCTCAGCTCTTCAGCTCAAGGCGAGCGCTCTACCACTTGAGCTACAGCGCCACTTCCGGTTTCCTGGTGGTTTATTGGAGATAGGAGTCTCACGGTCTCTCCTGCCCGGGCTGGCTTTGAACTGCGATCCTCAGATCTCAGCCTCCTGAGTAGCTAGGATTACAGGTGTGAGCCACAGGCTCAAGATTTTTAAATAAATCTGAATGCTTTGATTTGTTATCTGGTTTTGTCCAGCCCCTGCGTCTGTTAGTAACAGTTACCTGCAATTCAGCAGAGGATTTCCGGGCATTCAATATACATGAAATTCTTACCATATTCATCCATGTTCTTTATGAAAAGAACTCTTCTTGATTTAGAAGATATCTGATCTCCATTTCAAATATCCATTTTTGTGGCAGACAGAACGAAGAGAAAATGGACTAAACACAACTAAACATATTAAAACACTAGAGCATTTCTCTTCTATACACACTGTTTTAAAGTCACTATTTTAACTGATCCTGTTAATACTTAAAAAAGCCGGAAGTGGCGCTGTGGCTCAAGTGGTAGAGTGCTAGCCTTGAGCTGAAGAGCTGAGGGACAGCGCCCAAGCCCAGAGTTCAGGCCCCACGACCGGACCCAAAAAATAAATAAATAAATAAATAAATGGAAGCCAAAGCTGCCTGGCTCTAGCAAAAGAGACACATGATTAGTTTGAAGAGTTTTTTTCTGTTTGATCTGTTGCTGACTTTTCTTTTTCCCAATTAATTTACACATTAACAAGACATTGTCAAGTCACTATAAAACCACCTATGTAGCTGGGCGCCTATGGCTCACGCCTGTAATCCTAGCTACTCAGGAGGCTGAGATCTGAGGATCACGGTTCAAAGCCAGCTAGGGCAGGAAAGTCTGTGAGACTCTTATCTCTAATAAAAATCACTAGAAAACCGGAAGTGGCACTGTGGCTCAAGCGGTAGAGCACTCTTCTTGAGCTGAGGAGCACAGGGACAGCATCCAAATCCAGAGTTCAAGCCCCACAATTGAACAAAAAAACAAAAAACAAAAAATAAAAAACCACCTATGTACATTCTTCAAAGACAGAGTCACAAAGGTTCAGCTGGAAACTCACAGGCCCAATTCTAGTAAACCTTTTCTGGTTACTATATCCAAATAACTGGAAATCACAAATTAGAAGGGGAAACACTAAATATTGGCAAACAAGTACACAAAAAGTATTGCCAAGGGGTTGGAAGGGTGGCTCAGTTGGTAGAGTGCCAGCCAATGAGCAAGCATTAGGTACCAAGTTCAAGTCCCAGTTCAAACAACAAAAAAACTCAAAAAGAAAAAAAGTATTGGCAAGCAAAAACAACAAAAAGCTCAACAATCATTAAAAAAAAAAAATTCAAAGTACATATTGGTATGGGGAAAAGCAGCCTGAGACACCTCAGCAGGCCCTGAGACCACCATTGTATTGAGGGTAAGAGGAATGTGAAAATGACAAATCTGAGACCATAGGTAGAGAATTTCTGAACCATGTTCATCCAAAATTATGTTCATCAAAAGGGTTTATTCTCAGCTACATGGAAAATTCACCTATAGAGAATGACATTCTTTGAATGGTCTAACTGGCTGAAATTTTATTTTATTAGAACCTTTATAGTTCTCAAAAATCCCACCCAATTGTTTTTGCATGTTCCTATTATAGAAAAAAGCATTTAAACACTTGCTGAACCCTGGATTAGTAAAAGTTTAGAGGGTGGATACAACAGAGTACGCTGATAAGAGACATAATTCTCCTGAGGCATAGCATCCTACAGTTACCAAGTTGATAATAAATAAAATACCTAAATTGGAGAGATGTCATTTTCCCAAGAATGTTTCGAGGAGGAAAAGTACCCACACAAATTCAATAACAATATTTACAAGAACCCCCTATCCTATAAGTGAATCTTAATACTCCTTTGTGAGTGTGTCACTGCTGCTAAACATTTACATGAATACTTTTAAAGCCATTTTATGCTGACTAGTTACCTGAAGAACCACAAGGCAGAGGCTTGCCACACACTTTTCCACATGAGGGAACAGGATCCATGCATGTTTTCCGACCACTGCTTCCAAGTTCTAGCAATTGGCTGAGAGGAGTCTGGCCACAAGGGCAGCAGCGCACTAGATGGGGAAGCCGTGCACAAGGCTGACAAGGCTGAGGGTGGCACACTTGAGAACAGGTATGGCTTCCACATTTCAAATCCCTATTAAGAAAAACAAGACTATTAAATAACTGTTTTGTTTTTAAAAAAGCTGCATTCTGAGGAAAATGTAAAAACCTTACTTGCCACATATCTTTAAACAGCCGAAGTCTCCAAATCCATCAGATTTTCCTATGTCTGTTCCACATAATACATCTCGGGAAGTGCTGCCGCAATAGCATACTAGAAGAGACAATTACAAAACAAAAGATTGGTAGCCTGAATGTGTTCGTGAAATACTCCTGACAATCTATAAGATGACACAAAATGCTCTTTGGTCAAGTGGTGATCAGACGATGCAGAAATTAATGTGATTTATACACATGAAGTTTTACACAGGAATAAAAAGGACTATTTACCAATATCTCATTATGCCAATGTAGCATATCCCAAGAACACGTTACTGTGAACACCTCTAGACTAAGAGGATACTATCTGGTTCCTAAGCCCATGATGGACACCATGGATTGTGTGGTACTTGAACTCAGGGCATGAGCACTGTCCCTGTGGCTTTTCACTTGCAATGCAATTCACATACCATGTAATTCCAGAAGTCCCCAAGCATTGCTTACCCTGGTTCAATATGATCCGGCAAGGCTGGCATTGACCCCCATGGCACAGCTCTGCACAGTGGTGTTGACCACAGTTCAAAATATTCTCACATGGGTTAGAACAGTGGACTGAGATAGCCTGGCCACAGCGGACTGTGTGTCTATAGAAAGTAGATATAAATATGTCAATCTAAAATTCCTGCTGGTTCACACCTGTAATCCTTGCTACTCAGGCGGCTGAGATCTGAGGATTGCAGTTACAAGCCAGCCTAGGCAGGAACATCTGTGAGACTTTTCAATTAACTACCAGAAAACCGGAAGTAGCACTGTGGTAGGGCACTAGCCTTGAGCCAAAAAGCTTAGGGACAATACCCAGGCCCTAAGTTCAAGCCCACCACTGGCCCCTTCCAACCCCCCCACCCCCCCAAAAAAAATTCCTGTCACCTTGACATTTCATCTGAATTTGATAGTTTTTTTCCCTCCCATCCTGGGCTTAAACCCAGGGCCTGGGCACTGTCCCTGAGCTTTTTTTATTCAAGGCTAGCACTCTACCACTTGAGCCACAGTGCCACTTTTGGACTTTTTTGTTTATATGGTACTGAGGAATTGAATCCAGGGCTTCATGCATGCTAGGCAAGTGCTCTGCCACTAAGCCACATTCCCAGCCCCTGAATTAGGTAATCTTACTACTTTACTGTGCATAGAACTTCACCAATTATAAGATTGCAAAAGAGAATCAAGGATTACAAGAAACTATTTATAGAAAAGTATTAAGGTTGGGGGGGGGGCTGGGAAGGTGGCTCAGTGGTAGAGCGCTTGCCTTGCATGCCTGAGGCCCTGGGTTTGATTCCTCAGCACCACATAAGCAAAAAGAAAAAAGCCGGAAGTGGTGCTGTGGCCCAAGTGGTAGAGCGCTAGCCTTGAGATGAAGAGCTGAGGGACAGCGCCCAGGCCCATGACCAGACCAAAAAAAAAAAAAAAAGAAAAGTATTAAGGTTGGGGATGTGGCTTAGTGGTAGAGCACTTGCCTCATATGCATGAAGCCCTGGGTTCAATTCCTCAGTACTACATAAACAGAAAAAGCTGAAGTGGTGCTGTGGCTCAAGTAGTAGAATGCTAGCCTCGAGCAAAAGAAGCTCAGAGACAGTGCCTAAGCTCTGAGTTCAAGCCCTAGGACTGGCAAAAAAAAAAAAAAAAAACCCTCTAAAATAAAAAAAGTATTAAAGCTAGCTCTGTGTATCTAAAGATTTTTTTTTGGGGGGTCGGTTGTGGGGCTTGAACTATGGGCCTGAACGCTGTCCCTCAGCTCTTCAGCTCAAGGCTAGAGCTCTACCACTTAAGCCACAGCACCACTTCCGCCTTTTTCTGTTTATGTGGTGCTGAGGAATTGAATCCAGGGCCTCATGCATGCAAGGCAAGCACTCTACCACTGAGCCACCTTCCCAGACCCCTAAGATTTCTTAATACATAGATTCAACAAGAGCAGATCAACAATATATTTTTTTAATTTAATTTTTATTTTCTTTGCTGGTCTTGAGGCTTGAACTTTGGGACTGGGACCTGTCCCTGGGCTCCTTTTGCTCAAGGCTAGTACTCTCCCAGCCACAACACAACTTTCCACTTTTTTCTGTGATTAGTTGGAGATAAGAATCTCATGAACTTCCTGCCTAGGCTGGCTTTGAACCTCAATCCCCAGATCTCAGCCCCCTGAGTAGCTAGGATTCTAGGTGTGAGCCACCAGTGCCCAGCCTAATATTTTTTTTAATTGTGTGTACTGAATGTATATAGATTTGTTATTTTTGTAGTCTGGGGCCTTGAATTCAAGGCCTAGGTACTATCTCTGAGCTTTTTTGCTCTATCACTTGAGCCACAGCTCCACTTCCAGCTTTTTGGTGGCTAACTGGAGATGGACTTTTCCATGGACTTTTCCTGCCTAAGTTAGCTTTGAACATGACCTTCAGACCTCAGCCTAGCTAGTAGCTAAAAAGTTATCTATACTGTATTAATATAGAATATATAAAGATGATTAAAGGATAGATAATTTGTGAATTTTAACCCTCAGATGTCCTGGGAAAAAATTCCCCATGGATACCAAGGGATGACTTTATTTATACCTACCATTTAAAAAAAACCAAATTACTATTGTTTTTACTTTAAAAATTCACAAGTAAATCATGCATTCTGTAGAAACTGAGGTTTTCTGGGAAGTGCAAATGTATCTTTACCTGGTCCGTCCACATTCACATGTCTTAGTCATAAAAGCAGGGCAGGGTGGGCATGGTCCAGGATGGCAGAGACTAAAAAAGAAAGGCTTCAATGTAAATCATACCCATGTACCCGAACCAAAACAAAGCTTCCTCAACTGGATCCTATTGTAAACATGGCAGCAAACAAACGTACCATGAAATATTTCCGTGTATTTCTAAACTTGATTAACCTAAATAAAGCAATTATTATTTTCTTCTTGGCAGAACCAGGGTTCGAATTCAGGGTTTTGCTATTGCTCAGCCGACTACTTGAGCCATGCCTCCAACCCAGCTTTTTGCTGCTTATTTTTTTGGTGATAGAACTCTTGGACTTTTCTGGCTAAGCTGGCTTCAAACCATGATCTTCTGGATGCTGGCCTCCTGAGTAGCTAGGAGGTATGAGCCACTGGCACCGTGTTAGCAATTGTATTTTTATGCAGGACAGACAGACAACATTATCATTTTGGAGTATTAAGCCAGAAAAACAAAGCCTAAGTCAAAACAGAATCAAGGGAATCACAAAACACTGGTTTTATATAGGTCTAACATTCAACAATGATGTTCTTCAAATATGGACTAGGTCTATCCAGGGAATGTGCCTCTCGCCCTTCAGCTGTGGAACACTTGCCTAGTATATGGAAGTCCTGGGTCTAATCTCCAGCACTGCCAAGCAAAAAAAAAAAAAAAAGAAAAAGAAAAAGAAATAAGCCAGGCAATGGTGGACCACATCCATAATCCTAGCACTTGGGAGGCTGAAGCAGAAGGATTGAGTTTAAAGCCATCCTGGGATATATATCAAGATCTTGTTTCAAACGAACAATGGAGAGAGGGAGGGAGAAAGGGAAAGATAGAAAGAAGGGAGGGAGGGAAAGAAGAAAGGAAAGAAGGAAAAAAATAATTTAGCTTGCCACTCAATTGATTGGCAGACTAGTATTGGGAATCCTATACAAGATCAGAGTTTGAGAAAATCTACTTAGTTTAAGAGAACTATATACATCAGCTAGTGAAGTAATATCCAAACAACAGAGCAACAACAGAGTAGCAGTGATAGGTTGATATGAGGTGACACATTGGTAAGAAACAAAGAGATGGAAGAGGCAGGTGTCATGAGTAGACCTGAGCTCAGTAATATATTACATGTCAGAATTAGACATCTGAAGAGAATTTTTTTTTTTTAGGTCCAGTCATGGGGCCTGAACTCTGGGCCTGGGCGCTGTCCCTCAGCTCTTCAGCTCAAGGCTAGAGCCCTACCACTTGAGCCATAGTGCCACTTCCGGCATTTTTCTTTTTGCTTATGTGGTGCTGAGGAATCGAACCCAGGGCCTCATGCATGCAAGGCAAGCGCTCTACCACTGAGCCACCTTCCCAGCCGGAGAATTTTTTTATATTAGAGAACAATAAAAAAAAACAAATAAAATTTGTATTTTCAAATACATATATAACTTAAAGTGTGCATACTGCTTCAAAAGTATCACTATTTACATTTTGGGACCTTTTACAAGAACTCTTTTGGGAGACAAGCATTCTAAGTGATGGCAAAGTATAATAAACCTGTCAGAATTAAAAATCAGTATGAGGCACATCTAAGTAATGGCCTGGGTAATAGAATTTGAAGTTAAAAAAAAGCCAAACATATTTATAAAGTAGTCTGACTGGGTATTTGGCTTTATATGTAACTCCTAAACCAACAATAGTAACTCTTAAAGAAGGGTTGAGGCTGGGTGCCAGGGAACCACACCTGTAATCTAAGTCCTAGCTGCTCAGGAGACTGAGATCTGAGGATCTACAGTCAAACCCAGCTTGGGCAGGAAAGTCCATGAGACTCTTATCTCCAATTAGCTACTCAAAAAAGCTGGATGTGGAGCTGTGGCTCAAGTAATAGAACACTAGCATTGAGCATAAAAGTTTAGGGGCAGTTCCCAGACCTTGAATTCAAGCCCCAAGACTGGCACAAGAAAAAAGTTTGAGCAGTGGAAACAATCCAGGAAAGAGAGCTTAGTCTTCTAAGGTAATCCCTCACAGACCACTGAAGACAAAAGCATGTTTCTTTAAAGATGACAATCATTTTCACTAATTATATGTCATATGGTATGTTTCAACTCTTTCAGATGGAACAATTTAAATAATTTTAAATGACAAACTGTGGGTCAGATTATATAGAGGTAATCTCAAAAATTTAAGACCTGAACTCAGTTCTAGGATTTTTTTTTTTTTTTGCCAGTCCTGGGGTTTGAACTCAGGACCTGGGCACTGTCCCTAAGCTTCTTTTGCTCAATGCTAGCATTCTACCACTTGAGCCATGGTGCCATTTCTATTTATGTGGTATTGAGCTTTATGTGGTACAGAGCTTCATGCATGCTAGGCAAGCATGAAGCCACTAAGCCACGTTCCCAATCTCAATTCTAGGTTTTCTTAACTTCACTACAAATTGAAATCACCTAAAGAGCTTCTAAAACTACAGAGGTAGCTGGGGATTTAACAGTGGTAGACTATCACTTAGAATAGTATATGCAAGGTCCTGAGTGATCCACAGCAGCAGTACCACCATAACACACACAGAGACACCCGGAGAAGTTCAGAAAACACCCATAGAGATTCTGATTTAATTGCTCTGAGATAGCGAATGATGTTTTTAAATTATTGTAATACATAGCCAGGGGTAATGAACACTGCTCTAGAGAACTTCAGGACAAACTGGAACAAATGAAAATGGAGAAAGAAGTCATTGTCCTTTCTGAGTCCTGATAAGTGTAAATGAGTATGTTTGAGGACATTAGTTCTCTTCTGGCACAGTACTGACTAGAATCTTTCGATGTTCTCTGATTGTTAGAACCAGAGCCCATTTCTGCAAATACTTTGAAGAGAATATTTTCTTTTCACTAAATTTATTTAAAATGCCAGCTAGAGAAAGGAACAATCTTAGTAAATAAGTTCCAAAGGAAGAAGGTCCCAGGGAAGCAGTCAGCCTCTACCTGCCCAGCAGATTGTGGGCCACGCTGTTTAAGCCAAGTCTAAAACAGCTCTATCCCACAGCTGATTCCCAGGCACCATCACCTTTACTTGATCAATCACGAGGCTCTAGTCCAATATCTTCCCCAGCTCCATGTAGCAGAAATAGTGCAATAACCCTCTGTGCTTGTTTTACTCTTATATTTTTATTTTTTGTCAATTGTAGGACTTGAATTCAGGGCCTGAGCCCTGTCCCTAAGCTTTTTCACTCAGAGCTAGCACTCTATCACTTTGAGCCACAGCACCACTTTTGGTTTTCTGGTGGCTAATTGGAGATAAGAGTCTCACAGACTTTCCTGCCCAGGCTGGCTTTGAACCAAAATCCTCAGATCTTGGCCTCCTGAATAGTTAGGATTACAGGTGTGAGTCACCAGTACCTAGCTCTTAGATTCTGTTAATAAACATTACCATTTTTTTTAACCACTTGAAAGACTCTGTACCAAGCCTCTACGTGCATTATTTTTTTTCCATTTTCACAGAATCATGTGAGTATTACTCATAGCAACATTATTTTACAGATGCAGAACTCAGGCTTAGAGAAGTTAACTTGTCCAAGGTCACATAACTATTTTAAATGACTCAGATCCAAGATTTAACTCTGTATACACAAGGTCAAAGCTTGCAGAAATTTTTTTCTTCTTCATTTGTAACTGATCAACTCTATGAGTTTCTCTCTGAGCCTGTTACTACTACTAATACTAGTACTACCACTTATTTAGATGCTAAGTGGATACATTCTAAAACTGGCTATTTACTGTAGGGAAGGACTCACAGTCTAAAAAGACAAGATAGGAGGTGATGCTCTGGCTCAGGAGGTAGAGCACTAGCCTTTAGCTGAAGAGCTGAGAGACAGCTTTCAGGCCCAGATCAACAAAAAATAAAAATAAAATGAAATAAAATAAAAAGACAAGATACTAGACAAGACACAGACAAGATACTACACAAATGCCTTTTCTCCTGGCCATCCTATACTTCCTCTTGAATCTGGAGATCACTGAGGGATAAAATATCTGAGTCTTAGTTCTTTTTTAGAAGCATTGTAGAACTAAACGCACCACTCAAGTGATAAGAGTACCACCAGCCTTGAGCAAAAAAGCCAAGCCAGAAATGAGAGGTACTGAATTCAATGCCTAATGTTGGTGCATGCACATACAAGCACACACGCACACACACAAAGCCAGCAATTTAATACAGTTAAAAAAACACTGGATTGAAAAATTCCAGCTCCATTATGTTCTATAATTGTGATACTGGGCAAGATGCTTTTCTGAGCATCTGTGAGGATCACTGAGCTGTGGTAAAGCTCAGGTTAACTTACATAGAGTGCCTGGTATAGAGTAATTGTTCAGTAAATAGTATCCTATTACTCTTTACCCCAACCTGTTAGATGCTAACCAGGTATGTGTACTCAAAACAATCAGCAAAGCATGTGTACCAGGAATCCCCAGAGGTCTAGCATTCCAACTTACAGGTTACAGGAATGTGGGCAATCCTGGCCAGGCTGCTTCTTTCTACAAACCTCACCACAACTATGTGGAATTTCATTTCTGCTCCATTCAGGATTCTTTACCTTGCCTAAAACATATTAGATCAGAGAGTCAATGCTACAAATTGAAACTATGTCCTCATCTCTAAACAGTACTATATATGTAGACAGTATGAACCTTAAGTGTAGTTTTTATTAGTGTAATGAATGCATTATTTCACATCCTAATTTTTTTAAATGGCTGAATGTTACCAAAACTTCACCAAACACAATAAATATTAAATTCTAGATTACCTGAAAATAAAGACATTTTTACTTATGAAAATGCTGTTCTGTCTAATGAATACAACCTAAGATGATAAAACTATGATAAGTATTAGCTAAACCTTCAATAAATGGACCCCTGGACTTACAAAGTAATATATTTGAGAGAGATGAGAAAGAAGTAAGTGAAGAAGGCTGGGAGATATAGCTCAGTGGTAGAGAACTATGTCCTGGGCTTGATCTCTAGAACATGAAGGAAGGAAGCAAAGAAGGAAGGAAGGATGGAAGAAAGGGAGGGAGGGAAGAAGGGAGAGAAGGAAGAAAAGAAAGAAAGGAAGGGAGGAGAAAGGGAGTAGGGGAAGTGGGAAGAAAAAGAGAAAGAAAGGAAAAGAAGGAAGGAGGGAAAGTATTAAGAAAGGAGGAGAAGTATGCTCTAAGAGGAAAGTACAAAAATTTCCTATATGGTAGCTATAAAGTAGGCAAAGGGCTATAATTTCATAGTCAATGTCACTGTATGAATCTTTACCGAGGCCTGCCTTAGATTTAGTACAGAGGTGGAAAGATAAAATTGTGGCACACTTCTTGTTCTTGAGGAATCAATTCACATATTCAAAAATGACAACTGTTGTAAGGAAACTCAGTTGCAAGAAACAAAGACGCCACCACTTAAGAGGCTAAATTTTTGTGAGTCTATTGGAAAGCCAGAGAACTGCTGCTGGACTCTCGTCTCAGAGACCAGGAGCTAGCAGCTAGCACAAAGCTTATATAGGCAAAAATCACATAAGGTGTGAGGAATTAAACCTACAAGTGTTATACATAAGAAAAACAATGAGGACGCGTTAATTTAGTAAAGGCGTTAAATATAAGCAAAGCAAACCAGATGAGGACACTTAAACTTAATAGACGTATTAAATAAAAGCAAACCACCTAGGGAAACAATCAGGGGAAATCAAGGGCCAGTTTTCTAGGGAAAGCATAACCCAGTCTCCTTACTTTCACCTTCATCTCAAATTCTTTTTTTGGTCAGTTGTGGGACCTGAACTCTGGGCCTGGGCACTGTCCCTGAGCTCTTCAGCTCAAGGCTAGTGCTTTACCACTTGAGTCACAGTGCCATTTCCGTCTTTTTCTGCTCATGTGGTGCTGAGGAATCGAACCCAGGGCCTCATGCATGCAAGGCAAGGACTTTACTACTGAGCCACCTTCCCAGCCCTCATCTTAAATTCTTATGCCTTCTTAGAGTCTCTTATTTAACTTGCCAGTGAAGCCTTTAACAAGATTTTTAATTATATTATGGAACTTTATATTTAAAATATTTTAAGATAATTAAGTCACTTTCCAATGACTTCTGATTCAACTGTCGGGATATTTTTTATTCAAGATTATTTATTCCCTCAACTAATACCAATTTAATTATCTTTTAGGCTCAGATTTTGGCAATAAGACATATAAAACCAGTAGATTCCAAATAAAAGAGAGGCCAAAAGAGAAAAGAAGTAACAAAATGAAGCTTCCTTGGGAAGAGAGAATTTGGGGTCCAACTCTGAATGAGAAGTGGATGAGAATTTAAAGAAAAGGAGTGTGTAAGGGCTGTATCCTGGCATGCATGACATCCTCAGCTTGATCCTCAGTACCACCACACCCAAAAACAAAGCAACAGCAACAACAAATGCCCTGAACATTTTTGACAGTTAGGCTTACAAAAATGTTAAGAAATTATAAATCAGCCCTATGCATAGCCAGGGAGGGGCTTCTGGTAACTGTGAATGATTTCAGGGAGGCAATGAGGACAGAAGCAAAACTGCAATGGTTTCAGTAGGAAGACTAATAGTTAAGAAACAAAATCTGAAAAAAATCAACTAGATGGTAAAGGTTAGTTATTAAAAGTCAGGAAGGAAACAAAAAACACATAAACAGGCTGGCAGTATCCAATAAGCATTTGCATTAAAGAAAGCTTTTCCTAATACATAGGAACCAAGGGATTAAAAAACAAGAAGAAATAATCCATAGAGGGAGGATGCAAGAGTAGAAAAATTAAGAAAATGCTGGTTTATAGAAAAATCTCTCTTTAAAGACAAATTATTTCTTCGATTGAAATCAATCCTACCATCACTCATGTTGACTATACACAAAATATCAACTCTGCTAGAGTTGGGGCTGAAGCGCCCACATTAATTAATACCTGCCTTTGTCTCCTTGTCAGCTCTGTTATCAAGCTAAGATAAGGAGGCCAGGTCCACAATTCAGAAGCAACATGAGTCTGGTTGGCATAATAAGAAAGTCCATCTTCCTAACAGCCTGCCAAAAACATCAAGGCCGTAACTAGTTGGGCCATAGACCACAAGCATATGCTCTTACAGACTCATATCTTTCAAGTAAAACAAGACCAGAAGACTACCTCTCCTTGAATGAGAACTAAGGTACAATGTATAAAGTGAATGATGCCCCAGTGTATGCAAATAAGCTTACCACAGAAACAAGTGTAGATATTAGGGACATGTGCAGAAACATTCTGACAGGCAGGGCACCGCCAACCACTCTGGCCATCTGTCATAAGAAACAAGAGTACATTAAGTAAATTTTCTTTCAGAAGCACAAGGATGGCTAGGAGTGTAGCTCAGTAGTAAGAGTGAATGCATAGCCTATATAAGTCTCAAGGTCAATCTCCAGCACCCTTGTTACAAAAAGCACAAGTAAATTTTAAAAATTTAAATCTATAGATGGATACTGGTGAGATTCATACGTGTAATTCTAGAATCTCAGTTCAAAGCTAGCCCAGGCAGGAAAGTCTATGAGCTCTTATCACTAATTAACACCAAAAAGCTGAATGTGAAGCTGTGGCTCAAGTGGTAAAGTACTAGCTTTGAGCACAAAAACCAGTGTGAGTTCAAGCCCCTGGACCAGCAAGAAAAAAAAATAAAAAGAAATTACTACCTTTGTTTCAACAGTGTAGCTTTTTATATATTTTATTTGTTTGTTTGTTTGTTTAGGTCCGGTCATGGGGCCTGAACTCTGGGCCTGGGCGCTGTCCCTCAGCTCTTCAGCTCAAGGCTAGCGCTCTACCACTTGAGCCACAGCGACACTTCCGGGTTTTATTCTTTTTTGCTTATGTGGTGCTGAGGAATCGAACCCAGGGCCTCATGCATGCAAGGCAAGCACTCTACCCTCTACCACTGAGCCACCTTCCCAGCCCTATTTATTTATTTTCATGTGTGTGCTGGTCCTGAGAACTCAGACCAGAGCACTGTCCTTGAGATTTTGTGTTCAAAGCTAGTGTTATACCACTTGAGCCACAGCTCCACTTCAGCTTTTTAGTGATTTATTAGAAATAAGAGTTGCATGAGGGGCTGGGAAGGTGGCTCAGTGGTAGAGCGCTTGCCTTGTATGCATGAGGCCCTGGGTTTGATTCCTCAGCACCACATAAGCAAAAAGAAAAAAGCCGGAAGTGGCGCTGTGGTTCAAGTGGTAGAGCACTAGCCTTGAGCTGAAGAGCTGAGGGACAGCGCCCAGGCCCAGAGTTCAGGCCCCATGACCGGACCCCCCCCCAAAAAAAAAAAAAGAGTTGCATGAACTCTCCTGCCCAAGCCGGCTTTGAACCATCCTTAGATCTCAACCTCCTGCATGGCTAAGATTCCAGGCATGAGCCATGCAACCAAAGGTAGTAATTTCTAAGTTGAATGTATCAGACATTTAAGAAAAAATCCACAGTAATGAATGCTTTGCTTAAGTACAGGATTTCAGCTTTTAAGGACTTTTAGATACAGTGAATAAGCTATCTACACTGCTCAACTATTTTTTTTTCCCCTGGTCATGCTCAACTATTTCTTTTCTTTTTTTTTTTGGTCTGTTCTGGGGCTTGAACTCTGGGCTTGTGTGCTATCCTTGTGCTCTTCAGCTCAAGGTGAGTGCTCTACTGCTTGAGCCACAGCGCCACTTCCAGTTTTCTGGTGGTTTACTGGAGATAGGAGCCTCACAGAGTTTCTTGCCCGTGCTGGCTTTGAACTGTGATCTTCAAATCTCAGCCTCCTGAGTAGCTAGGATTTTACAGGCATGAGCCACAAGCACCCAGCCATGCCCAACTATTTCTAATGTTAACATTATTTGAATCTTGGTTTGAAAAAAAGGGTGAGCTGAGCATTGGTGACTCATGCCTGTACTAGCTACTCAGGAGGCTAAGATTTGAGAATTATGGTTCAAAACCAGCCCAAGCAGACAAATCTTCAGGCTCATCTCCAGAAGTGGTAGTGTGGTTCAGGTGATAGAACACCACCCTGAGTTCAAGCCCCAGTACCAGCATGAAAAAGAAAGGAAGTGGCACAGTGGCTCAAAGTAGTAGGGTGCTAGCTTTGAGCAAAAAGAGCTCAGCAGCAACCAGGACAGCAACCAGGCCCTGAGTTCAACTTTCAGATGTTTTGAATTATAAAAAAGCATAAATAATACGTTGATAAGTATATTTACATTATCCATAAATAATATTACACTTTTTAAAATTTTTTTTTGTTTTTGGGGCTGGGAATGTGGCTTAGTAGTAAGAGTGCTTGCCTAGCATGCATTAAGCCCTGGGTTCCATTCCTCAGTACCACATACACAGAAAAAGCTGGAAGTAGCACTGTGGCTCAAGTGGTAGAGTGCTAGCCTTGAGCAAAAGTAGCTCAGGGAAAATGCCTAAGCCCTGAGTTCAAGCCCTAGGACTGGCAAAAAAAAAATAAATAAATAAATAAATTAGGGGCTGGGAAGATGGCTCAGTGGTAGAGCGCTTGCCTTGCATGCCTGAGGCCCTGGGTTCGATTCCTCAGCACCACATAAGCAAATAGAAAAAAGCCAGAAGTGGCGCTATGGCTCAAGTGGTAGAGCACTAGCCTTGAGCTGAAGAGCTGAGGGACAGCACCCAGGCCCAGAGTTCAGGCCCCACAACTGGACCCCCCCCCAAAAAATAATTTTTTTATTGTTATTATAAAGGTGATGTACAGAGGGCTTAAAGTTACAGAAGTCAGGTAAAGAGTACATTTCTTGGCTGGGAATGTGGCTTAGTGGTAGAGTGCTTGCCTAGTATGCATGAAGCCCTGGGTTCCATTCCTCAATAGTACATAACCAGAAAAAGCTGGAAGTGGGCTGTGGCTCAAGTGGTAGAGCACTAGCCTTGAGCACAGAGAGGCTCAGGCCCTGAGTTCAAGCCCCAGAACTGGTAAAACAAAAACAAAAAATAAAACCCCAAAACAAAACAACATTTCTTTTTGGACAATGTCTTCCCTTCCCTTGCTCTCTCCCAGTATTTCCCTCCCAACCCCACCCACATGTTGTAAAGTTTATTTCAACATAGTGTGCAGTGAGTACCATTGCTGTATTTGTTCACCCTTTGTCCCTCCATTTCTGGGGCTCCCCTTATACTCCCAAAGACACATAAACGAACAAACAAAACAAAAAGGAAAGAAAACTGAGAGCCGGTGGCTCATACCTGTAATCCTACTCAGGCTGAGATCTGAGGATTGCAGTTCAAAGCCAGCCTATGCAGGAAAGTCTGTGAGAGTCTTTTGTTGTTGTTGGTTGTGGAGCCTGAACTCAGTGCCTGGGTACTGTCTCTGAGCCTCTTGCATTCAAGGCCTACTGCTCTACTACTTGCACCACAAGGCCACTTCTGGTTTTTGAGTGGTTAGTTGGAGATAGAAGTCTCAGGGGACTTTTCTGCCTGAGCAGGCTTCAAAAGGAGTTAATTTCAATATACTATTTTGTATGATCAGAGGCACATTTGCTCAAAACTAGTGCTTTACCATTTGAGCCATAGCTCTACTTCCAGCTTTTTGACATAAGAATCTCAAGGACTTTCCTGCCAGAGCTGGCTTCAAACCTTAATCCTCAGATCTCAGTCTCCTAAGTACCTAGGATTACAGCATGTACCACCACTACGTGGCTAATACTACTACACTTTAGGACAAGCCTATAATATACTATGCAGATTAGTGAAAGGCCAAAACAAGTTTAACATCCTGAGGGTAAGTGAAACAATGGATCTGCATACATTTCTAAAGCAAATTATATAATCAGTACTTTCTATAGTTATACTTGGGTGAAAGTCTCCATTTTCACTAACAGTGACTGATTTTACCATACTCTACTCTTTTTTTTTTTTGGTCAGTCATGGGGCTTGAACTCAGGGCCTGGGTGTTGTACCTGAGCTCTTTTGCTCAAGGCTGGCATTTTATCACTTGGAGCCACAGCTTCACTTCCAGTTTTTGAGTGGTTAATTGGAGATAAGTCTCACGGGGACTTTTCTATCCAGGCTGGCATTCAGATCTCAATCTCCTGATTAACTAGGTTCATAGGTGTGAGCCATTGGTGTCCAGCTTACCATAGTTTAGCTGCACCTGAAACATGTGATCATAGCAACATATTCTACTTGCAGATAAAGTACTTAAAATAATTACATAGTATCTACAAAGACATATTTATAACCTGAATGTACCAAAAGGCTGAGATTAAAACTGCTGAGAGATAACTGACCTGCTTGAGACGCTGGAGACCTGGCCCATTTCTTTATGCAGTTCAAATGAAACACATGATAACAGCTCTGACAACTCCACACTGGGGCTGTGACTCGAACCAATTCACAGCATACCATGCACTCATATTTTTCTGCAGTTAGCTGTTCAACTAGAGAACCTATTTTAAAAAACAAAACAAGAAATGGGGTTGAAAGATGGGGAGGAGAAGGATCTACTACTGTACAGCTAATAAATTATAACGGATTAACAGGCAAGAAAAAAAAAACAAGAAAGGGTTATCTAGGATGGATATTCAGATCTTGAGGCAAAGATGGGACAGGAATATGCTGAAGTAGAAGATATATAAAGGAGATATTTACATGACGAATCCTGTAATTGAGAAAAAAAATTCCTAAGAAGCTGCCCAGGAAGACAGCAGAGTAGTCAAATGCTACTTACAGCATTTGTAACAGAGCTTGAACACGCTCTGGACACTGCTGTGGGATTTTGCCTTGCAATCTCTGAAGCAACTAAAACCATAGTTAGGGTTCATTAAACTACAGTGGTCAGCTGTAAGCCTGTAAATTTTAACAACACTTTCAACAGTTGTTCTAAAAACTGGTAATTCATTCAATGAAGATATGTTTGGCACCTCGTAGTGGGGTTACAGATTGAAGGAGAGACAAGTCTCTGATGGAAGAAACTCACCATTTAGTGAGAGACTGAATACAACATCATAAGATCCTCTCAGATTAAGTTAGGTGCATGGCACATGCCTATAGTCCCAGCTACTCAGGAAGCTGAGGCAAAGGATCACTTGAGCTTATGAGCCTAAGACCAACATGGGCAACATGGCAACACACAGTGCAGAGAAGGAAGGAAAAAACAAAACAAAACAAACTCCCAGACTCTCTCCTGAAGAAATAGCTATCTTTATTCACTTCCAAGTCTGGGGGGCTTGAACTCAAGGTCTAGGGACTGTCCTTAAGCCTCTTTGTGCTCAAGGTAGCACTCTACCACTTGAGCCACAGTACTGTTTCTGGCTTTTTCGAAGTCGTGTATTGGAGATAAGAGTCTCATAGATTTTTCTGCTTGGGCTGGCTTCAAACTCTGATCCTCAGATCTCAGCCTCCTGGGTAGCTAGGATTATAGGCATGAGCCACTGGTGCCTGGAGCACATACTATTTTATAGGTGAAGAAACTGAGACCCAGAATACATAGATCACTTGTCCAAAGGTCATATGACTGGAAACTTCGAAAAGAAAAAATTCAAATTCATCTAAATGAAAAACTCACATTTAATCATTCCATAATATTGTTTCTCCTAAGTTATTGTTACTTTCTGGTTGTTCAATTTAATGTAAAAATTAAGGAAACTCCTGTCTTTTAAATTTCACATGTAGTTTGCTTCTACTGAAGGAAACTCATTTTGCCCATAAAGCTGACCCTGTAATCTCAGCTACCTGGGAGATGAAGGGGAGAGAACTGTAAGTTCAAGGCCAGCCTCAACAAAGTTGGTAAAATCCTATTTCAACACCAAGATTAAAGCAAAGAACTGGGGTCTTGACACAGTTGGTAGGTAAGCTTGGGGTCCCCCAGATTCAATCCTCAGTAACAAAACAGGAAGGAAAAACGACAGGAAGAGGAAGGGAAGGAGGGAGGAAAGTAGTAGGGAGATATGGGAAGAGAAATACAGAAAATCTTAAGACTATAACTACAAAGTCTGTGACCAGAGGGGAAGGGACGTGTGAGGGCAGGGCTCAAGATAGGGTTTCTAGTATCTAGCAACAAGTATTTGGTAAATGAAGGTATAAAGGATCAAATTAGTGTTTCTTTAATTTGTCCTGAAAGTTAAAGGTTTCGCCAAAGTTTTTGGAATAGCTTTCCCTACCCAGGTAGAGAATGCATGAAATAAGGACCATTTTGTGTGGCTGGCTTAAAGGGAAACCTAAATCTGGATGCCTATAATCCCAGCACTTGGGAGGCTGAGGCAGGAAGATTATGAGTTGAAGGCCAGCCTAGACTATATAGCCAGACTCTGCCTCCAAAATACATAATAAATACATACATAAATAAAATATACAATAAGAACTCCAGAGCTAGGTGCAGATGGCTCATGTCATCCCTAACCACTCAGGAGGCTAAGATTTGAGGATCATAGTCTGAAGCCAGTTCAGACAGGAAACTCTGTAACAGACTCATCTCCAATTAACTATCCAGAAGCTGGAAGTAAAGCTGTAGCTCAAGTGGTAGAATGCTAGCCGAAAGAAAGAAAAGAAAAAGGGAAAGAAAAGAAAGGAAAAGAAAAGCAAGCAAGCAAGCCAGCCCCACAACCAACAACAACAAAAAAGCTCAGTAACTTTATGGGTAAGGCTATAGCCTGAACTAAACAAAAGGAATCAAAATGATAACAGTTCATGAGGAAGAGCTGGCAGAATTAAGTTATTTTGTCTTTTTAATATTTTAAAATAAGGTACCACTATGTAGTATTTTTATTGGAGATAAGAATCTCACAGACTTTTCTGTTCAGGCTGGCCTTGATCTCACAATCTTCCTGCCTCAGCCTTGTAAGTGCTAGGATTACAAGTGTACACCAACTAGTTATTTAGCCTTGATGAAATTACAAACTCAGGGAAAAAATGAGGGATGAGACTGATTTGAAGCGAGGAGGAAGAAAGCTGTAAGGATTTAGTTGCTTAGGGTTGAAGGTTTAGCTCAGTTGACAGAGTGCTAGCCAATGAATCAAAGTGTCAGATACTGAGTCCTGGTTTTGGACATTAAAAAAAAAAAGGACTTAATTGTTATGTTGTTCTTTATAAGAAAGTTTTCAGTTCAATGTAAGGATGAACCGCCTTAATAATCAGAACCACACAACAACTACATGTATTCTGAAAAGTACAATACTCACACTTAAGTGGCTTATAGACCAGGGGAGGTTTACAGACTAATGGACACATAAACAATGGTTTCCAGTGTTAAGCTCTGAACAGAAAAGTGAGTGTGTAACTGGCTAGAAGAGATGAATGTGACCTATAGGGGTGAGAATAGGTTCTTGAATATCACTGAACTAGCTTGTGAAATATTAGTAAAAAATGACCGATGTAGGCATGGTGACACATGCTTATAATAACAGATATTTGGGAGAAGATAGGAACAATTGAGGTTCAAATTAAACCAGACAAAAAGTTAGAAAGACCTCATTTCAACAAAAACAAGAGGAATGTAGTTCAAACCTACAATCCTACCTACAGTTGAGAAATAGATAGGGCTACCCCTGGGTGTATTCTGTGTGTGTTCTGAGGCCAAGGCTGGGCAGACTGTGAAACTCTATTTGAAAAATACCTAAGAAAAGCAGAAAGGACTGGGGCTGGAGATATGGCTCAAGTAGGAGAGTACTTGCCTAGCAAGTATGAAACCCTGAGTTCATATCTCAGGACACACACACACACACACACAAACTAAAGAAAGAAAACACAATGGAAAAGGAATTCATCAGTGAAGTGAGATGCATGGTAGGAACTCTAGACAAACGGAGCTGCATCCACCTGCATAGAAAGACAAAACAGTACAGATTCCAGGGAATAAGAGAGGTGACAGAAAATGAACTGGTGAGGAAATTAGAAGACAGAACGTCCAAATGCTAAGAAGCTTGAAAGGAAGCAGAGCAAGGACAGAATTTTCAAGATGTGTTAGAGATGAGCTGAGAGATTAAGAGACAGTGAAACTGAATTGTTGCACCTGAGCAGACAGATGAGGTGAGGCAGATTGGATCCAGTAGAGACAGGGATGTTATTGCCCCCATTCTGCTTTCATAACTCAAAAATGTATCTACAGGGGCTGGGAAGGTGGCTCAGTGGTAGAGCGCTTGCCTTGCATGCCTGAGGCCCTGGGTTCGATTCCTCAGCACCACATAAGCAAAAAGAAAAAAGCCAGAAGTGGCACTATGGCTCAAGTGGTAGAGCGCTAGCCTTGAGCTGAAGAGCTGAGGGACAGTGCCCAGGCCCAGAGTTCAGGCCCCACGACCAGACCCCCCCCCAAAAAAATGTATCTATAGCACCTGTATCTACATTTTAAAAAATTCTCCCTATTTGGGAAAAAATTATATTCATATTTGCTTTTGATTCATATAAAACCAATTAATGATTGTTTCCTGGGGAGAAAGGAAATGGACAGTAGTAGGACCTAGACAGATGGTGGTTTAAAATAGAAATAAACTTTGTAGTTCCTAGTTTTTTTTTCAATTATAGGAGCATATGATTTAACTAATATTAAAAGTTTATTTTTTTGTTGGTCGTGGGGCCTTAACTCTGGGCCTGGGCACTGTCCCTAAGCTCTTCAGCTCAAGACTAGGGCTCTACCACTTGAGCCACAGTGCCATTTCCGGCTTTTCCTGCTTAAGTGGTGCTGAGGAATCGAAACCAGGGACTCATGCTTGCAAGGCTAGCACTCTACCACTGAGCTACCTTCCCAGCCCCTAAAAGTTTATTTTTACACACCTAGACACATTTACCTGTATGTGTTTCCACATTCTTGAGCACAAGGTTCTGTTTGCCCCGAGGAAAAGAAGATACCACTTTAGGATCTTGCCTCTTTATAACATTTTTTTCTTGGTCAACCCTTCTGGAAGACTTATTGATGATTGCCAAATTTCCACTGTCACAGGCAGACTGTGTTGGTCTTTCATTAAGATTATCCTTTGGAATGGGAGTCATATGTTTGGATCCTGCATTTGTATGTCGTTGACCTTCGTGTTTTGGTAGATTCCTTCCTGGTCTTGGCCTGGCCCCTTCTACTTCCCAAGGAGGCCTCTTCTGGGGGTATCTTCTCTGCTCATTTCGTTTAGCTCCATACCCATCCAATACCCCCTTTCTACTGGATATATCTGAAGAGTCAGAATGGGAAAGCCCCACAGGTCTCGTATTGTCAGGTCCAGCATCCTCAGGTTTTGGAGTCACTCTATGACCCCACTCACATTTGAGTTTCCCCTTGACTTTTGGTCCTCTACCATAGCTGTACACAAATTGTGCTGCTTTTTTGGGTTTTGCTCCCCTGGGATCTGCACTAACAACTTCCTTTTCATTCTCAGAAGGGCTGTGCTCTCTGGGGTTTGTCCCACTTTCAGATCTGGCCACACTTTCTAACCTAGCTGTATCTGAGGTCTGATCAGCAAGCGCCTGTGCTTTCTTGACTTTGATATGGTGCTTTTCATTCCTCAACTTTTGCCAAGGTTGATTCTGAAGACCATGATTCTTGAGTGATTTATTTAAAGAAGAATGGAAAAAAGCCTGCTGACTCTTAGGTTTACTTCCAGAAGGATAATTGTGCTGATGAACAGCAGAGATGTCATCATAAGGGACTTGCCTGGAGAGATGACAGGGAGGTGATGAACTATGATTTCTTCTGCCAATCCTACTAGCGTCTAGTCGTCTTTGAGTCCCACAATTTAGACCAGAATTTTTTCTCTCCTGAGGAATGAACTCAGCAGCATCTGTATTGAATTTAAAAGTACCTAGGACATAAGAAATTAACTTTCAGAAATGCATAAGACAAAGATATGTCTAAAATTTTTTTTCTAAAGACACTGTATAAAGCAGGCTGTTAGTTAAAACTGTTTCTTGTGAATGTGATGGGTTCAAGGCACTTGGGAGAGGATAATTTCACATTGAACAGTCACATCAGTATATGCCACACATTACTATAAGTATTTTGCTTTTTTTTGTCAGTCCTGAGGCTTTATCTCAGGGCTTGCGCCCTGTTCTGGAGCTTCTTTTACTTAAGGCTAGCACTCTACCACCTGAGCCACACTGCCACTTCTTACTTTTTCTGTTTATGTGGTATTGAAGAGTGGAACCCAGGGCTTCATGCATGCTAGGCAAGCACTCTACCACTAAGCCACATTCCCAGCTCAAGTACTTTTTAACTCATTTAGTCTTTACATTAATAAGAAATGGCACACCGAGAGTAAGTTGCTTAAGGCCATGGAATATTAAAAGACTCAGAATCCTTAGAATATATGGCTTTTACACTCACTACACTGATAGAGGCAAGGCAATGGATACCATAGAAACATAATGACAAACTGAACGAGATCATAAAGGTCAGAGTAATCTCTCACTTAATTTAGGAATTGTCCTCAACACTTTCACATAGGCAGGCTGGGCAGTAGTGGCTCAAGCCTGTAATCTTAGCTACTCAGAGGTTGAGCTCTAAGGATCATAGTTAGAAGGCAGGCAAGGAAATAAAGCTTGTTGAGACTCTTATCTCCAATTAACCAAAAAGCTAGAAGTGGATCTGGGGCTCAGTGGCAAAATGCTAACACTGAGGTAAAAAAATTCAGGGACAGTGTACAGAATCCAAGATCAAGCCCAGGACTGGTACCAAAAAAAAAAAAAAAAGGATTAGACAAATTCAGCAAGTGGCCAACATGTCCTGAAAACATGAGATAATTTAAATGAGAATGGGTAAATGGTACAGTTCTCTCCTTCAAGAAGCAAGGCAGGCAGTATCAATGAAATTAAACTATACAACTTGGGGGTGTAGATAAGAGGGAGGGACTGGGAGAGAATGAGGGAACAAAAGACATTGTAGGAAAGGAAATACACTCATGACCTGACTCATGTAATTGTAATCCCTCTGTACATAATCTCTATAATAACAAGTAAATTAATTAAATAAAAAAGGAAGCAAGGCTGGAGAGAGGGACAAACATATGGTAAGTATATTTGTCCAGATTAGTCTGGGAGGTATGCAAAAAAGAGTGTTCCATGTTTAACAGTAATGAACTGATCCAGATAGGGATGCACTTAATCACAGTTTATATTTCACTAGAATAGAGACAGCTCTCAAAGCCCTCAGAAAGGTCCACTTTAAAAGACAGGAGGGACACACAAATCAGAAAACAAGGCAAAGATTAGACTCCTTTTGTTATTTTAAAAGGAAGTTATTCAGTAAATAGGACTTCTCCTCACCAAAGCATAGATATTAATATAAGTGGGTCCAGAGATCCAAGATAACAGGCAGGTGACTCACAGGTGAACAAAGTAGAATAAAAGAGGTCCAACTGGTAGTTTGTAAAGTCCAGAGAAAAGATGGCATTGGAGAGTCGGCCAAAGAAAAGAGACTCCAGGATTAGACTGTTGTTTGTTGAAGGCTTGAGATGATACTAAGTTAACAACATGGAATAGGAACTAAAGCATAGTGGTGCATACTAATTGGGATCAGTAGAATTGAAATTTGAAGCCAGTGGGGGCAAAAAGTGAGACCTATTTGTCTCAACAAATGAGCTAGGCATTCAGGTATGTGCCTGTCATTTCAGCTGCCAGGGGAGGGGCAAGAGGACTGTGATATGAGGCTAGCCTCAAGCAAAAACTAGCCCTTATAGAAAAATAAAAAAAAAGGCAGGGAACATGGCTCAAGTGGTCAAGCACTTGCCTAGCAAATTAAGGTCCAGTTCAAAATTCTATTTAGGGAAAAAAAAAAAAGCATCAGAAGCATGAGGATAGGAAATGAGTTTAATGGGTCTGGGGAAGGACTAGATGAAGAAAATAACAAAACACCAACCTAAAAAGTTTTCTCACACCCAAGATGACTTAATATTTATGTCAGGACTTACGGTACATCAGTAATGTATGTATTTCAACTTGTAAAACTTGAGATTTGCAGTAATAAATACATTTTACTTGCCACCCAGTACAAAAAATACATACAGTCTTACTGGAGTCCTAATATTCAGCATCAAACCAACAACTTAAACAGTGTTTTCATGCTGTTAAGTGCTGTTCTTGCAGATTTTTAGAAAGTGTGAGAAATAAAAATCAAATCAATGAGGTGGGCCGTGATAAATATCTTTTTAAAGGGAAAAATAAAAACTATTGCTGGTACTAAAGCCAGTACTTCTTAAAACATGTGGCTTATTTCTATACTTAGGTACTGTTGCACCAAGACAGTAATGCAAAATGTTTCTTTTTTTGGTCGCCATCCACCAAGTTTGGAAAACAGGGATCTCTTCCCATCCACCCTGAAGGCAAACTGAAATGGATGTTATATAAGTTAAATGAGGCTCTCTACACACAAGAGGCAATTCCACAAGAGGAAGAGTTAACAAGGACGGAACAGGTAAAAAGTACAGGGCCGAAGCCTTCACAGGAATAAAGTTCTTTGCTCTCGACTGACAGATGAGGAAAGTGAGAGTCGACCACGAAGTCGGTGGCAGGCTGCGATTCCTGCCACCAGCGTTCTGCTCCCGCGCGCGCACACCGCCACACACCCCAAGCACAGGGCACCAACTCAGCGGAGTCGCGAGGCCGCGATGGTCCCGGCGACCCGCCCGACGCCCGCCCGTCGGAGGCCGGGGCAAGGCGGTCCTCGGAAGGCCGGATGACCCCTGTGGAGGGAGGCCAGGACACCCACATCGCCTCGCTGGGCGCGGAGACGAGCCCTCCTTCCCGAGAAACCCAGCTGCTTGGGCTTCACCACCCAGGAGAAGATGGTGGAGGACCTCGGTACGCGCCAGGCGCGTGGCTTGGCCCCTCAGAGCCACGATCCTCAGCTCCGGCATGCGCCGCTCTCGCGATATCTAATGGCCGAAGCCATATCTTCATCCCTGATCATCCTGCCGCTCCCTGAGAGGGGACCAGCCCCGTGAGGGCCAGGACAGTACCTGAGACTGGAGGCGCCTCCGCCATCCCGTGCCGGAGCACCTAAAACCAGCTCTGCAGCCAAGCGAGCACTGTCACCCGGTCACGTGTCCCGGACTTCCGGAACCGAAAAAAAAAATCGCATCTGCGCGCGGGGCAGACAGCCACGGAGGTGGCGCGGCCCGAATCCACTGTGCGGCGCCTTGCTGACGTCATGGACACGCGCCAAGCGCCGGACGGAAGAAGACCCGTGGTGGAAGTGGCAGGAAGTTGCGAGGAACTCCTGGCGTTAGCGGAGGAGTTGTGTTAACTGTTTTTGTTGTTGTGTGTCGGTTGTGGGGCTTGAACTCAGGATGTACGCGCTGGCCCTGAGTCTCTTTATGCTCAAGGCCAGCGCTCTACCAGTTGAGCCACAGCACCACTTCCGGGTTTTGAGTGGTTAATTGGAGATGAGTGTCTCCAGGTGACTTTAATGCCTGGGCTGGCTTTGAACCACTATCCTCAGATCTCAGCCTCCTGAATGGCTAGGATTACAGGCACGGGCACCCTGCTGTTTTTTTCCCTCCTCTGTTTTTGTTTTGGAGTTGTGTTGTGCTATTATGTCCTTTTGGTAGGACATAACCGTAAGTAGTTAAGGCCTATCCAAAAGAATATAAAAGTCATTAATGGATGTGCTGGATGTCTAATTTTGTTCAGATGACTGCAGAACCTGGAAAAGCTGTTGCTGCTATTGATGCATAACATACTGCTATTATTGGTCTTTTATATATATTTTTTAAAAAAAGGACCGAATGAACCTTGGCACTGGTGGGTCACATTTGTAACTCTACTCAGGAGGCTGAGATCTGAGGATCAAAGTTGGAAGCCAGCCTGAGCATGAAAGTCTTAGAAACTCTTTTCTACCACCCATGGAAGTATAGCTATGACTCAGGTGATAGAAGACTAGCATTGAGCACGAAAGCTCAGGGGCAGCTCTCAGGTCCTGAGTTCAAGCCCCAGGACTATCCCCCTCCCAACAAAAAAAAACCCAACACAAAAAACTAAGACTAGGCTGGGGGGTTGGCTTAGAGTGCCTGCCTCACAAGCATGAGACTAGGTTCAAATCCTGTTACCAAAAAAAGCTTCCAAACCTACAAAAGCAAAAACCCATCATCACCTCTATTCAATTCTATGTCTCCTTAAATGGCTATGAGGTAAGATGCTGAACAGATAGGCCGTCTAATAGTCGTTATTGGAGTGACAATCTATACTCTGGTACCTGGGGCTCCTCATCACAAGTCTCATCCTTTCTCCTTTCCTTTCCTTCCCCCCTCCCTCCCTCCCTTCCTTTGTGTGCCAGTTCACAGATTAAGGCCTGCTCTCTGGCTTTTCTCTCCGTATAGGAAGAATTATCTCTGAATGACAGGCATTCTAGGTGATGAGGCAATGAGTCATGACTCTGGGGTGTAGAACAATGATCAACACAGAAACTTAACAAGAGAGGCTGACAGGAAATTTCAGGACTTTCTTCTGGTGAGTTACAGGAATCCTGACTAAACAGGAAAGGAGATTTACTGCAAAATAATGAGATACCTCACAGAATCAAAGGAATTACTGTAGACATCTACAGAATTCTGGGAATCTCAAGGATCAGAACTGTAGAGCTCATGGCTCACTGTCACAAACATTCTTTTATCTAGCCTTTCATACTTAACATACTTTTTTTTTTAACAAACCTCAGTAGTACAAGAGGGGTTTATTATGGTAACTTTGATGGGAAAATGCCATGGTTAGTAGCCTTATAACAGTTGTACATCAACCATCCCCCAGGGGTCCTATCAGCATTCCTAAAAGTCTTCAGGGACCCAACCATCATTCCTGAAAGCTTATCCACACAACCCAACCAGCCTAACCAACCCTTCCCTACCTAGTCTGTAGTTCCCCAGTTTGGAAAACTACCCAAACCACTCTAACTAGTTGATCACCTAACCCTATTTCAAATGGACCAATAGGCCTTTTGCCTGAACAAGTCCTGCCCCTAATTAAAAAGGAATGTTAAAAAAAGGGATAAAAGTAGCAAAAAAAGGCTACCCTGTCTGGCTCTTCCAAGTGGCCTTTACTTTTGCATTGTAATATACTTTCTCTTCAAGTTTTTCTGCTGCTGTTGGCTTTATTTCCAAACTGTTCCAGAGAACAAAGAATCATATCACCCTCATAGCTTTGTACAGTGTACTCTGAGCAAGTTCTCCCTTTTTATTATATACCCCTAACTCTACCCTCTCCATCCCCAAGTTTTTGGTGGATTTCCTTATGCTATCTTCTTATTTTCACGCACTCATGACACATTATTATCATCATCATCATTTCAGACTTAGATTCCACAGTGAAAACATTTTGTTTGGACTTCTGAGTTTGGCTTATCTTGGTCACCATTACGACCCCCAGCTCTGCTCTCCTGTGCATGTCATCCTTCCTAATATCTAAATATTTATACTCCATAGTGTAATATGGTATGAATATACCACAAATTCTTTTTTTTGGGTCCAGTCATGGGGCCTTAACTCTGGGCCTGGGCTCTGTCCCTCAGCTCTTCAGCTCAAGGCTAGCGCTCTACCACTTGAGCCACAACACCACTTCTGGCTTTTTTCGTTTTGCTTATGTGGTGCTGAGGAATGGAACCCAGGGCCTCAGGCATTCAAGGCAAGCGCTCTACCACTGAGCCACCTTCCCTGCCCCCACAAATTCTTTATCTAGTCATCTGCTGAGCACTTAAACTAGTTGCACAGTTTGGCTATTGTAAATTTTACTGCTATAAAGATAGGTATTAAGCCAGATTCACACTTGTAATCCTAGCTACTCATGAGGCTGAGATCTGAGGATCACAGTTCAAAGTCAGTTTGGGCAGGAGTTTGAGATTCATCTCCAATTAATCATGAAAAAAGCCAGAAGTGGAGCTGTGGCTCAAGTTGTAGAGTGCTAGCATTAAGCCAAGAAGTTCAGGGACAGCACCTAGTCCCTGAGTTCAAGCTCTAGGATTAGCACAAAACAATGGTAGGTGTTGCAAGTTTGTTTTTTCTTTTGTGCTGGTACTGGGGTTTGAACTCAGTGCCTGGGCACTGTCCCTAAGTGTTTTTTTTTTTTTTTAATCAAAGCTGATACTCTACTACTTGAGCCACTGCTCCATTTCCAGATTTTTGGTGTCTAATTGAAGAATCTCAGTCTTGGGGGCTGGGAAGGTGGCTCAGTGGTAGAGCCACCTTGTATGCATGAGGCCCTGGGTTCGATTCCTCAGCACCACATAAGCAAAAAGAAAAAAAGCCAGAAGTGGCGCTGTGGCTCAAGTGGTAGGGCGCTAGCCTTGA
>NW_012267311.1:2577471-2590654 GCF_000151885.1 Dipodomys ordii | reverse complement strand
GTCTCACAGTCTCTCCTGCCCGGGCTGGCTTTGAACTGCGATCCTCAGATCTCAGCCTCCTGAGTAGCTAGGATTACAGGCATGAGCCACCAGCGCCCGGCTTAGCTTTTTGGTGTTTAACTGGAGATTAGAGTCTCAGATTTGTCTGTCTGGGCTAGTTTTGAACCAAGATCCTCAGACCTCAGCCTCCCAAGTAGCTAGATTATAGGTAAGACACACTGGCTCCTGGATTCCTTGAAGTAGGGGGCTTGGGTACTGTTCCTGAGCTCTTTTGCTCAAGGCTAGCACTCTATCAGGTTGAGCCACTTCTGGCCTTTTGTAGTTTATTGGAGATAAGAGTCTCATGGACTTTTTTTGCCCAGGCTGGCTTTGGACGATGAGCCTTAGATCTCAGCCTCCTGAGTAACTAGGATTACAGATATGTATGTGCCACTAGTGACTGGCTTGCTCTTTCATTTATACCACAATCCTACTGAGTTTAAAGTGGTTTCTGTAGAAGTTTTAGGTTGAAGTTATTAAAATTATATCCATTTGAAAAATATTTATTGAGTATAAATAAAGTCCTATACATTAAATATCAAGAAATATTCATTACTGATTACAAGTCAAGCTGTAATACTGAGGAAACTACAGAACCAAAATATCCACTTATGACACAGTAGTGTTAATTCCATTATTCCAATATTGAACACAATAATGACTTGTTCACAAATCACAAGACACAACAAATCCTATCAAAAAGCCATCACTTTAACCCACCTCTAATGTAAGAGAAATTGGTTTTGAATCATAATACAAATTGTCTCATAATCTCATCTTTATCTCATCATTATCAGGTCACATTGAGACTAAGAGTTACACTGTTACAGAATTTAGTTTGTGTGTGTGCTGGTACTGGGGGTTTGAACTCAGGGACTTGTCCTCTTGCTTAGCTTTGTTGCTCAACGCTGGCATTAAACCATTTGAGCCACAACTCTACTTTTGGCTTTTTGTTGGCTAATTGGAGGTCAGAGTCTCATAGACTTTTCAGACTCTTTTCTGGTCTGGCTTTAAACAGTGATCCTAAGAACTCAACCTCCTGAGTAAGGAGGCTTACAGGAGTGAGATGCCAGCACCCAGCCAACACTGTCATAGAATTTAAGAGTCTAATATCCATGGTTTTATTTCAAATTATTATTAATAAGTGAAAACCAATCATATAAAGTCAAAGTTACTTTTAAGTTAGTTTTCCCTAAGAGAAAAGAATCATATTTTAGTACAAAGAAAGCTTGCCCAAGTATTAAGTTTTAACGGAAAAAAAAATGAATAAGAGCAATGTAATTAAACTTTCTTTCAAAGAAAGCAAAGAAACCTAAATTTGTTATGGCAAATTTGGAAATATTTTCTAATCCCAGCATATGTATTTATTTTACATGATGTACTTGGATGCTGCAAGTCTATGAAGCAGGGATCTGTGGCAATCCAAATTCATCCACCAGCACTCCATCCTGTGAAAAGTAATCAAGGTTTAGTGTCAATCTTAATTAAAAAAATTTTTTCCAAGTGTTTAAGCAATCCAAATCAAAATCTCACCTAAGACAATAACAATGAGAGAAAATTAAGACCACCTACCCCAAGTTAAGGTAGAAAGAGGTACAAGATAAACACTTGCAGAAAACAACTATAAGGGTCCTAGGAAAAATATTCCCTGTCATTTGCTCCCCACATTTTCTTTGCTTTTTTTTTTTTTTTGGGGTCCAGTCGTGGGGCCTGAACTCTGAGCCTGGGCACTGTCCTTCAGCTCTTCAGCTCAAGGCTAGCGCTCTACCACTTGAACCACAGCGCCACTTCCGGCTTTTTTCTTTTTGCTTATGTGGTGCTGAGGAATCGAACCTAGGGCCTCATGCATGCAAGGCAAGCGCTCTACCACTGAGCCACCTTCCCAGTCCTAGCTCCCCACATTTTCTAGGCGGGAAAACTGATATTCTGAAAGTAGACATGAATTTCTTATTTGCTTAAAATACAGTAGCACTAGGAGTAGTTTCTACACAAAATTCTGTCAACTATAATGTATATATGTATATATATATTCAACACACACACACACACACAAGGGGATGTAAGGAAAAACTAAGACTATAAATGTCTAGTGGCAATAGATAAAAAAATTCATTGTAATACATTATACTAAGAGCTAAGGTGGAGCAAATGAAATTTTATAAGCAATAAAATACTTTTAAAAATAAAGACAGCTATGTAGATTTGGACAGGGTTTGAAGTTTGCCAAGTCTTTTACATACCAGCCTCTAAGTTACTCTATTCAATTATGTGAAATACTTGTAAATTACCTGCAATTTATATTTACAAAGAATAAGAAAGCTCAAAACAGCTAATTAATGTGTCACAATTAATGCCAAAAATCCTATTTCTTACTTTGTGAAATTAGAATCTTTCACATTAAGCGTTTTTTTTTTTTTCTTTTGCCAATCCTGGGGCTTGAATTCAGGGCCTGGACACTACTGTCACTAAGCCTCTCTGTGCTCAAGGCTAGCACTCTACCACTTGAGCCACAGCACCACTTCCAACTTTTTCTGTGTATATGGTACTGAGGAATGGAACCCAGGGCTTTATGCATGCTAGGCAAGCACTCTACCACTAAGCCACATTCCCAATCCCATATAAGTTTTATACTTAAATTATTAACTGCTATTAGGAAAAAAAAACCTCTCAAAAGGATGGAGGCGTTGCTCAGTTAATACAGTGCTAGCCAGTGAGTGAAAGCAACAGGTACTGAGTTCTTGTCCTGGCCTCAGACCATAAAGAAAAAAAAGATTCACTCAAGGCTAGGTGCTGGTGGCTCATGGTTTCAGGTCTGCCTGGGCATAACCTTGAGACCCCATTTCAACCAATAGGTATGAAATGGTTTGTGACTATTACTTTGGCTACATGGGAAATATAAATAGGTATATCTTGGTCCAGTCCAGTTCAAACATACCTTAAGTGAGAACTTATTCCAAAAACAACAAAGATGAAAAGGGCTGGTGCAAGATGTAAGCACAAGGCCCTGAATAACATACACACAAATCCACTCAGTAATTATTTACTGTGTCTAGAAAGTGGGATTTTCTTCTTGGCTATTTGGGAAGCTGAGATAGGAGTATAATGTGAGCCAACTGTCTCAACAGGGAAAAAAAATGTAATCTCAGTCTGGTGGGCATGAAATCTTTTCCACATTTCAAAATAGGTTCTAGGTAAAAATAAGCAGAAAATGTTCACCTTGTTTTTTGTGTCAGTGGGAACACCTTCTGGAATTGCAGGTGCAGATGCTGCTTCATCCAAATAAGAACTGTCTTCATCAGCCAGAAGCTCATCACCCAATGCATCCAACTCTGAAATTAATATATGCATCATTTCAAAAAAATTAAGCAAGGAAACTAGCACCTAATGTTACAAGGTAAGCCTAAGATTGAAACACAAAGGGAAATGGATTATTAACTTCTATTTTTAAAATAAAAGACAATTATAGGAAATTTCTAAGGAAACTGACATATAAAATCTATGGAAAACAAAAAGCAAAATAAAACACACAAATGAACCAATTCCCCAAAGGTTTATAGGCTCCTAGTTTTGATGAGAAGATTAGGACAATTCAAACTGGGAAATGGATTATAATAAGTACAAATTCTCTAATTCACTGATGGACTTGAAAGAAAGCAGTGAAAGGAGGCATGAAGTTGTTAGATAATATATAATAATTATATGAAATTAGGCTGTAAGAGTAACTCTGGTAAGTGAGGTGGAGGTAAACAGAGGAAAAATAACAGCATGGGGAGATTCAATAAAGGAACTCCAAGACAGAAAGTTTTAAAAAATGAATAGAAAAAAGGTTCTAGGTAAAATGATAAAATGGGAAGGACAGGGAAGTGAGGTAGAGAAAGGAGGAGGAATGGGAAGGAGAGAAAGAGGCAGAGGAAGAGGGAGAGGAAGAGAGGGTAGTAGGGGAGAGAGGCATTACTTAACAGAAAATGCAGTTTGGGGGTGGTTCCTCTATATACCCAGTTACTCATGATAGAAATGAACAAACATCTTTGGCATACTTTATTTTCTCTCATATCCAACAAATCATCAAATCTCATCCATTTCATCTGTCCATTTCTCTCTCTTGTCTTTTCAGACTATAGTATAGCTTCTAAACTCTCTCTAGTGTGGGGTGTCTCTCAAATGGTAGAGCATCTGCCTCATAAGCACAAGGACCTGTGTTCAAACCCCAGTACCACCAGAAGAAACTACTTTCTCTGAGGCTACTCATCAATTCTTTTCCCTCCCCTCCCGTGTCCCTTTTTTTTTTTGTCCTAGCCCCTAGCACAGGTCCTGAGCCTGTCCCATACTACAAACTAGGTTAGATTCCCTTGGGATAAGCTCCCATATCTCATACTTCCCAACCATGAGTTTTTATAATTATTTAGGAAAAGATTATTTGTTTCTTTAGTGCTAAGCCCTCTAACATGCAGGAGATCCTTTGCTATTCTGAGAGAGGAAAATAGAACAAAGTAAAAAGAAAAACAGCAGAGAAAGGACAAGTTGAGGCCAGGCATTAAGCTGGACCTTGCTTTAGTTTCTCTACCTCAGTGAATCCTGAGGAAATCCAGTGAATGAATGCTGAGGGAATCCTGACAGGAATTTTCACTAACATTTGAGAAAAGACCCCAGGCCTCAGACTCTAAAACTAAATATACATTATAATTGTTTTTCTTAGAACCTACCTGCTTCTAGGTCATCTTCATCTAATTCTGGGGTGCCATAGCTTCGACTCAGTGCTTCTTGGATTTCATTTGCATCTTCCATCATATCTTCTAGCTGGTCTTGTAAATCCTATAGAAATATAGAGGATTTTCTTTTATTTATTTTTTTACCATTTTTCTCTAATTGCTCTCTTCCTCTCCTTTGAACCTTAGGAATGAGCAATTTTTAAAAAGACAATGTACACAGAAGGCCAAGCATATAACTGTTAGTTCTCCTCCCTAACCTGTCTTTGGCTTGTGACTGGCTTGTGCTCAGCAACTGAGCAGATAGTCCTCTAAAGCAGAGGTTTCAATAATTCTTTCCTCAATTTCTTTTCCTTACTTTTTTGGCTAGAGATTAAATTCAAGGTATGTGCAAACCATAATATATACTGTGCTGTTGAGCTACTGCCCCAGTACAGAATTTGCATTACTTAATGAGGAGAAATGTCACCAGGCCTTAATTTTCTCACTTAAAAATGGAACTAAAACTGGGCACCGGTGGCTCATGCCTGTAATCCTAGCTACTTAGGAGGCTGAGATCTGAGAATCGCGGTTCAAAGCCAGCCTGGGAAGGAAAGTCTGTGAGACTCTTTATCTCCAATAAACAACTAGAAAACCGGAAGTGATGTTGTGGCTCAATTGGTAGAACGCTTGCCTTGAGTGCCCAAGCCCAGAGTTCAAGCCCCATGACCAACCAAAAAAAAGAAAGTCTGTGAGACTCTTATCTTTAATTAACCACCAGAAAACCAGAAGTAATGTTGTGACTCAAATGGTAGAGCACTTGCCTTGAGCTGAAGAGCTCAGGGACAGCTCCCAGGCCCAGTTCAAGTCCCATAACTGACCAAAAAAAAAAAAGGGAATTAAGGATTGCAAAATCAGCCTGGGTAAGAAAGTCCATGAGATTCTTACCTCCAATTAACCACCAGAAAACCAGAAGTGGTGCTGTGGTTCAAAGTGGTAAAGTGCTAGCCTTGAATAAAAAAACTCAGGGACAATGTCCAGGCCTGAGGTTGAGCTCTATGACTACCACCACCAACAACAAAAAAAGAAAAAAAAAAGAAGTAACTACTGGGTGTTTATTCTGTCAGGGTGTTCATTTATTTCATCTGCATAAAAACTATATGTGGTATTAGGAACTTTGCATTAACAATTATGAAACTGATAGTTTTGGAATTCTTTCCACTAGTAAATGGCAGGCTTGAGATCCAATCTCCCTTTGCTCTTCCTATCAAGCACTCAGTATTTGCATCTTACAGAAATTAGTGCTCATTCTTGCAGAAACTAACATACATCTCACCTCAATCTGGTCAATTTTCACTTGCTTATATGCCTTCTTCATTTCTTTTACTCCTAGCTTCATTGCATCCACCTAAAAATAAAAAGTAGAAAATATAGCATCTTAACAAGTCATGTTGACTAAACTGACTTTAAAAAACCTTCAGAAAGAGTACAAGACTAATAAAATAATGGGAAAGGTGCTTTTGGGCATACCGTGGTCTTGGTGTCTTTCAATGACTGGATGGTGTAATTGGCTTGTTCCATGTTAAAGGACTGCTGGGCAAGGTTATCCCGCTGCTGCTCATACCTTATATAGAATCAAGTGAGAATGGGAAATGTGAGCCAGATGGAAATCTACTGGAACAAAGTATTTTGATCATAATTTTAAGGTTAAAAAGGTCAAAATACTTTAAAAAATTATCGCAAGTCTCTAGTTTTTTTTCCCTATGCATGTCAAGTTACAATGCTATTTTGCACTTAACATTATAGATTTTTTCTATAATTATCTACATATATTTTTTTAATTGTGAAAATACTGTAGACAGGTTACAATTGCATGGGCAAGGTAATGAGTACATTTCATATCAAGCATTGTTGCCTCCTCCTTTATTTATCCTTCCCATCCTTATATTTTATTTTTAAAATATTTTTTGAGACAGTCTTGCTATGTTGCCAAGGCTGGCTTATAATTTGTAATTTCCTTACCTTGGAGTTCCTAGTGCTAAGATTCCAGGCATAGTGCCATCAAGTCTAGTCTTGCTACATATCTACATTTTTTATTTTTACTTTTTTTTGGAGGTCTTGAGGACTGAACTCTGGGCCTGGGTGCTGTCCCTCAGCTCTTCAGCTCAAGGCTAATGCTCTATCACTAGAGCCACAGAGCCACTTCCTACTTTTTCTGCTTATGTGGTACTAAGGAATCGAACCCAGGGCCTCATGCATGTGAGGCAAGCACTCTACCACTGAGCTACCTTCCCAGCCAAGTTTTTATAATTATTGGACTGTGGGGTATGGCTCAAGTAGTAGAGTTCAAATTCTAGTGGGGAGGAGAGGGGAAGGGGGGCATTTTTTTGGATGTAGCTCCTAGGCCTGGGTACTGTCCATGAGCTTTTTTGCTCAAGGCTAGAGTTCTATCACTTAAGCCACAGCTCCAATTTTGCCTTTCTTGGTAGTTAATTGGAGATAAGAGTTTCATAGGCTTTCCTGCCTGGGCTGGCTTCAAACCAGGAATCTTCAGGTCTTAGACTCCTGAGTAGCCAGGATTATAGACTTCAGCCACCAGTGCCCGACTCTTGATGGAGTATTTAAAAGGGACAGAAAATGCCCATAATACAACATTAAACAGAAAATAATGATTTATCAAGACATTATCATTTCACTTTTCTTCTATAATATTTTATGTAAATATGATAGTTATACATAAGCAGAGGGGGAAAAAAAACACTGGAAAAAATTAGCTTCCCCTTTCCTTTTTCTAGTTCTGGTCCTGGGTCTTAAACTCAGGGCCTAGGCCCTGTCCCTGAGCTTCTTTTGCTAAAAGCTAGTGCTCTACCTGTTGAACCAAAGCTCTACTTCTGTAGTTTTGGTGACTAACTGAAGAGTCTTATTGACTTTTATGCCTGGGCTGGCTTCGAATCATGATCTTCAGACCTTAGCTTCCTGAGTAGCTAGGATTACAGGTGTGAGCCATCAGCACCTGGCTAACCCCTCCCCCTCCTTTTTTTTTTTTTTGACAGTGTTAAGATTACAAGCATGTACCATAATACCTCACCAGAAATTTTAGCATTTTACTTCTTTCTTTCTCTCTCTCTCTCTTTTTTTTTTTCGGTAGTGCTCAGGTTGGCAAGTAATCTACCATATGACCCTAGTCTAGAATTTAGCATTTTAAAGGTGATTATTTCTAGTACTAAGAAAGGAGCTAAATTTTCTTCTGTTTTTGTATTTCCCAAGTTTCTACAATGAATCTATATTAATAAAAACTAATACTTAAAAATTGCAATGTTGAGCTCAGGGTATGGCTCAGTAGCAGAATGTTTGCTCAGCATTTGTAAGGACCTGGGTTTGATCCCTGGCATGAGGAGGGGGAAAGTTTTTTGAGTCAGGTATGGGACACCTGTAATACAAACACTCGGGAAGCTGAGGCAGGAGGATGGAGAGTTTGAGGCCAACCTGGGCTAGATAGCAAAATCCGTCTCAAAACAACAAAAAATTGAAATGCCACCAGAAAACCAGAAGTGGCGCTGTGGCTCCAAGTAGTAGAGTGCTAGCCTTGAACAAAAGAGCTAAAGGACAGCACCCAGGCCCTGAGTTCAAGCCCCACGACTCTCTTTCACACACGCACGCACGCACACACACACGCGCACACACACACACACACACACACACGCCTAAAATGAACTGAGCTGGGCTTTTTTTTTTTTTTTGTAGCAGACATCTGTAATCCCAGATACTTGGAGGCAGAAGAAGATCTCAAGAGGGCCAGTCTGGGAAAAGTTAACAAGAGCCTATATTGAAAAAACATAATAAAAACAAAAGGACTAAAAGCATTGTTCACTTGGTAAAAGCAGTCACTTAACATGCATGAGGCTCTAGATGTAATCCCCAATACTACAAAAACTAACAAATTAATAAATGTCATGGCTGATGGCTCACATTTGTAATTCTAGCTATTTAGGAGGTTGAGATCTGCGGTTAAAGCCAACCTGGGCAGGAGAATCTGTAAGGCTCTGATCTCTAACTACAAAAATAAAATCCAGAGGTGGTGGTGTGACTCAAGTGGCAGAGTAGTACCCTTGAGCAAAAAAAGCTGGAAATGTGCCTCAAGTAGTAGAGTATTAGGCCTTGAGCAAAAAATCTCAGGGACAACACCCAAGCCTTAATTTCAAGACCTAGGCCTGGCATTACACAGAAATGCACACAAAAAATCCATTATGGTTAAGAGAAAATATTCAGCATGTCTAATTGTACAAATAAAACCAAAAAGAGCATACAATAAGCCTGCCATGTTTGCATAGTTAATATACATGGCTTTGACCAAGAGTGGTTAAAAAAAAAAAAGTCAAAAGAAACAATTAGCTGTGTGCCAGTGGGTCACACTTATAGTTCTAGCTACCCTAGAGGCTGAGATCTGAGGATTGTGGTTCAAAGCCAGTCTGGGGAGGAAAAAAAATCTATGAGACTCTCATCTCCAATTAACTACTCAGAAAAAGCCAGAAGTGGTGCTGTAGCTCAAGTGGTAGAGCACTAGCTTTGAGTACAAAGAAGCTTAGGGACAGCACCCAGGCCCTAAATTCAAGACCCAGGACCCGGCAAAAAAAACAAAACAAAAATAAAAAACAACAGAATAATTTCCTGCACATACATTATACAGCTCAGCTGATGCAGAGAAATCCTAAGTCAATACCACCTTATCATTTCCCCACCTTTTTGTAAAAACATGTTTTTCAAATGGTGCCCCAAAAGCAAATTTTAAGTGAAATGAAATTTTTAGGTGGTTGAAAGACAATATATCTTTCAAGACCACTGGATGGCATTATGGGAAATAGGAATTAAGCATTCAAAGTATAGCACTGAAATTTGCACATATTGAGGATATATAGTAGTCTCCTTGGAACCATATAGTCAAGGGATAACAAGGGTCTATTTTATGACCTAAGTAATGGAGAACCAAACCCTATGGACCTGACCTGCTCAAAGTACTAGTCATTAAAATCAAAATTTTGAAAATTTGTAATTCAATCAAGAACATTTAGAAAATGGTTTGAAACCCAGGTAAAATGGAAGACTATTTTCCTTTTTATTAAAACCGCTACAGAGAAGGAGATCATGCATATAACTTACATTCGCTTTTGCTTTAAAACTCGCAGGGCTTTCTGCTTGACCATATTCTGAGGAGAAAAACATATTAAATAAAAAGTAAGTAGAAAACACATATATAGTAAAATTAATCATCCATATCCTCAGATTCACATACATCTCTTCTTCAAAGGAACAGACAGGAATAGTGCTCCTGGATTTTGTTCCCTTCCTAAGTACAGATATCACTAATGTGTAGTTTTATCTGTTTTTGCAACCCACATAATATCATCCTTAACTACTTTCCCTTTTCCTAATGCTTGCATATCCAATTACCTTAGCAGAGTCCCCAGTTGAACACCCACTGTCAATCCAAACCTAACAAGCACAAACTCCTTTATTCTATCTCACCTTGGAAACAACTAACAATGACCCCACCAACCCCTCACTTCTGAAGCTAAAACACTTTTACATCACCAGGCACTGGTGGTTTATATCTGTAATCCTAGCTACTCAGAAGGCTGAGATCTGAGGATTGTGGTTTGTAGTCAGTCAGGGCAGGAAGGTCCATGGGACTCTTATCTCCAATTAACCACCAAAAAGACAGAGTGGAGCCCTGGCTCAAGTGATAAAGTATTAGCCTTAAGTAAAAAAGCTAAGGGACATAGCACTCAGTCCCTGAGTTCAAGCCCCAGCACTGGCACAAACAAAATGGCAATTAAAAAAAAATCAACTAAGATTGCTGGGAAAATCCTTTCGTCTTAACTGGTCCATATGTGATTTTGTCTCCTCCAGTGAGGGAAGGAAAACAGATATTATTACCTCACAGACAATAATAGCTGACATTATTGACTACTACTATGATCTAGACATGCTTTTCAGGTCACATAAATTGCCTTATTTAATCTTCAAACTTCTAAGCATATATCACACCCCTTATATAAGGAAAAACCAAGGTTCTCCAATACCCTGGCTTATAGTGGTTAATAAGAGAGCTGGAAAAAACAAGGTAGCTCTATATTCACAGTCTGCCCCTAAACATAGCTTTCTATATTCCTATTTAGTTAAATATAGGTGACTTTATCACAGCTAGTCAGTAGTGACAGTAATAGAACATTGGCCCCATAGGTCTAAATCAGTAATTCTTTCCAGCATGCCCCTCTTTAACTAGTCTAATTATCTATCTAACCTAACCAGCTTGGTAACTCCGTAAACCTAAGCAGGACCCAGCCCTTTTCCCTAGAGTGCCACCTTCCCAGTAGAATGTACTAATTCCTATGTACATGCTTCAGGACATGTGATTGACATCCTCTCTCCACAAGATCAAACCTCAATTTCCCTCCAATACTGTCCAAATACACTGTCCCTCAAATACACCACCTCAAAAGACATCAAATAGTAACATCTCTGCACAACACCTAATAATATTTTAAAGAATCTAGCTTCAAGCTCCATCTGTGAAGCATACACCGTCACGTTTCCTCTACCAGACTGAGCATCTCTTCACTATACTTTACCAGTCTCTACCACCCAGCCTTATTTCACAGGTGCTCAAATGAGGCTGTTGCAGTACTTTCTACAACAGTAGCTGCCTATCTTACCTTGGCAGGACCCTCTCTCATCTTCTTGATTTGATCCTTATACTTCACTAGCTCAGCATCCAGCCGGGAAATCTTTTTATCAATGGATTCTGCTCTGCTATCCACCTTGGGGAAAAATACCAAATGCAAATCAAAAATAGTGACTGCGATATACTCACACAAGAAGGGGACAGGAGAGAAAGGAATTGATGGAAGCAAAGCAAGGAAAGTATATGAGGAAAGGTGGGAAACTGACTCAGGTAGAGGGGTGTGTGTGTGTGTGTGTGTGTGTGTAGATTTCCAGTCAGAAACACTTTTTGTAAACCACATTCCATCTCCAGGTTTCTGATACCCAAAGTCCCCCCTCAAGTGTTGGGGTAGAAAAACAATTTGAGAATCACTGGATTGAGATTTCCCTTGGTGATGAGTCAGACCGTCGATTCAACAAAGAGGCATAGGAAATAAGCCTGTGTCTAGTGAAGACATAGGCTAAGATTTTTTTCTGTGCGTCAATAGTGGGGTTTGAACTAAGGGCCTAGGCCTGTCCCTGAGCTCTTTTGCTCAAGGCTAGCATTCTACAACTTGAGCTACTTTCGGTTTTCTGGTGGTTCACTGGAAACAAGAGTCTCATTGGAAACAAGAGTCTCACGGCTGGCTTCCCTGGCTGGCTCGGAACATGATCCTCTGATCTCAGCCTCCTGAGTAGCTGGGATTATAGGCGTGAGCCACCACCGCCCAGCTAGGCTAAGACTATTTCAAATGCCATTCCCTAGTTGGAAGGGGGGGGGGTGGGTGCTGAATTGTTTTGGAGATTCAGATCGAAAAAAAAGTACACATGCATTAACCCAGTATATCACAGAAAGAGCCCTGACATGGGCAATGGGTGAGAGATGAAAAAAAGGGTAAGAAGAAAATGTCGGACTAGATGAATTAGGGAGAGCGTCTAGGCCTGGGGTAGGCTGGAGGAGGCGAGGCTGAGAAGGAGTAGCCTGGGCACAGAGCATCAGTGTGGGTGGGGTGCGAAGCAGTGATGAGGCTAGGAGGGGGATCCCTGGTTTGTGGCGTCAGGAATGACTTAGAAAACAGGGATGAAGTGAGGAGATGGAGAAGGCCGAGGTTTTAAAGAGCTGGGAAGTAGGACTGGAGTGAAAGAGTGGGAGCCGGGGCCAGGGGATGGGCGGGGTCAGGAGCATGGAAGCGTTGAGGCTAGTTATTCATGGTCAGGTGCCCACCGTGCCAATGCAGTCAGTCAGGCTGGGTGGCGGAGCCTTGGGTTTCGCTTTCCCGAAGAATCGGTTCATCTTGAGCAGCCGACAAGAAACCCAAACACTGGAGAAAAATCCCAAAGCGGAAGTAGAGTCACTGCCGCTCCGGCTTCCGGCCCCTCCGCGCGCAAGCGCACTGTGCTCGCTCTAGTTTCCTCATCCTTCTTTGCCGGGTTTTCAGCTCCGCCTTCCGGGGGAAACTGGCGCAAGGCACTGGGAGGGGCAGAAAGAGGGTCTGACGAAGGCGGGGCCTTGGCGGCGGCAGAGTGAATTCAGATGAGCGAGGCGGGGCCCTGGCTAAGTGGGTGGGGCCTGAAGGAGGACTTGGCGGATTGGGCGGGGCCGGAGAGAGGGCAACGCGGAGGGCGGGGCCAGTTGGCAAGGGCGGGGCCAGGAAGTCGTCCCCCAGGATTGCCGGGCGCTCAGCTGCCATCGCTGAGCGGTCAACAAGCGCGGGCCTGGCGGAGCGGGGCGGCGCGCGGAGGCCGCGAGGCGACCGGGA
>NW_012267311.1:2542346-2575416 GCF_000151885.1 Dipodomys ordii | reverse complement strand
TTTTTTTTGGTCAGTTGTGGGGCTTTAACTCTGGGCCTGGATCTTAAGGACTTTCCTGCTGGGGCTGGCTTTGAACCTCAATCCTCAGATCTCAGCTACTGAATACCTAGGATTACAGGCATGGGCCACTGGTGCCTGGCTTTACCATGTATTTACAAATTATCCACACTTATTTTTCTTCTTTGCTTCTCCATGTATATCATTGTGTATATGTATGTATGTGTGTATATACATATATATATGCAAATATATATGCTCATGAAATCCAAGGTCTAGAGTTTAAATATAAGTAAAAACAACAGCATTTTGATTGTTTGAGCTTGATTTGCCTTACTCAGTATGTTTCTTCCAATTGCATGTATTTTCTTGCAAATACATGATTTCTTTTTTCTTTTTCTTCTTTTGGAGGAAGTTATGAATTTGTATTAAATTAAAATGTAGATTTCCCTGAAGCCCTGCCACCCTCATTTTTCTTTGTCTGTGTAATATTCCACAGCACATCTTCTTTAGCCATTCATGCATTGTTGGTTATCTCAGATAATTCTATTTTTGCATTTTACTATCTATTGTGAGCAATGCTGCAATAAACATAGATATGCAGGTTCTTCCTGGTATATTAATTTATCCTGGTATATTAATGTATCCTTCAGATACATGTCTGATAGAGGTAAGGTGTAATCATAAGGAAGGTCTTTTTTTTTTTTTTTGGTTGGTTGGTTGTGGGGCTTGCACTCAGGGCCTGGGTGCTGACCCTGAGCCTCTTGTGCTCAAGGCTAGTGCTCTACCCTTTGAGCCACAGTGCCACTTCTGGTTTATGAATGGCTAATAGGAGATAAGAGTCTCACGGAGACTGTTCTGCTTGGGCTGGCTTCAAACTGTGATCCCTGGTAGCTAGGATTACAGGCATGAGCCATCAGCACTGCTGGAAGGTTTTTTTTTTTTTTTTTTTTACTTTTTCTTTGGACAACCTTCTTACTGATTTCCATGTGGTTGTATTAGTTTACATTCCCACCAGCAGTATATGAGGGTTCCTTTTTCCTCTGCATCTCACCAGCATTTGTTGTTATTTTCTTGATGGATGTCCTTCTCATTGGGGTGCAGTGGAGTCTTAGTGTGGTTTTTCTTTGCATTCAAGTGTCTGTTGGCCATTTGTATTTTTTCTGAGAACTACTTGTTCAGTTTGCTTGCCTATTTATTAATTGGATTATTCTCTAATGTTCACATTTTTGAGTTCTTTGTGTATTCTGGATATTAATATTTTATTTATTGAATACTGAACTCACTGATTATTAATGAAATGGGGAACAATAGTATCTGCTTTATGAGAGTTCTGGGATAGTTCATGAAATTAGACTATTGTAACCTCTCCTGCTGAAGTGTTTAAAATGTTAGCAACCATTAGAATAGTTCTTATAATAATGGAAACAAAATCCTTGAGCAAGTTACCAAAGGAAAAGTAGACCTAGGCAGATGGGGGCAAGCACTTTGGAGTTGGTATCAGATGAGCTGGGCCTTGAAGCCTGGTTAAAATATAATAAAGCATCAACCTGTATTGGTTTCTGTGAAAGAGTTATCTTCATTAAATCATTTTCTTTCTCCCTAGGCAATGAGAAGCACGATCTTTATGTTATCCCGCAGCAGGGAAGCCTTGAACCAGTTGTCCAAGACCTGGCCCAGGTTGTTGAAGAGGCCACAGGTGTTCCACAGCCTTTTCAGAAGCTTATATTTAAGGGTAGGTATTTCTCTCTCTCAGCTTGGACCCTGTGGTTAGTGCTTACCCATACCTAATCGTAACTCTCAGATTTCAAATTGGAACCATTTTAGTTTTGTTCATTTATTCTTTTAGCAAAAGTTTTATTAAGGATTTACTATGTACTAGACTCAGACATCTGAACAAGTGCCAGATTTGAAGTGACATAAAGATGGCAGAAATCTGACCATTTGCTTCATTAAACCAAATTTATAGGGGCCTGGTTCTAAGGGTCCACTAGGCAATGCTTATTAGCGCTAGAACCTACCTCCTCTCCACCCCTGTTCTCTGCCCTCCCTCATACGCACCCATTATTCTTACCTGCTAGATTTATCTCATTGGGTGACAGTCATTATCAGGAACTTAGTAATAGGAAGCATTTTTGTTTATATTTCACAATACAACTCCTTTTTTCTTCTTGAAACATTTCTAAATTACACAAGTAATGGAATTTGATATTTCAAGTCTGGACATGATTGTGTACCCCTGTATCCCAGGTACTCTAGAGACAAACTCAAGTTTCATGCAAAACTAGGCAATGTAGTGAGTCCCTGTATCAAAAGCAAAAAACAAAAAACAATCAAGGTGTGGCAGGTTTAGGTTTATAATCTCAACTACTTTGGAGGCCGAGATTGTAAGGATTGCAGTTTGAGGCCAGCCTGGGAAAAACATTAGTGAGTTTTCACATCTCAATCAATAAGCTAGTAGTGGTGGTACAAGCCTGTCATCTCAGCCGCAGGCTTGAGGATCTTTGTACATGGCCAATCTAGCAGAAAAACTTGAGAGATATCTGAAGAATAAAGCTAAAAGGGTTGGGGACATGATTAAAATAGTAGATCATCTGCCTTTCAAGCATGAAGTCCTGAGTTTAAACTCCAGTACTACCAAAAGAAAACAAATATTTCCTAAAATGGCTATACAAATTTATGCTCTTTTCATTAATGATTACAATTATACATTTGCTGAGGTCTGCTCTCACCTTCCCTCCCTCTCTCCCTCCCTTTTCTCTTTCTCTTCCCTCCCTCCCATCTTCCTTACCTCTTCTTTCTCCTCCTCTTCCTCCTTCCTCCCTTCCTCTCGCTCTCTCTCAAGTCAATTTCAGTGTTATGCAGTTGCTATAACTTGACATAGTTTTCTCCTCTTTGCAGGGAAATCTTTGAAGGAAATGGGCTCACCTTTGTCAGCACTTGGAATACAAAATGGTTGCCGGGTTATGTTAATTGGGGAAAAGGTAAATCACGTTTTCTACCAGTATTGGTCAGAATCAAGTGACTAAAGTCTTTTACATTCATTTCCATTTAGAGGACCAAGTTTGACTTGCCTGTGTGTGTGTGTGTGTGTGTGTGTGAAAGAGAGAGAGAGAGAGAAAGAGAGAGAGAGAATCTTTAACTCTGCTTAGGTACTCTCACTGAGCTTTTTTGTTGAAGGCTAAGGCTATACCCTTGAGCCACAACTCCACTTCTGGCTTTTTGCTGGTTAATTGACGAGTTTCATAGCAAGTGTGGGCTGTCTTTGAACAGTGATCCTGAAATCTCAGCCTTTTGAGTACTTTTTTTTTGCCAATTGTGGGGCTTGAACTCTGGACCTAGGTGCTGTTCCTGAATCTCAGCCTTTTGAGTAGCTAGGATTACATGGTATCCAACAACAGGCCTTTTTTATACAATTTGATTGAATTATCAGGTTTTTTGTCCTGATTTTTATACCTTCTTGAACCTATTGATTTAGTATTTGGACTTTTGCTGTAGGAATTAGGGGCAGTATCACTATCTTAACATGGCTTTTGATTGTCAGGCTGATTAAAATGGTGCCTGGAACAGGCACTCCTTATTTGGAGTGGAATTTGCAAGAGTCTTTTGGTTAAAATGAACATGTAGATATTAAAAATAAGACTCACGCTGGGTGCCAGTGGCTCATGCCTGTAATCCTAGCTACTCAGGAGGCTGAACTCTGAGGATCACATTTCAAAGCCAGCATGGGTAGGAAAGCCTGTGAGACTTTGATCTCCAGTAACTACAAAAAAAATCCAGCAGTAGGGGCTGGGAAGGTGTCTCAGTGGTAGAGCGCTTGCCTTGCATGCTCAAGGCCCTGGGTTCGATTCCTCAGCACCACATAAGCAAAAAGAAAAAAAAGTGGTAGAGCGCTAGCCTTGAGCTGAAGAGGTGAGGGACAGCGCCCAGGCCCAGAGTTCAGGCCCCACAACCGGACCCAAAAAAAAAAAAAAATCCAGCAGTAGAGATGTGGCTCCAATGCAAGGGGATTGCAATTTGAAGCCATCTCAGTAAGAACAGTCTGTTATTTTACCTTCAGAACAAGCAACAACAAGCAAATCTGGAGGCATGGTTGAAGTGGTAAAGTGCTAGCCAAGCAAACAAGCAAAGAAAATTCAAGGCCTTGAGCTATAAACCTGGTACCAGAAAGCAACAATAACAACAACAACAACAAAAAAAAAACAACCAAACTGAGTTGGGGAAAGTCATCTGGTGGCAGTTGAGGCAGTGGCCCCCTGAGGTGATGAGAGAGGGCTATGGCCAGCTCTTCACTGTGATACAGTGGAATTTTTTTTTTTTTGGTGGGCCATGGGACCTGAACTCTGGGCCTGGACGCTGTCCCAGGCTAGTGCTCTGCCACTTGAGCCACAGCACCACTTTGGGCTTCTTCTGCTTATGTATTGCTGAGGAATCGAACCCAGGGCTTCACACATGCAAGGCAAGCACTTTACCACTGAGCCACCTTCCCAGAACATGACACAGTGGAATTTTTGAGCATATGAAGTTGCCTTGAGGTGACTAAGTAGAGATATGACAGAGATTAGCAAAATGGAACCAAACAAATCCAATCTAGACTTGGAACTACCAGAGATTGGAGCTTAGCTTGATTTGGCCACAAAGAGGCATGAATAATAGGGAATAGTATACAAACCAGGAAGCTGCTGGCCTTGGCTACCAGTTGTTCAGATGAAAGAAAGGTAAATATTCTAAATCTCATGGGATGGGGTGTGACTCAAGTGATTAGAGTTTCTCCCTATTAAGTATGAGGCCCTGAATTCAAACTTCAGTACTGTTCTCTTTTTCTTCCCATCAAAAACCCATGGGTTGCCGGGTGCTGGTGGCTCACACCTGTAATCCTAGCTACTCAGGAGGCTGAGATCTGAGGATCGCAGTTCAAAGCCAGCCCGGGCAGGAGAGACCGTGAGACTCCTATCTCCAATAAACCACCATAAAACAAGAAGTGGCGCTGTAGCTCAAGTGGTAGAGTGCTCGCCTTGAACTGAGGGACAGCGCCCAGGCCCAGAGTTCAAGTCCCACGACCGACCAAAAAAAAAAAAAAACCCATGGGTTGAGTCTTTAAAAAAAATGTGTGGACCTCCAGTTGGAACTGTCTCTGAATTCAAGTCTGTTCTATCTCATTTGGGTTGTATGACCTTAGGTCACTTTACTATATTAAGTCTCAGTTTCATTATCTGTAAGCAATACAGGTAACATGCTTAAGATAGTGCCTGACATGTAAGGCTAATAAACACTAATCATCATCACATTTATGGTTATATGTCATTGTTATTGTCATATTAAATAGGACAACATTTAGGAATTCCATTTAAAGGAATAGTTGTATTGGGCATATCTATAATTCCAGCTGAGGCTGAAGTGTGAAAGGAATGAAAATTTGAACAAGGCCAACCTGGATTACATAGTGAGATCCTGTCTTAGAAAAATTAAACCAAATCAAAACCAAGGAATAGTTAAATTCAGTCTGTGGCCTTCAGTCTGGCTGTTGATCAGCACACAGCTGAGGTTAGATTTGCTTCATTTTCTCAACCCAAGTTGTTAGTACTTAGTAGACTATTTCCCTAACATCTTTCTTCTCTGTAGACTAGAATCTTTGTAGCTACAAAACCTCTTTGTATAATCCTTTGACTTGCTTTCTAAGAAGCAGGAGAGTTAAATCCATTCTTCCTAGGTGAATGGTTTAACACAATTCTGGTCATAGTCTCAATAGAGGCCAAATAGTTACAGTTCTTGGTGACTATTGGCTTCATTTTATTTTTCTTCTTAGAATAACCCAGAAGAACAGGCTGAACTAAAGAAGTTGAAACATTTGGAGAAGTCTGTGGAGAAGATAGCTGATCACCTGGAAGAGTTGAATAAAGAATTTACTGGAATCCAGCAGGTAACTTCTTCCTTCATGAACTTTGACTTTCCACTGCCTGTAAGAATTTTGTGGATATGATGTTTGGTTATGTTGGCAGGCTCTGCAGTCAGACTCCCTCAGTTAGGATTCTGACTCCACCTTTTTCTTTTTAATGCTGTGCTGGATATATCATCCAGGACCTCATGAATGCTCTACTTTTTACCACTGCAAGCAACATCCTCAGCCCGTTACCTTTCTCTTATTATGGTCAAGTTTATCTTTGTCTCAAGTTCCTCATCAACCAAAAAGAATAATAGTGTCTCCCTGTAAGGACTGCTATGAGAGTGTTTTCTAAGGACTTTGTCAGTCAGCATCCATTTATGTTCATAGTGGAGTACCTACATGTTAGGATCATGTGTGAACAGGTGGACTTCTCACAGTCCAAGTATGATTTTTAGCAAAGCAAAAAAATAAATAAATAAAATTGTTTTTCAGTTCTTGGAGTTGAACCTTGGACCTAGAGTATGGTAGGCAAGTGTTTCACATAGATCTACAACCCTAGCCCAGTGAAGAACATTTTGTTGATTCATAGAAGAGTCCAGGTTTAGTTTGATCTTGGTAACATGGGAATTATTCTATTTAATTCTTATTAGAGATGAAAACCAGTAAAGATTAGGAATAGCCCAAGACCAACTATTTCCCCTTTCATTTTATAACACTATTGAGTATACCTTTGTGCTTTAATTATAAGAGTAATGAATGTATAGGCTGGGCATGTGGCTCACACCTATAATCCTAGCTACTTCAAAGGTGGAGATCAAGATTATGATTGGAGAATCGCGTAGGGAAAAAAGATGGAGTTAGCAAGACTCCCATTTCAGCTGTGTATGGTAGTGTGCATTTATCATTCCAGCTACACAGGAAGTGTAAATAGGAAGACGGTGTTTAGCCCATCTTGGGCAAAAATGCTCTTTACTATTTGGGATAGGTAAAGACCCTATTCTTCTGGGTGCCAGTGGCTCATGCCTAGCTACTCAGGAGGCTGAGAGCTGAGAACTGAGGCTTGAAGCTAGACCAGGCAATAAATCTGAGAGACTATTATCTCCAGTTAACTAAATTGGAAGTTGTGTGGCTCAAGTAGTAGAGCACTAGCCTTAAGCAAAAAAGCCAAGCAAGAGTATGAGGCTGTGAGTTCAAGTCCCAGTACTCCTCTTCCCTCCAAAAAAAGGACTATTCTAACAAGGGCTAGGAGTTATGGTTGAAGTGATAGAGCACTCACCTACCTGCCCAGCAAATGGAAGGCCCTGAGCTAATCCTTCAATACCAGAAAAATAATAAATAGTAATAATATGTAATGTAGTATGAAAGTTTTTAAAACATGTATAGGTACTAATACGGAAAATAAAATTGACTTATAAAAAGCACTATCCAGTATCTGGCTGTTAGGATTCAAGCCCAGACCTTGAGACCTTAATGTCTGTGCTTTTAATATGTCTCTTAATGTATAGTATAGACACTTTGACTCAGAGATGACCATTATGAAAGTCTGAAATATATTTTCATTTTTAACTAAAATGCTGTTATGTGTACTTTGTAAGTTGTTCTTTTATTAGCCAGCAAATTGAACAATTTCTATGTCATTGAGAATGTGTGTATGTATATGGTGTGTGTGTGTGTGTGTGTGTGTGTGTGTGTTTGTGCCAGACCTGGGGCTTAAACTCAGCCTGAGGGCTGTCCCTGAGCTTTTTTTTGCTCAAGGCTAGCAGCTCCACTTTCAGCCTTTTGGGGTTAATTGGCAATAAGAGGTTTGCAGATTTTTTTACTGCTGTCAGTTAGCTGGTCATTAGTTAAGGCAATGTGAATGAACAACCAGAAAGTTTAATAGTAAAAGCAAGCACTGCTTCCCATTCAGTAGTATATGCCTGTGCTATGAGTTATGATAAGTATCTGTGTGTGCATGTGTGTGCGCGCGTGCACACACACATGCACGCACATTTTTTTTTTTGCCAGTCCCGAGGCTTGAAGTCAGGGCCTGAGCACTGCCCCTGAGCTTCTTTTTCCTCAAGGCTAACACCTCTGCCAGTTGAGTCATAGAGTCATAGTGCCACTTCTGACTTTTTCTGTTAATGTGGTACTAAGGAATCAAACCCAGGGCTTCATGTATGCTAGGCAAACACTACCACTAAGCCACATTCCCAGCCAAATAGCTACATATATTCCCCTTTTTCTCATAGTAACCTCTCTAGGTGTAGGTATCATAATCTCTTATATAAATACGAGGTTGCTGAAGCATGGGTAACTTACATAACTTGATCATCATCCACAATGTTCCTTAGATCTCAGCCTCCTTTAGTGACTATGATTATAGGTGTGAGTCATTGGTGCCTGTCTGAAAATATATTTTTCAAAGGTTACATATTTCATCATGTATAAATATAAAATGGTTGAACTTACTCTCTCTAGTCTTTGTCACCCAGTCTTTTTTCAAAAGTGCTGGGTCATGAGCATGCTAGGCAAGAGCTCTGCCACTGATCTACATTCCTAGTCCTTGTACTTTTGTTGTTGTTTTGAGATAATTGTCTCACTGTGTAGTACCCAGACTGACCTTAAACTCCTGATCCTCTTAGCCTCTCCAGTACTGAGATTGCAGGTGGCAACGCTACACTTAGATGAGCTCCTTTTCACTTTGAATTGGCACCACGTGGATGTCTACTGTCTTGGAGCCTTTTGTTTTGGTACTGATCCTGGAGCTTGAACTCAGGGCCTGGATGCTATCTCTGAGCTTTTTTGCTTAGGGCTGGCACTTAGTTGGAGATAAGAGTCTTATGGACTTCTGCCTGCCTGGCTCCAAACCTCAATCCTTAGATCTCAGCCTCCTGAGTAGCTAGGACTATAGATGTGAGCCACTGGCACTCAGTTGGAAGCCCCTCTTTGGAGACAGGGTCTTCCAATATTGCCCAAGCTGGCCTGAAACTCAAGGTCCTCCTACATTTACTTCCCAAATGCTAGGGATATACATGTCTGCTATTGTGCCTTGTTAGCCTAATAAAAATGTTTTATGATTATATGTAATGCTTCTTTGAATGTTCTTGAAAATAGATCCTTTAAAAAACTTTTTTGGTAGAATTGACTTAGAATAACTAGATACTGTTAGATGTTTTTGCTACATGTAGTCAAATATGCGTATATAACACTCAGCTGTGAAACATCTTCAGAGTTCCTCTTTGTTTGTTTGTTTGTTTGTCTTGGTGCTAGGGATCAAATGAGCTCAAGGCTTTACAGATATTTTGGCTTTCTAAACTTTTTTTTTCTACTGAGATTTGAACCCAGAGTCTCTTGCCTCCTTGGCTTTTTCACTCACAACTGGCACTCTACCACTTGAGCCAGCTTTGTGTGTGTGTGTGTGAACTGGCACTCTACCACTTGAGCCAGCTTTGTGTGTGTGTGTGTGTGTGTGTGTGAACTGGCACTCTACCACTTGAGCCAGCTTTGTGTGTGTGTGTGTGTGTGTGTGTGTGTGTGTGTGTACTGGCACTCTACCACTTGAGCCAGCTTTGTGTGTGTGTGTGTGTGTGTGTGTGTGTACTGGCACTCTACCACTTGAGCCAGCTTTGTGTGTGTGTGTGTGTGTGTGTGTGTTTCAGTCCAGCTCTTGAACTCAAGGTTTCTCACTCATTTTTTTTTTTGGGGGGTCCGGTCGTGGGGCCTGAACTCTGGGCCTGGGCGCTGTCCCTCAGCTTTTCAGCTCAAGGCTAGCGCTCTACCACTTGAGCCACAGCGCCACTTCCTGCTTTTTTTCTTTTTGCTTATGTGGTGCTGAGGAATCGAACCCAGGGCCTCAGGCATGCAAGGCAAGCGCTCTACCACTGAGCTACCTTCCTGGCCCCTAGGGCTTCTCACTCTTATGCTCAGCTTTCTTGTTCAGAGATGGCCATGCTTCCAAACCTCAGCCAGCTTTTTGCTGGGAGATAAAGTCATATGGACTTTGTGCATGGGCTGGCCTTGAACTTAGATCCTCTTAATCTTAGACTCCAGAGTAACTAGGATTGCAGGCTTGAGCAGCTGGTATGCAGCTGCTTTCTAACACATGCCATCAGTTGGCTGGTCATTAATGAAGGCAATGTAAATGAACAACAAGAAAATTTAATAGTAAGTGAGCGCTGCTGCTCATTTATTAGCATATGTCTATGCTATGAGTTATGTTAAGTATCTACATACCTTTTTTCTTCACAGTAACCCCTCTGGGTGTAGGTATCATAGTCTCTTCTATAAAGACGAGGTTGCTGAGGCTGGATAACATAAGTAACTTGTTCAAGAGCAAAAGTAGTAAGTGAAGATCAAGCCCAGATCTGTCAGAACTAAAGCCTTTTTTTCTTTTTCTTTTTTTGTCTGTTGTAGGTCTTGAACTCTGGGTCTGGGCACTGTCCCTTGGCTCTTTAGCTCAAGGCCAGTGCTCCTTTTTTCTTTTTAAATGGTGTTAAAGATCAAACCCAGGAGTTGGGCACTGATGCACATGCCTGTAATCTTAGCTACTCAGGAGGCTGAGATCTGAAGATCTCAGTTTAAAGCCAGCCTGGGCAGGAAAGTCCGTGAGACTTTTCTGTTGTTGTTGTTGGTCATAGGGCTTGAACTCTGGGCGTGAGCGCTGTCCCTCAGCTCTTCAGCTCAAGGCTGGCACTCTACCACTTGAGCTATAGCACCACTTCCGGTTTTCTGGTGGTTTATTGGAGATAAGAGTGTCACGGACTTTCCTGCCCTGGCTGGCTTTGAACCTTGATCCTCAGATGTCAGCCTCCTCTGAGTAGCTAGGATTATAGGCATGAGCCACCCTCGTCCGGCCATGAGACTCTTTTTTTGGGGGGTCTGGTCGTGGGGCCTGAACTCTGGGCCTGGGCGCTGTCCCTCAGCTCTTCAGCTCAAGGCTAGCACTCCACCACTTGAGCCACAGCGCCACTTCCAGCTTTTTTCTTTTTGCTTATGTGGTGCTGAGGAATTGAACCCAGGGCCTCGGGCATGCAAGGCAAGTGCTTTACCACTGAGCCACCTTCCCAGCCCCTGCCATGAGACTCTTATCTCCAGTTAACCACTAGAAAACCAGAAGATCGAACCAGGATCTCACACTTGCTAGGTCAAACACTCTGCCACTGTGCTACATTTCCCTAGCTTCTGCTCTTAATACTTATTTCTTGTGTGCAGGTATATACTTGGGACTAGGGGCTTCACTGGAGCCAGGCCTGAGGAAACATTTGAATGGCCAGGAGATCATGTGAGAGAATAGCCTGTAGCCTGGTAGAATTCTTTGATGGGTCTAAGGCCACCCTTTCCCTTTATCTTAAGAGATAAAGTTATAGGTCTGAGTAGTAGCTTGGCTTCTTAGGGCTGAAGTGAACTAAGTTTTTTGGTTACTTTCTCAGTACTAGGGTGTGGAATTTTCCTTCAGCCTCAAGAAATGCTTGTAATAATGCATTATTTCCCCCACAGGGTTTTCTGGCTAAGGATTTACAAGCCGAAGCTCTCTGTAAACTTGATAGGAGAGTAAAGGGCACAATTGAGCAGTTTATGAGGATCTTGGAGGAGATTGACACAATGGTAAGTAAATTTTCAGCTCAGAAGATCTAGTTCCTTATGACAGTATTTCAGTCAGTTTCACTCAGTAACATATGCCTGTTGCCTGAGCAAACCCATCACTTGAGTATGTCATGCTGGGTCCTAGCTGAATACACAGACACTAAGATGGTTCCTGATCTCTAGGCATTCATAGTCCACCAACCTAGGGTTTTTGTCACATACTAATGGATGCTTTCAACATTTGTAGTCATGAAGGTAGGAAGTAGACCATAATTTCATGTTCAAAGAAACACAAGATCATTTTACTTAGATAATTGGTTATTCCTCTACACTCATTTTCTTTGTAGAATTCAACCAGAATTCTTGTGTGACTATTGAATCATAGACCCTGGATTCTCTTTTGCAAATGGCAGTAATGATATCTCTAACCTGATGCCTGATGCTTCATTCTTGAGGGTGAAGTGCTTTGGGTTTGGGCTTCTATGGAATGGGGCATGGTGGTTAAAAAAAAAAATGGGGAAGTACTTTTCCTGGCATGGTAAGCTCATGATCTGGCCAGGACATAATATCCATACCTAGGAAACAGCAGGAAAAAAAACCACCAAAAAACAAAGTCTGTGTTCTGGAGTAGTTTTATGGTTCAGATATGGAGAACAGATGCTTTTATAGGGATGAAAGCTATGAAAATGTCCATGTTGGACCCAGACCTGGAGAAATGATTCCTGAAAATGACTGTCATATTCATATTGGTGACCTATGATTTGCTTGGTGTATGGAATATGTTTTCAAAGTGCATCTTCTGTTTATCACTAAAGATTATGTGTCAACTTTTTCTTCCATAGATCCTACCAGAAAATTTTAAAGACAGTAGGTTAAAAAGGAAAGGCTTGGTGAAAAAGGTTCAGGTGAGTTGTGTAGTAGCATACCACAAACTATAATATTATTAATGTACTGGTGTGTGTTTATCTGTTCAAAGTAGAGTAGTGTAGAAATATGATCATTAGCATAGCCTAGCTTTTTTGTTACTCCTTATCTGAATTAACCCAGAGTATCAGAGAAGAGCCCATTTCATTTCTCTCTATTAGAATTTAATCTATCTAGGAAAGACATTTATTGGAGAGCAGCTAGGGTTAGAACATTACACAGTTCTAGAAGGCTTAGTTCGTATGTGTAGTGCCACCTTCATTTGAGTAGTAGCACAGTCCTAGCTATGAGGCAAGGTGCCACTATCTGTACTACCTTTTAGGGAGTTGTAAGCCTAGGGACTGGTCAGAAACTCAAGGGGCTGGGAAGGTGGCTCAGTGGTAGAGTGCTTGCCTTGCATGCATGAAGTCCTGGGTTCAATTCCTCAGCACTACATAAGTAGAAAAAGCCGGAAGTGGCACTATGGTTCAAGTGGCAGAGCACTAACCTTGAGCTGAAGAGCTGAGGGATAGTGCCTAGGCCCAGAATTCAGGCTCCACAACCAATAATAAAAAGAAAAAAGAAACTCCAGCCTCATGCTTCCTTTTTACTTGTCCCCTTATGTTGGAGCCCAGGCTGGGTGCCCATTTCCATCTATGTACAGTTTACCACAATCAGCAAAGCTTATGTGGGCAGTGATTTACTAGCCCTTGGATAGCTCTCACTGCCTTGTGTGTATCTTTTAGGCATTCCTAGCTGAGTGTGACACGGTGGAGCAGAACATCTGCCAGGAGACCGAACGGCTACAGTCTACAAACTTGGCCCTTGCTGAGTGAGGTACAGTGGAGAAAGGCTGTACTGTTCTGAATTGCAGCACCACCGCTCTGGAACAGAAGTTGCCTATTTTCTCCAGGGTTGCCAGAGTCATCTAGTCAATTGCCAATTTTCCTACTCCTACACGGGTTCTCAATGAAAATGTACTGTCTTTGCAATCTAAAGTAGAGTTGCTTGTGTGTTTTCTCATTTTGTGTCCGGGTGGCTGTACAATCCAGCAGCTGCCTTTTCTAGACTTGGCCTCCTCGCCCATGTTTTATCAGTTTTTTTGATAGGTGCTTTGTTTGGGTTGATGAGAAGTTTTGGGGTTTCTTTTGTTGCCAGTCCTGAGGCTTGAACTCAGGGCTTGTGCACTGTCCCTGAGCTTCTTTTGCACAAGGCTAGCACTTTACCACTTGAGCCATAGCTCAACTTTTTTTTAATAGTTTAGTGGAAATAAGAGTCTCACAGACTTTGCTGCCAGGGATATCTTCAAACTGTGATCCTCAGCTCTCAGCCTCCTGAGTAGCTAGGGTTACAAGTGTGAGCCACCAGCATCCAGCTTGATGAGAGTTCTTGTCTTGAAATAGTTACCAGGCTTTCAAGGCATCCTAGTCTCAGCATGTAAGAGGGGCTTTCTTGACCTGGTAATCCCAGAGTCCCAGGACTGTTAGTAGGTTGCATCCAATTTGGAAAGTTGGGTTTGTCACATAGGCAATCCACAGTCCTTTGTTGTGAGGTTTTACAGAACATCTGACTGGACTGATGACTGAAACACCCTGTCCTCACATCCCAGTGTCCCTTGCTTAGCCACAAGTCTTTGAGATATCTTCCTCTCAGGCTATTCCTGAGGGAAAGCCTTGTCCATGTAAAAAATCTTCAGAATGTCAAGAGAGTAGTGCCTACTGAGTCTCTGCTTGATACCAGTTCAGAACAATGAGTAGGAAGGGCAAAGAGGAGAAGCCAGAATGAGTAAAGTAGATAGAGATTAAGTCAACCAGAAACTTCTCAAGAGTGCCATCATCCTTCAAGGGTGTTTAATTCTTTTGTGATCAATGCTTCCTTTGTGGCTGTTCCTGTCCATATGTGTACTTACTCCCACTGCAATAAAATCAGTTTGTGTGTCCATCATTGGTCAGAAGAGTGTTTCGGTTTCTCCCCTCTTGTTAACAACAATTTTTTTTGTTTTCAGTACTGAAAATTCAACCCAGGCCCTTGCAAATACTCTACCACTTGAGTCATCCTCTCTCCTGTCTTTCTTTTTTCTTTTTTTTTTTTGGGGGGGGGCTGGTGGTGGTGGTCAGGATCTTGCTATGTAGCCCAGACAGGCTGCATAGCAAGCCTTGAGAACTTGCCTCAATTTCCTGAGTACTGGGACTATGGGAAGACATTGCTCTTCCCCTCTAACAGCAATATCCATTGTGTGTGTGTGTAAGAGAGGGAGAGAGAGCTGAGTGGCTTATGCCTGTAATCCCAGCTACTCAGGAGGCTGAGATCTGAGGATCATGGTTCAAAGCCAGCCTGGGCAGGAAAGTCTTGTGAGACTCTTATCTCTAATAAACCCCTAGAAAACCGGAAGTGGCTCTGTGGCTCAAGTGGTAGAGCACTCCCCTTGAGCTGAAGAGTGCAGGGATAGTGCTCAAGCCCAGAGTTCAAGCCCCACAACTGACCAAAGAAAGAGAAGAGAGAGAGAGAGGAGGGAGAGACAGCAGGATGTCAAGTTTCTGCCATGTAACTTTGGAAAGGTCATGGGCAGCTGGGTTTTCATAGTCAATCCCTATCACTATTCAACTGCTATCCTGGGATCTCAACCCTCTGGGGAGCTAGGATTACAGGTGTGAGCTCCCAGTGCCTGGCTTAATCTGTGATTTCTTAAAGGCTGAATGGAAGTCTGTAAAGGAGCAGCTATTGAGGAGATGCTTGGCTGATCTGTACCACTTGGGTGGAAGAAGGGCTTTCCGCTTGGGAGGCTTTTAGATGCTAATATTTATTTTTCCCTTCATACAATAAGGGAACTTAGTCTAACTCAAAAGATTTTATTTCTTGGTCTTCTTGCTCTCACATGGCTAAGAAATGATACTTTAGTTACTATGAATTTTTTGGGTTTTTTTTGGTCAGTTGTGGGGCCTGAACTCTGGGCTCTTCAGCTGTAGACTAGCACTCTACCTCTTGAGCCTCAGCCCTACTTCCGGCTTTTTCTGCTTATGTGGTGCTGAGGAATGGAACCCAGGGCTCCATGCATGAAGGTAATCACTCTACCACTGAGCCACCTTCCCAGCCCTAGTGATGTTAACAGAGTATGGGACTCTTTAGAGTCAGGTGGTGTACCCTTCCCTGGCCTCAGGCATGAGGGCTGGTGTTGGAGCCACTGCCCAACTAATGAGGATGGCAGAGTTAAAACTTAGAGCCTGTTTTTTTTCTTGTTTCCTGGAGTTCATTTCAATAAATATTATTTATTTATTTTGTCGGCCTGAACTCTGGGCCTGGGTGCTGTCCCTCAGCTCTTCAGCTCAAAGCAAGTGCTCTACCACTTGAGCCACAGCACCACTTCTGGTTTTCTGGTGGTTTATTGGAGATAAGAATCTCACAGACTTTCCTGCCCAGGCTTTGAACTGTGATCCTCAGATCTCAGCCTCCTGAGTAGCTAGGGTTACAGATGGTGCCCAGCTAAATATTTTATATGATCAGTTGTGCAAGGGCATTGTTCCTTTGTGTTCCTTTCCTAAAAGTATTGGAGCATCATTTTGCATAGTTTGCTTTCCTCTCAGGTGTTACATATTTTCCCCTTCCCCTCCTCCCCCTGCCCTGCTTCCTGGTATTAGCACTTGAACTCAGGACCTCATGCTCTCTTGCTTGGCTTTTTTTTTTTTTTCCTGATGGTGGAACTTAAGACCTGGGTGCTGTCCTGAGCTCTTTTGCTCAATGCTTACATTCTACCACTTTGAACCACAGCTCTACTTCCAGTTTTCTGGAGATAAAGAGTCTCAATGACTTTCCTACCTGGGCTGGTTTTGAATTGTGATCCTCAGATCTCAGTAGCTAGAGTGGCTAGAGCAACTAGTGCCTAGCTGATTTTTTTTTATACCCTTTAAAAAGTTCTTGTTGTTATAAAGGTATTATACAGAGGAGTAACAGTTACACAAGTCAGGTAAAGAGTACCTTCCTTCTTTCCTTCCTTCCTTTCTTTCTTTCTTTCTTTCTCTCTCTCTGTCTCTCTCCTCTCTCTCTCTCTCTCTCTCTTTCTTTTTTTTTGCCACTCCTGGAGCTTTAACTCTGGGCCTGGGCACTGTCCCTGAGCTGCTTTTAGCTCAAGGTTAGTGCTCTCCCACTTGAGCCACAGCGCCACTTGCGGCTTTTTTTTTTTTTTGAGTAGTTTATTGGAGGTAAGAGTCTCACAGTTTCCTTCCTGGGCTGGCTTTAAACCGTGATCCTCATATTTCAGCCTCCTGAGTATCTAGGATTACAGGTGTGAGCCACCAGCATCCAGTTTAGAGTACACTTCTTTTTGGACAATGCCACTCTCACTTGGCTTTTTTTGCTCACCCTTAGTGCTATACCACTTGAACCACACATCTGTTCCTGCTTTGTGTTAGATATTTGGAAATGAGTCTTGGGATTTGTCTACCCAAGCTGGCTCTGAATCAGAATTATCAGCTCTCAGCCTCCTGAGTAGCTATGACTACAAGTGTGAGCTCTTCACTTTCTATTTTTACCCCCACAGAGTAGAAAATCTTGTCTGTATGAAACTGCTTGACAAGGGCCCTCTGCATATTCCTTTTCCTTGCTACCATTATCAGGAGGCTCCCTCTGATGGTTTTTACCCAAGAAGAGATAATTGTATAACATCAATGATTTTTGTGGAATTTCTGGTCATTGGGTATATGTATGTATGCTGTGTGTACCTGGGGTTGTGTCTAATGCCAGCCAGTCAGAGTAGATGTCCTAAAGTACAGAAGTGGGACTAGAAATCCTGCTATGCCAGAATTTAACCCTAGACACTGGGAGATCCATGAGTTAATCTCGGTGGTGATAATCTGGGTGGCCTAAGGTACAGGAGGCAATTCAGAGGGCTTGGAGAAGTGATTAGTTGTCAATGTTTATTAAAGACCTCGTTTGAAGCAGGGTGCAATAGTATACACCTGTAATTTCAGCACTTAAAAGGCTGAAACAGTTCACGACTAGCCTGAACTACCTAATGAGACCCTGTCTCAAACAAGCAAGCAAAATCAACTAGTTTGATATAACAATAGTTCCTTTCACATACTACCTGAACCATACATCCAGTAACAGCAGAGGATGATTTTACCTACATGCTTGGCCTAACAGTTCTCTCTCTGGCAAGCAGAAGCACTGGGCAGTGTCCTGAAGCCAGAGGCTGGTCTCTTGAGCAGACAGAAGGTAATTGGGACTTCTAAGGGGCTATATGACAAGGTTGAGTATACAAGGTATGGAGAGGAACTGGACATGAGATTCAGAGCAGGAAGAACAGTGCAAGATTTAGTCTACCTCTTATTGTAACCACCCCTCAAGAGTCCCCAAAGACACTGGCTCACTTCAGTTGGGCTGCATGTTTTATTTCATGTCACATCCTCTTCTTGCCTGCTAGTGTTCTCCAGTCTGGAACTTAATAGCTCGAAATGCTGCTTTGGAGTCAGCATTTGCCATCTTTCAAGATCTGGATGTCCTTTTTGGTTTCCCTAGGATTACAACAGACAAGAATGAGGCCATCTCCATGGAAATTGTCAAGGCCTGTTCAGTACTCCCGGACACTGCCCTGAGCCGCTTCCCCCCAGTGTACAGATGCAAGATAGATCCCAGGGGTCCAAGCACATCCTTCTATAACTTTGTCCCACACACCTCCCCCTCTTGACTACCTGGGATTTCGACCTACTATATGCTGATAGCTTCCCGAAATACCTCTAGCCCAGACCTTTGTCGTGTCTCTTCCTGCCCATTGCATGTCTCTACCAGGATCTGAGGACATACTGTTCACAGACATCATTGTCCCCTAAAATTGCTATACCGATACTCCATAATGCCCATCTCAGTTTCCCCACATGTTAGAAACCAGTGTGTTAAATGCCAGGTGTGATGCCTATAATTCCAGTACTCAGGAATCCAAGGAGGGAGGATCACTTGAGCCTAGTAGTTTAAAAGACCAGTGTTTACAACATAGCAAGACTCTGTCTCCAAAAAAAAAAAAAAAGTATATGTTTCTTTCTCCTCCCAAGCCTTCATATCCAATCACATACCTAACCTCAAATGTATCTCTTATCCATGAGTCTTTTAATTTTCATGACTTCTTTTTTCTAATCTTAGGACCATGTCCTCATATTTCCTCCAATACAAACTTTTCTATTGGATTTCCTTTTCCATGATCTCATCTAGTTCTCAGGCTGACTCTGAGGATTTTTTTTTAATGTGTGTGCTGCTGCTGTTGTTTTTCTCTTGGTAAAGAAACTGACCAAGAAAGTAATCTGATATACCAAGTTCCTGATTACCTCATTAATTGTCTTTTCTCCAGTTTCCCTTTTAACTTTACACATATCCAACTTCCTACTAGACCTAGACCTTTCCATACTCTTCTACTTGGAATGATCATCTTTTTCTTTTCTGTGTGTGTGTGTGTTTGTGTGTGTTTGTGTGTGTGTGTGTGTGTGTGTGTGTGTAAGATAGAGAATGTGTGAGTGTGTGAGTCATGGGGCCTGAACTCTGGGCCTGGGTGCTGTCCCTGAGCTCTTCAGCCCAAAGTTAGCACTCTACCACTTGAGCCACAGTGCCACTTCTGGTTTTCTGGTGGTTAGTTGGAAATAAGAGTCTCACAGACTTTCCTTCCCCAAGCTGGCTTTAAACCCCAATCCTCAGATCTCAGCCTCCTGAGTTGCTAGGATTACAGGCGTGAACTACCAACGCCCTGCCTCTTCCTTTCTTTTCAAGTTAATTTCTACTTATCGATTAGGGCTGAACTCAGGTGTTTCCTTCCCCAGGCAGTCTCTCCTGTCCCTGTCTCTGCTGTTCCATGGTACCCTGTGTTCTGTCTGAGCCTTGAGCATTCTGTGCCCGATTGACCATCATCAGCCTGGTTTCATTAGGCCAGCAATGCTGACTCACTATGTTCTATTCTGTCTTCTTCCCAGCACTTAGTAAACACTCACTAAATAGTTATTGGTTAGAGGGTAAAAAATGAGGTCACCTAGGGGGCAGAACAAGGAAAAGAACTAAAGGTCTCTGGGCCATCCACCCCTACACCCACCATCTCTGGCTTTCTGCTTAATACAATGTGCCATCTTTGAATTTCACTTGTACTCATTTGTTTAGGGACAAATGTCAGGATTCTTCCTAGGTCAAGTGTGTATGAAGAAAGAAGTGCAGGAACATCTGTGAGACTGTTATCTCCAATAAACCACCAGAAAACCGGAAGTGGTGCTGTGGCTCAAGTGGTAGAGCTCAAGTGGTAGAGCTGAAGAGCTCAGGGACAGTGTCCAGCCCAGAGTTCAAGCCCCATGACCAACAACAAAAAAAGAAGTGATCAAGTCCAGCTCCTTTCAGACCTGCATGTACCAAAGATGGTGCCCAACCATGCGAGCTGGGTTGGGAGGGAACACTTACATCCGGGTTATGCAGAGTTGGCATTCATTGTTGTATGTGACCCCATCAGTGCCACAGACCGGGTTAGGTGTCTGCTCACAATGTGGGAGCTCTGCCATGTGCTCACAAATGGGCTATGGAAAAGGAGAGAAGAGGGAGGGAACTCAGGGATGCAGGGCCAGAGCTTAGACCTTCATTGGCTTGGTGTGAAAGGGTTTCAGGCCATGGTTGAGGATCAAGGCTAAGAGGGGAAGAGGGTCTTGGAACTAGGGATAGGGTGCAGGAGGCAGTGTGTAGCAGTCAAAGCCCTCTCTAGAGATTATATTGTTCTCACATAGGATTAATTGAAAGAACGTATGTGAAGCATTTGACTGTGGCATCAAGTTAAATGGAACTGGATCAATGGATGGATGGGAAAAGGCTGAGGATATTGCATGGGAAAATGGCTTTGAGACTTCATTCACCTATTTGAAGTGGCTCATTGAAGGTTCCAAGGATGCCAGCACTATTGCCTTGGAATCATTGGAGACATCAGATCCAGGGTCAAGGTAGAATCAGGGTTTGGAATGAAGAAATGAACAATAAGCTGTGGTTGGGGCTGGCTAACACCCTGCGGGGACTTTGCAGGATTCTACCAGGATCACCTTGACCTGAACCTGTGGGCTGTCTGAACTATGCAAATTAGAGAAGGCACCCTGTTCCTGCCCAGCTTGGTGGACAGAGCCCATTAAGGAAAGGGTCCTTAGAGACCAGGTTGGAGCAGATTGTGTGGGCTTTGAGGCCAGACACAGACAGGTCTTTGTCAAGGGGACTATGCCTGCTCTTCCTGGAGTGGGGTATTCTGGGGAAACACAGGCTTAGGAGACCACCCTGGACAGCTTGAGATCATTGAAGGTGACAGAAGGCATGTGGAGAAGAGTAAGGCTAGTGTTCCAGCCTGAGTGAGAAGACTCGGCTCTGCAGAGAGGCGTTACCTTACCATTCTGGAGAAAATGGTCTTTCTTGCAGACACTGGCACTTCTGCAGGACAAAAAGGAAACAAGTGATGTCAACTCTAGATTCTAGTTCCTAGGTCCAAGGGCTGTTTCTTTTTCCTTCTCTGGGGGACTTTCTCCCTTTCCCCAGGGATACTACCCAATCTGGAATTCCTCAAGGAAAGCTAATGAATCACCAGATGATGGGGCTGCCAGAAGACTGATGTCATGTTGGGTTACATGAGTAGAGACAGAAAGTCTAGAATTAGGGAGATGATATTCCAGCCTGATTCTCATTAGTCAGATCTCACTGGAATTGTTGTGTCTTATAAAATGTTAACATAGGTAATAATCCAGCAGATAACCACATACTAGGCATTGAGAATACATTTGTGTGTGTGTGTGTGTGTGTATGGCACACACATGTGCACGTTTGTGCATGCACGTGCACATGCCAGCATTGAAGCTTAAACTCAGGGTCCATAGCACTGTCCCTTAGCTTTTTTCTCAAGGCTTGTGCTTTACTACTTAAGCCATAACTCCACTTTCAGTTCTTAATCCTAGATAAGTGTAGTATCATGAACATTCCTGCCTGGGCTGGCTTCAAGCCTGGATCCTCAATCTCAGCCTTCTGAGTAGCTAGGTTTACAGACCTGAATCACCAACACTTGCCTGAGAATGCATGTTTTCTCTGTGTGTGTGTGTGTGTGTGTGTGTATGGTCATGCGTGCATGTGTGTGCGCGCTGGTCCCAGGGATTGAACTCTGGGCCTGGACATTGACCTTGAGCTTTTGTGTTCAAAGCTAGTGCTCTACCACTTGAGCTACAGCTCGACATCCAACTTTTTGGTGCTTTATTGGAGAAAAGAGTCTCACAGACTTTCCTGCCCAGGCTGGCTTTGAACCATTATCCTCAGAGCTCTCAGCCTCCCAAGTAGCTAGGATTACAGGCGTGATCCATTGGTGCCTGTTGAGAATACATGTTTTGAACTATTCTTTATACCTCTTACTACCCTGTAACAGAGATAAAAAAAGGAGATAGCGCAGGCTGTGGTTTGTTACCTACTCCTGCGGAGGCAGGAGTGTTGGCTGCTCCTTAATAGCAACCCCCTTCCTAGGAATTGGCCAACATTGCATTCCATACCTAGGGCCAACCCACTGTCACTCTGATGTGACTTCAAAGGCACAGCCCTCTTGTCTATTTGGAACAGTAGAGGAACCACCCAATGCCACAGCAGCCTGTGCAGGTCATCTGACACTTGAGCTACACTGTATCAGTCAACGTCCTTTACCCCTTAGGGGTGTTACTCCCAGGCATACACCCCAGTAAACTGCCAGCAGATCTCAATGGGCTGTTTCCTGGGACACTTGACCTACCAAAGCTCAAAGAGATCAAGTAGCACTTGGTTCAAGTAGAGCTAGGATTTGCACACAGGTCTCTCAAGAGCCTGGTTCTTTCTACACAACAATTACAGCCCTTAAACCTTGGCTGAGTGCCTACAGGATATACACTGTAAGCATGGAGGGAACTGGAATCACATCTAAGGGGCAAGGTGGGAGAAGGTAAGTATGTACGTTCTTGTGTATATATGTGTTGGAGAAGGGCAGAATGTTTTGTGTGGTTTATTTTTGTCATCCCTCCCTCCCTCGCTCCCTCCCTCCCTCCCATTCTTCCTTCCTTCTTTCCTTCCTTTCTTTTCTTTCCTTCTTTCCTTCCTTTTTTCTTTTTTGTTGGTGGTGGTCAAGGGGCTTGAACTCAGGGCCTGGGCACTGCCTCTGACTCTTTTACTTAAAGCTAGAGCTCTATCATTTTGCACCATAGTGCCATTTCTGGTTTGTTGGTGATTAATTGGAGATAAGAGTCTCACAGACTTTGCTGCCTGGTCTGGCTTTGAACTGCAATCCTCAGACCTCAGCTTCCTGAGCCACCAGTGAGCCTTCAGTGCCTGGTACTTCCTGTGGCTTCTAAAGGTGGTCTGGGGTCTGAGGGGGAGAGGGGCTGCTCTTAACCCTCACAGAGAAGAATCCATCTATGCATATTGTGAAGGGAGTTGGATTTGGATTCCATGTGAAGCAGAATTTTTCTCTCAGTAGCAGCTACATGATCCCAAAGGAGACTATCTCCAGAAGTAGAGTTCTCCATCACTGGAGTTGTATAAGGCGGTGTAATTGTCCCTTTTCTTGCAGGTGTTATTACAAGAGATTTCTAAGAGAAGGGAGCTGGGTATCACCTCTGATGTGCTGTGTAAGCCTGGCAGTGTGGGGCATCGTATGTCAGTCTAGCCTTGTCAGTGTTCTGCACAAATTGTTCCACATCATAATTTCCCAAACTGACAACACAAATGTACTTCCACAGGACAGTGAAAAACTGTGACACTTTCCTACAATGGGGCAGTACTTGGCAATAAAGACAACACAACTGAATCTCAAAAACATTTTGCTGAGTGAAGGAAAACAGACACAAAAGACTACATACAGCAGGATTCTGCTTGTATGAAATTTTAGCACAGACCAACGAACCTGTGGTAGAAAAAATCTAGAGCAGCGGTTGCCTCTGGGCACTGAGCTAGGCTCTGAGGACTGCTTGACTGCCTCTGAGTAGAGGGTGAGGCCAAGACAGACTGGTGTAAGGAAAATTTCTGGGGTAGTGGAAAGAATTTGTTTGTTTTGAGGCAAGGTCTTACTAGGTAGCTCAGGATGTCCTTGAACTTGCTATGTATCCCAGGCTGACCTCAAATACTCCATCCTCCTCCATGGCCTCCCAAGTACTAGGATTACAGGTTTGTATCTCCATACCTGGCTCTATTCTGCTGTGTGTGTGTGTGTGTGTGTGTGTGTGTGTGTGTGTGTGTGTGAATTTGTTTTTGTTGGGGTTTAGGACATAGGATAAGAAATGTCACCTTGGGGCATACTTTCTCCCAAAAAATATTTGTTCTAATCCTGGTGTGTGTGTGGGGGGGGGGGCCTGGGTCTTGAACTCAGGGCCTGGGTACTGCCCTTGAGCTTTTGTGCTCAAGGCTACCAGCACTCTGCCACCTAATCCATCAGCTGTGGCTTAAGTGGCAGAGTGCTGGTAGCCTTGATCTACCAGCTCAAGGAGTCTCACAGACTTCCCTTCCTAGGCTGAGTTTGACCTGTGATCCTCAGATTTCAGCCTACTGAGTAGCTAGGGTTACAGGTATCAGCTACCAGTGCCCAGCTTCCTTGGCTCACTTTTCAGCTCGCTGTTTCACTGTTCCCATTTCTATTGAATCATACCTTCCTTTCAAGTCTCAGAAGCCTCTTTGTTGAACCCCACCCCCACCAGTTTCCTGAGCAGAGTGACATAGCTTCAGGAAACCATGTACTGCCCACCCACTAGTCATTGGTGTCTCAGCCTCCACATTTCAATAAGGTCCCTGCCCCACCGTGAGCATTCAGGAACTAATCATTGCAGTTCATTGGGGGAAGACAGAGTTCAGAACCTGATTCTGAACTACCCTATATTGTGGGTTTCTTCCTGGAGTCTCAGGCTTCTTTGATTCAAGGTTCCCCCTCCTTGCTCCTTCCAGGTAGGAGTCTGAAATATGTACAAGGACCTTCTTGAAGGCAGGTTACTGTTTCCAACTGAAGAACTGCTCAGGGAATGGGGGGCCAGGCTGAGAATAGCCTGACTGACCAGAGCTCTGAGACCCATCCCTCATTGTTCCAGCCCCTTCCCCATCTGTGACCTCCCCCCCCCCAACAGAAATGAATAAGTGTCCTGAGGTCGATCAGTGGCCCTGGGGGCCCAGGGTCCTGCCGGATATTTCTTTATAACATCATAGCTTTTGTCTAGTGGTCCCAACTGGTCACTCTTCTTCCTTATTCAATTTATTCTTAATAAACCAACTAGAGTGATATTTTTTCTTTTTCTTTTAAAAAAATTGTTCATTTGTCCTAGTGCTAGGGCTTGAACTCAGGACCTGGGTGTTGTCCCTTAGTGTGTTTTTGCTTAAGGTTAGTACTTTACCACTTGAACCACACAGCTCCATTCTGGCTTTTTAGAGGTTAATTGGAGATGAGTCTTAAGGACTTTCCTACTTTGGTTGACTTTGAATCTCCATCCTCAGATCTCAGCCTCTTGACTAGTTAGGATTACAGATGTAAGCCACGGACGCTCCACTTAGAGCAATTCTTTTTCTTTTTCTTTCTTTCTTTTTTTTTTTTTTGTCAGTTGTGGGGCTTGAACTCTGGGCCTGGGTGCTATTCCTTGAGCTCTTCAGCTCAAGGTGAATGTAGAGCAATTCTTTAAAGGTATAACTCTACTCAAAACTCTTTAATACACTTCATTCAGAGAAAAGTCAAGCCCTCATACTAACCCACAGGCCTTACCCAGTATAAATTTCAGTGGCTCCTCTCCTCTCTCCTACCGTCTTTCCCCATGCCCTCCTCTTTACCCACACTGACCTTGGCAGTACCTCAAATACTCCAGGCATGCTTCTACCTCATGGCCTTTGAACTGCCTGTTCCCTTCTGCCTGGATTCCTCTTCTCCCAAGTATCTACATGCCTCACTTCTTTGCCTCCTTCAAACTGTACTCAAACATCAGCTTCTCAAGAGTGGTCCTCCTTGATTTGAAACTGCAGTCTTCCCAGTCTCCATGAACTAGTCCTCTGATTTTCCTTAGCCTTTGTTACTAATTTTATTCTAACATTGTTTAGCATACATGGAACTTATTTTCTTTATTGTCTGTTCTCCTTCTTCTCTACCCAATGGTGGTTAAGCTCTGCTTTTACTGTTTTGGTCACCACTGTGTTAAGAGTCTAGAACAATGCCTGACACAGAAGCTGTGAGATTATCAAGGTGCTCCAGGCCCAGGGCAGACCCACCCTTGATATATTTGTTTAGTCACACAAAAGGGTGACTATCCTGCATCCCAAACCATAGCTTGTCACAGTGGACAAGAGCTCAATCACCCCAGGCCAGATCTCCTCTAGCACCTGCCACCCCACAGCCAGCATGCTTACCTGTCTTCCTGAGGCCCGAGACCCACCTGTTCCTTCTGCCTCCTAAACCTCCAGCCCAGTAATTGCTACATACAACTTTGAACTGGAACAATCTACTTTATAGTTGGAGAAACTGAGGCTCCAAAGAGGGAGGAGGGGACTTTAGCAATTCTGGGCCCACCCTAGTGGAGGGGGCCTATATAAAAGGAAGGCATATACAGGTTAGCGCATCACAAGGAATTCTGGCTTTGCCTCTGTCCCTACCCCACCTCCAAAACCAACCCAAGGTTTGGGTCCAAGTTCAGTCCACTCACCCCTGTCCACAATGAGGAGGACAGACAAGGCCAGGAGGACCTCCCACAGGCGGACAGCCATGCTTGTCCTGAGCTGGTGTTCCCTGAGCTAGCTGGGGACTCGGCTGGGAGGGAGGATGGGTCCTGTTTATAGTGCTGATCCCCACCCTTGTTTTATCTGGGGCCAGTTGGAGCTCTGAGCGTCACCCTAAGTTAATCCCTGCATCCTGGTATCTGGGAAGGGCTTGCTCAAAGCAAAGATGTTGAGTTGGTGATGATATGGGGCTGTGGCTGTTGGACTGGCAGGTTTCCAGAGTGAGCAAAGGTTTGGACAAATTGCAAAGCTGACTCCAGTCTGTGGGTTGGAACAAAGAAAGGAAAGTTGAAGTAAAAAGAGAAAAACAGAGATGAAGGCAGAGGAAAAAAAGACAAGGCAGCAAGTGGCGGAGGCAAGAGGCAGAGAAAGAGGATGGAGCCTCCCTATGCTAGTAGCTTGCCCAGCCAACTCTGTGATCTTGGACAAGCCACTTCTCTTAACCAGGCCTCAGTTTACCCATGCACAAGATGGAGATAAAAACTTCTGGTTCTGTCTCTCTCGCAAGACTGCTGTTAGTATGATCATGGTAAGAGCATATGGGAAGATATTTTACAGAGTACGAACTAAATAGATAGAACTGATTTTTTTTTGCTTAGTTTTTATTTTATCTTAGTAACATGAAGTAGACAAAAAAGACATAATAAAGAAAAAATGAAGCTGGGAACCAGTGTCTCATGTCTGTAATCCTAGCTACTCAGAAGGCTGAGATCTGAGGATCATGGTTTGAAGTCAGCCTGGGAAAGAAAGTGTGAGACTCATCTCCAATTAAATCAGAAAAAAAAACCAGAAATGGTGCTTTAGCTCAAGTGGTTATAGTGCTAGCTTTGAGCAAAATAAGCTCAGGGACAGTGCCCAGGCCCAGAGCTCAAGGATCAACAAAAAGAGAGAGAGAGAGAGAGAGAAAGAAAGAAAAAAAATGAAACTTTTATTTTAACAGGTTTCACATGACCTAGCCATGTGAATCTCCTGCCTCCCAAATAAAACATAGTAAAGGAAGATGCCCTGTACTTTGTAGACATTATATGCTCATTTGTATTTAATAAGTTTAATACTGACAAGATTCTTTCCAGAAAAAGCAATATCTAAATCTCTCCCATATCTACATAATACATGTAAATGGATATATACATATGAATAGGTTTTTTCATAATACATATGAATAATTTGATTACCTGACTTGAAAAAATTCTGATTTATAAAAATAATAAAGAAAACTTATACTGACATATACTTTTCTTAATTTAGATCAAGGATTATCAACTCTGTGTCAGATTAGATTTCCTTGTGGAAATTTAAAATTATAGAAGCTAGGTAGTCATGCTGGCCCATTCCCATAATCCCAGCTACTCAAGAGGCTGCAGCAGAAGAATTGAAAGTTTGAGACCAGCCTGAACAATTTAGCAAGACCCTCCTCAAAATTAAAGAAAGGGCTAGTGATGTAGCTCAGTTATAGAGGGCTTGTCTAGCATGCACAAGGTTCTGGTTCTATCTCTAGCATCACACAAAACAAAACACACAAAATAATCAGTGTTTAAAAATTGCTTACTGTGAGACATCTGTTTATTTTGAGAGATTTTTAAGCCTCCAGAGAAGTTATGAGAATAGCACAGTCAATGGGAGGACTCTAGTTTTAAAGAACAGCCCCACTGAGAATAGCAGACAGCTAGAGAGCCACCTCTGTAGATCCATGGACATCCCTGGATCTACCCAGTGGTTCTTGACCCTGCTTGAAAATCCTCCTGCCCCTCCTTAGGTAACTGAACAGGCCCATAGTTATCTCTGAGGCAGGTGGCAAATACCATTTCATCTCTGAGCCAGATAAATATTTAATGATGATTTCTTATCCTTAAAGCAAGAGAATTCCCTTGTGAAGGGAAAAGAACTTGAAAGGTTATCTAGGTTTAGTTTCCTGCCGTCTGCTAAAACCTTCCTACAGAATTCCTATAAGGAAGCCATTTATCCTCCAGTGATGGGGAGTTTACTACCTACCAGTTTCATTGTTGGAAGGCTTTGAACAGAGAATAACCTTCCTCACACAAGAAATCTGTGTCTGAGTCTCCTTGGGGGTACCAGTTTTGTCTCAGGCCTCCAGTACCTGGATGAATTCCAGGGGGAGCACCTGTATATTGAACAAGCCCAGCTCTTTGCCTGCCTCCCCCATATCTATCTATCTATCTATCTCCATCTATATATCTCTATCTATCTATCTACCTACCTTCCTATATTATAATATATAAATATATATCTCATAATATCTATGAAGTTTGCATACAGTGAAGCTCCTGGTCCTCTGATTTTTCATCCAGTCCTCTGGTTTATCTGTCACCACCCCATATTAGACAAGAAAGGGTGAGCCAAAGGGTTTTGTCTCCTCCCTTATTTTAGACTTTTAGATCTGTGGTTCTAGTTGCTGTAAGGGACTAGGGACTAGGAATCTTGAATTTTGAGTCCTTCAAAATGCAGAGTAAAGTTCAAAGACAGCTCTTGGAGAGCTAAGCTACCACCATCCCATCCTATCGAAGGCCTTTTTCAACAGACAAATGACAGACACTTTCTAGACTCATTCATACCAGAAACTTCCTAATCTGGAACTAGGAACTAGAAACTTCCTAATCCCCATGCCATCCAAGAATGAGCCTAACTCCAGTATCCAACTGCTATTGGATAATAGCCATATAAATATCAGGGCATCTAAGTTAATTTCATTCATTCATTCATTCAAGTGTTTTATAAGCAAAGAAGAGTCAAGCTCCATGTAGTTCATGTCGTCAAGGAGCCTGTGGTTAAATGGAGTGCCAGGTACTAATGGAACAGCAGAGCTGTATCACCACCACTGGGACATCCCATGAATGAGACATGAGACACACTCAGTATTGTGAGAGGAGCCAAGACTGAAGGTCAGAGAGAAAGCCAGGGAGCACAGCAGACTATCTTAGTGGAACAGAGAAGCCATGGGGGCAGGTAAGAAAAGCAAACTAGCTGGGCACCCGTGGCTCACGCCTGTAATCCTAGCTACTCAGGAGACTGAGATCTGAGGATCTCGGTTCAAAGGCAGCTCAGGCAAGAAAGTCCATGAAATTCTTATCTCCAATAAACCTCCAGGAAACTGGAAGTAGTGTTATAGCTCAAGTGGTAGAGTGCTTGCCTTGAGCTGAAGAGCTGAGGGACAGTGCTCAGGCCCAGAGTTCAAGCCCCACGACCCCCCCCCTGAAAAAAAATAAGCAAACTAGGTAGAAGAATGGGATCTGCCTGAGATAGTTAATGGGGATAGGGGATCAAACCAACCTTGACCTCTGCTCCCAGATACTATATCCCAACAACTTCTAGCAGTGGAATGCCACCTAGTTTGTCTTCCTACTGACTGTATAGGTCTGCTCTTTTGAGTAGCTTTTGCTCATAGCTGGTGTTCTATCACTTGAGCCATGCCTCCAGTCCCTGAGTCCCTCAGTGCTGAGCCCCATCCTGGCTCCTCCACATACACTGATACTTCTTAGTCCAAGCCAGTGTTGCCTCCAATCTGTCCACCTCAACAGTGCCCTAACTCATTTCTTTGGCTCTCTACCTGCCACTCCAAACCGCTCTGCACACAGCACTAGGATAAACTTGTAAGAGAGCAAACCTGACAAGTTACTCCTGTTCAAAATGCTGTAGTGGTACCCACTGCCAAAAAGACTTGGCCTAGGCTCTTGAGCCTGGTGTTCATTTTTTTTTTAGCATGGATTTTGACCTATCTTCCCAGTTTCACCTTTGGACTTACACTTTTTCAGCTCAACTAAACCTTCTACACAATTTATTCTCTTGATTGTTATTACTGGGTCTCCCTTCTCCATTCTTCCCACCCTGGTCTTCAAGAAACAGCTCAAATATTCCTTTTTCCAATTTAGAGCCTTTTTCTGGAGCCTTCCCTAATTGCCCTTTGCCAACCTGAGTATGACCATCAACACCCACCCCTAAAGTCACAGCTCCTCTGTTTCCTCTCTCAGAGTTTTCCTCTGGAGACGAGGACAATGCTTCATCAATCTGTAGCTCCCTGGTATCCAGTCCTGAGTCTGGAAAACCATAGGTGCTCAATAAATGTTGAGTGACAGTTCCAACAGGAGGCAGAGGACAATAGTGCCAAGGATAGAAATGGTGCCAGCTCTGGAGAAAAGGCTCTAAATGAGAAACAAGTGCAGTTCCTGCTGATCATATGCTCTTGGGTCCCCTGGCACACCAGAATTTAGGAGTATGGTGTGGATCAGAGTGTCTGATCCCCTTCCCCCATGCCACATACCCCTGTCTCAGCCTCCTCCACTGTCTCCTTCTCCTGGCTTCTCTGGGATGCAGAGAGGTATAAAGGGATAGTTCTGGTCATTCAGTTTGTTTATTCATTCAGCAAATTGTTATCAAGTGTCAATCACACACTGTTTTAGTCATCAGAAAATTTAGCTATAAATAAGAGAGGAAAAATCCCTGTCACAAGGAACTTACACTCTCGTGGGATGATGGACATAAAAAACATATGGCATGCTGTGGAGAAGAAAAAAAAATCAAAGGCATGAGCGGGGAAATAGTGACAAAGTGGACTGCTTTTTCCCCCTGGATAGTAAGAGTGAGCAGAGAAAGAAGTAGCTCTGCAGAAATCTGGAGGAAGAGCCTGTCAAGCAGAGAAACCAAATATGCAAAGCCAGTGGGGGTGGGGATAAACTCAGCATACTCAAGAAGTAAATAGCAAGAGTGGCTTGAGTGAAATGAATGGCAAAGTCCATACCACCCCAACTCAGCTCTCAGAGTAGCTGTGAGAGCCTCAGAGAAAAAAAAAAACAAAACAAAACAACATAGGATGCAGAGCCATTGTGATACCAAAGAAGGGGCTTCAGTGGGGATTCTTGGAAGCATAGCAGACCATGACCTACACAGGTGCTGGGATGAAGAAAATGAGGACAGAGGTGTCTTCAAACCAGGCTCAGCCAAAGAAGCTGAAGGTTCCTCCTTCATCTCTTGCCCTAATCAGAGTGAAGACTATAGACACACATGTTGGCCACACCATCAATCTAGCTCACCCAGCAGTTTCCTGCCATCTGCTCAGCCTTGGACTGGGCCCAGCTCCTTCAGCAATACTGACACTCCTTGATGACGGCAACATCATCGGAGCCTTGAGTCCCAGGCTCGCTGATTGGTGGAGGGGGGCAGTGATCTTGTCTGGCTTAAGGTGGATTAACTGAGCTTAAGAAGCCCTGTGCCTGCCAGCTGGCATGGCCAACAAAGCCAGCTTGCTCTTGGACCACCTTCCCTGCCCCCCCCATCCCTGCCAGCCCACATCCTGCTCCACCCTTCCTCCTACTGCTTCCTTACCCTCATCTACCTGCTGTGAGCAGTCTACGTGTCCACTCAGAGAGGCCTTGTCTGGACTCAGCAAGCTCCGAAGTTTGTCCTGTCCTGATTTCCTCAGCCACCCAACTCATGTCTAAGGTCTGGAGCCCACTCGACTCATTTTGCTTCCTCAATGACAGGGCCTCTGCATGGGGCAGTAGGAGAAATCTCCCCTATTAGAGGATTCCATCTACTTATTTGCACTCTGACTCCAAGGAGACTTGATGAGAATGGCTGACGCGCTCTTCCCCTGGGTGCATCCTCTCTCCACAGACATTGTTCAGCATCTATATGACACCACTGTGCCAGGACTGCAGGAAATGACTGAGGCTCAGAGCCTGGTGCTTAAGGAACTTGCACTTCACAGTGGCAGCGGTGGATGGACACACGAGAAGGTGTTTAATCTTAAAATGCTGTGGTCAGAGCAGTGACAGAAATAGTGAGTTATTTCTTCCATTCCAGTATTCTACAGACCCTTGCTTAATATGTCTAGAAGTCCAATTTGTCATCTCTTCTCTACTCAGAGCTGACTTACCTCCTGGTCCCCCGTCTAAGCGGGCAGCAGCACCATCATCCTGGTGCCTGAGGCGGAGCTGAGCATCATCTCAAACGTCTTCCTCACCTCTGCAGTGAAGGAGTGAAGGAATCAGAACTTACTGATTTCACTCTCATCTATCATCATCGCCTCTATAGGTTCTCTAGTTTGGCTTCTGATCCCTCATTTCCATGGTCTCTGAACTTCTAATTTCTCCTCCTCCTCCAGCTCATCTTCCACTCTGCTTCTAGAGCGATCATTATGTATTTACGTATGTATGCATGTATTTATTTATTTTGGTAGTGGTAGTGATACTGGAGTTTGAACTCATGGTCTTGTACTTGCTAAGCACACATTCTACAACTTGAGCCATACTGTAGCTAGAGTTACCTTTCTCAAATGTGAAAATGACCATGTCATTCCTCTGCTTAATACTAATCCCTTATATTTAGTCAGCTTATTGCAATAATTCAATTGTCAGGGCAAATCTGATGCCCTGAGTTCAAACCCTAGTACTGTAAAAAGAAAAAGGCCACCAGAGACATTCAATGATCCCTAAGGGTCTCTGGGTTCATTGTAACTTTGTTGATTGTTCTTTCTGCCTTGTTGCCTTGTTACAAGACTCTAAGATCTAGGAGCAGAGACCCAGTCCAGTGCTGCTGTATGTATGGCTTCCTTTCAGGCCTTCCAAGGGGCCTTCTTGTCTCTGGGAGAGTTGAGACAGATAAATCTGAAACCTTTTCCCTTGATGTCACTGGAATGATATGGGAAAACCATATGAAATGATAATCATATGCTGGGAGTTTATTGTTTTATACTCCATGCACTCTGTTAAAAGCTTTACATAGATTATATAATACTTACAAAAAGCCCTATGAAGTAAACTCTATATCTATTCTACAGACAAGATAATTAAGACTCAGAGAAATTAAATGACACACTCGCAGTTTCTAGGGCTGTGAGCAGTCTTTAAACTTTAGACCCTTGTTGGGCACCGTCTGCGCATGCCTGTAAATACTAGCTACTCAAGAAGATGAGATCTGAGGACCACAATTCCAAGCCATCCCTGCTGAAAAGTCCATGAGTCTCTTATCTACAAGTAA
>NW_012267311.1:2517346-2537346 GCF_000151885.1 Dipodomys ordii | reverse complement strand
TACACGTAGGATGTGGTACTTGAAAATGATGGTAAGTGAGTAGGTTACTGTTTTATGAGTTTACTAGTCTATGCTTTTTTGTTGTTTTAGAATGTCCTACCTCTGAAAAAAATGTCTAAAGCTTTCTCTGTTTCCTCATCTGTTCTTGAGACAGGCTATTTTCTACATACCACTGCATTTCTTGACTCATAAGGCCACATCTCATGATTGACCATCTAGGTTGGTATAAGTACACACTGAGATGTTCACACATTGAATTCGCCTAAGGACACATTTCTTCTTCCTCCTCCTCCTCCTCCTCCTTCTCCTCCTCCTCCTCCTCCTTCTTGTTGCTGTTGCTGTTTTTGTTGTCTTTTCATATTTTTTTTTTGGGTCTGGTCGTGGGGCCTGAACTCTGGGCCTGGGCGCTGTCCCTCAGCTCTTCAGCTCAAGGCTAGTGCTCTACCACTTGAGCCACAGCGCCACTTCCGGCTTTTTTCTTTTTTGCTTATGTGGTGCTGAGGAATCGAACCCAGGGCCTCAGGCATGCAAGGCAAGCGCTCTGCCACTGAGCCACCTTCCCAGCCCTTCTTTTCATATTTTTATAGGATACATTTCTTAATGACCATATCCTGGCCATTCTACAATGCACAACTAAGTTTAAGATCTGAGTATTTTATTGTATATAACTTATGGTTCAAAAACGAATTGTATGAGGTCTTAATTTGTAGCTGTTACCACCAGGTGGCAGTAGTGCTTTCTTCACAAGAATGACCTGTTCAATCGTGTGGGGACAGATTTGTAAATCATTCTGTAAGTGTTCTTAAAAACAGCAGGCATATATATATATATATATATATTTCCCACAGGTGTATACAATTATAAAAAATCATCAAACTAGAGTTGGAGCACGTAGCTCAGTGGCACCAAGACTTGCCTGGGCTTGCACATGCTTAGCAAGTTGTTTATTTTTTGGGGGGGGGGTCCATTCGTGGGGCCTGAACTCTGGACCTGGGTGCTGTCCCTCAGGTCTTCAGCTCAAGGCTAGCACTCTACCACTTGAGTCACAGCTCCACTTCTGGCTTTTTTTCCTGCTTATTTGGTGCTGAGGAATCGAACCCAGTGCCTCATGCATGCAAGGCAAGCACTCTACCACTGAGCCACCTTCCCAGCCCAGTTTTTTTAATATATGTATTTTTAATTATAATCAGTAGTGTTGTGCTGGTGATCTTTTCCTGGCCCTTAGTTCATTGCTATGAACTATGAATTATATACAGGGTAGGAAATTGTGAGGTCAGGTGTGGTGGTGTAAGCCTGTAATACCAGCATTGTAGAGGTTGAGACAGAGATTCTCAAGTTTGAGGCCAGCTTGGAATATATAAAAAGACCCTGCCTCAAAGGAGAGAAAAGTAAAAATTTCAAAAAAAGGGAAAAGATTGTGAAGTCTACATACCTCAGTTGAATCTTCACAAGTAGCTGGGATTACAGGCATGAGCCTCTGTATCCAGCTAGAACAATTTTTGGAGGGGGGTTGCCCAGTCAGAACAACATTTTTTTTAATGGTTGTGGGGCTTGAACTCAGAGCCTGAGTGGTAGTTAATTAGAGATAACAATCTCAAGAATTTTCCTGCCCAGGCTAGCTTTGAATCACAATCCTTGGATCTCAGCCTCCTGAGTAGCTAGGCTTACAGGTGTGAGCCATCAGTGCTTAGCTAGAACAACTTTTAGGGCAAGGTTTCTCAACACTATCGGTATTTGGGGCTTGATGGTTTCTTGTAGGAGGTCCTCCCGGGCATCATAGATGTTTAGCAGCATCCCTGGTTAATATCCACCAGATGCCAATCTCACCCCTGCCTCTCAGTTGTGACCAATAGCATCTCCATGGAGATATCGTTCAGTGGTGAAGCACTTGCCTAGCAGACAGAGACTTAGATTCCATCCCTAGAACTGAAAGAAAAATGTCCCCAAATTGTCAAATGTCCATTCAAGATAAAAACAAACTCACCTCCAGTTAGGAATGCCTTTTTTAAAGGTAAATTAAGCCTGGGGTTCATTTGGGGTCCTTTTTTGTAGACTTTTCCTTTTAATGCATTTATTTCAATCTTGATGTCAGTGACAGACTTGTATTACGTGGCCTTCTGCTTCCTAGCTGAAAGAAAGCTCTTCCTGGAGGTATCTGCCCACATCTTTAGTCTTAGTCTTAGTTTTAGTCACATCCTTATCATGATGTGGGCCTCAAACAGATTTCAAGTTCTTTTCTCTCTAGGTTTTCTAGCCTCTCTCTTGGTCAGAGGAGGGAGAATTTCTCCCTGCTCTTCTCCCACAGTAGCCTGAAAAGAACTTTCAAATCTGAAGGCATTCTGCAAGGGAGGAATAGCCCACTCTCCTCTTCAGGTCTCACAGTAGCCATTTCTGTCTAGAGCTCCTTCGTAACCCTTGACTTGCAGGTATGATACTTCAGAGAACACACGAATGTGGATGGTCCCTGTATTCCTTAGCATCTAGCCCTGCAAATGCATTTCAGAAGACAATCTCTTTGTAAAGAAAGCAGAGTGATACTGGGTACTGGATCTCCCCTTGGACATTGTTAAGAATCATTAATCCATGAAAGGCTTTGAGAAGCACTTCATGGTTCACTTTCATCCAATGTTTCCAAGATTAAGTGATTATAGACCCTTTCCTGTACCCTACTCTTCATTTAACAAGTATTTATCAACCTTTAGAATTGATGGCCTATATAGCAATTTAGGAAATGCTGCCTCAGATATTAACTACAACCTACACCTTTTTGTAAACCCCTTCAAAAGTCATTTGTTCATTCATTTATGCAACAAACTATTGAACATCTACCATGCTTGGGATGAAGGCTACAAAGAGTGTCTTGGTGGTCCCCAGACAAGCAGGGAGATAGGTGTGGGAAGATTCAGAAACGTCCATTTGTGGCAAGAGCGATGAAAATATATGGCAAGGGCTGGGAAGGTGGCTCAGTGGTAGAGCGCTTGCCTTTGCATGCCTGAGGCCCTGGGTTCGATTCCTCACACCACATAAACAAAAAGAAAAAAACCGGAAGTGGCGCTGTGGCTCAAGTGGTAGAGCACTAGCCTTGAGCTGAAGAGCTGAGGGACAGCGCCCAGGCCCAGAGTTCAGGCCCCATGACCGGACACACAAAAAAATATATATATGGCAAGTCGGAACCGGATGTTTGGGAAACAGTGAGGTAGGATGATTAATTTGGACACTAGAGCTTTGCTAATTTTTACAAAACAGGCAATTCCTCACCAGAGTCTGGAAGTCAAGTCTGGATCATTTCTGTCTTTGCATTATGAGGAGCTTGTCAGAAATACAGAATCTCAGGCATTGGTTAGTGTGTGTGTGGGCCGGGGGTGGAGGGTATGTGTGTCAGTTCTGAGGCTTTAACTCATGGACTAAGCACTGTCCCTGAGCTTCTATTGCTCAAGGCTAGCATTTTACCATTTGAGCCACAGTTCCATTTCTGGCTTTTTGGTAACTTATTGGAGGTAAGAATCTCACAAACATTCCTGCCCCACACTGGCTCCAATTTGCCCTCCTCAGATCTCTTAGCCAGGATTACAGGCATGAGCTATTGGTACCTGGCTGGCATTGGTTATTATATTATTATTATTATTTTGCCAATCCTGGGGCTTGAACTCAGGGCCTGGGCACTGTCACTGAACTTCTTTTGCTCAAGTCTTGTACTCTACCACTTGAGCCACAGGGCCACTTCTGGCTTTTTCTGTTTATGTGGTACTGAGGAATCGAAACCAGGGCTTCATGCTTGCCAAGCAAGCATTCTACCACTAGGCCACATTCCCAGCGCTGGTTATTTTTGAGGGTATGATCTTGTTGTAGGCCATGGCCAGCCTGGACTGCAATCCTTCTACTTGTGCTTCCCCTATGTTACTGGGTGTGACAGCCCTTGCTCTTTCCCTGTAATTAGAATGAAGAGCACATGCTACTGTGTTCAGTCATTGACTGAAATGGAATCTCATGAACTTCTGTGCCCAAGCTAACCTCAAATTGTGATTCCTCCAACTCTGCCTCCCAAGACTTGCGCCATGGTGTCTGGCTAGAACCTATACTTTAAAAGCTCTCCAGGTAATCCTTATGCACTTTAATGTTTAAAAGGCACTACCTTAAAATAGCCTGGTGTCTGACAAGAATGGAAACAGACCAAAATGTAATTCTGTATGGTTTCCTGGTCAAAGCTAAGCCTGAGGGCTTCTGTGTCAAGCCACGTAGACAGAACAGGAAGGTATGACAAGGGAAGAATGACAGCAGCAGTGTCTTTATCTAGTGATGGCACTTGCCTCGAGATGAACTGATTCAGCAAGTTAGGCTGTAGGCATGCAGGTATGCAGGAAACAAGGACAAGTGAGACGGTTGGCCAAATCTGTGTCTTCCTGCCTAGATACCAGGAGCAAGAGAACGAGCAGGGCTTGCTGGGAAAAAGTTGCTTCCCTTTAGCCTCATCTAGAGACACTATCTCTGTTTTGAGTCAGGCAATAATCAGCCACCAGAGCTATAGAGCCCAGGGCTCTATATGAAAAAAAAATTTAAACTTCTTTTTCTTGATCAGTCACATTAGTCATGGAGGTTGTGCAGGGAGGTCTTGAGGCAACCTGATCCACCAAAAACCTGCATGTCCAGGGCAAATGCACCCAAAAGCTGAGCAGTTTCTTCCCCCCTGGAAAAGACCATGCCCCTGTGCAGGCCTTGGCCTGAGCACTTCTTGGGGGGAAGTGTGTATGTAGGCTGGCTGGGGTTGGGTCCTAAGAAGAACACAAGGGAAGTTTCTTTTCTCCAGCTTAGGCCTGTAGGAGTAAAGGGTGACTGGATCAGGAGGAGACTAACTAAGGAAGAAAGAAATGGAGTGTATGTGTAAGTGTGTGTGTGTGTGTGTGCATGTGTGTACACACATATGTGTGTATACATATATGTGTGCTCTCTCTATGTATGTGTATATGTATATATACATACATACACACATATGTATATAATAGGCCATGGGGCAGGAAAGTGCTACGTATAGTATGTGAGGCTTTTCCCCAGAACACCTCCAGACAGCCAGAATAGAGGAGGTGAGCCCCATTTCCAGAAGCCACCAGGATGTTTTCTTGCTACTGTACCTAACTAATCCAAAGGAAAGTTGGGCAGGAATCTAGCAGTAGACTGAGTTGGGGGGTGGCGACAGCAGTACAGGTAGAGAGAGATACCAAGTAAAAATCCAAAGGTAGGGACTGGGAAGGTGGCTCAGTGGTAGAGCGCTTGCCTTGCATGCCTGAGGCCCTGGGTTCGATTCCTCAGCACCACATAAGCAAAAAGAAAAAAGCTGGAAGTGGCGCTGTGGCTCAAGTGGTAGAGTGCTAGCCTTGAGCTGAAGAGCTGAGGGACAGCGCCCAGGCCCAAAGTTCAGGCCCCATGACTGGACCAAAAAAAAAAAATCCAAAGGTAGGACAATGTTCACCTAGAGAGAAAGAGGGGCGTCCATGTACACGTCTCTGTGCAGTCCTGACTAAACTGGTCCTACTGTCTTTTCTACTTCCTAGGGATACTGATCATACCCTGTGTATGTTACTGGTGACAGAGTGCCATGTCTGTTCCCCAAGGACCAGCCTTGTTCTGGGTCTCCAAGCCACCCACAGTGTATCCCAACCTGACTTTACTGGATGGGCAGCGTAAGTACTCCCTGAAATACCACACACAGTAGGCTTTTTTTTTTTGGTATTGATACTGGGTATTGAACCCAGAGCCTAATACTCTACAGATGAAGTTATGACCCTAGTGTTTCTCTTTCTTCTCTTCCTCCCCCTTCTTTTCTTCCTCGTCCTTCTCCTCCTTCTGCTTCTGCCCAGGCTGGATTTGAACTTCCATGAACCTGGGATTTCAGGTATGCACCACCACAGCTGATTCTACCTACTCCTTTCTGAAAAGTGAACTTCGAAAGTTTGCTAAGCTTCTTGCCAATAGTTGGCTGAGGCAGGCATAGAAGCAGATTCCTTGCCTAAGACTTGTTACGGTCAATCTTTTTTGTTCCTGACAACAGAAACAAGCATGAGGTATGTACTCTTACAGAACTCTGGCTAAAAAACGTAACATGTGCTTATTATAGAAAACTTAGAACATTTTTTTAAAGTGAAAGAAAAAAATCTTACTTCTAAACCCACCATCTACAGGCAGCGTCTGTGAATTTCTCACCATTTTTTTCTTGTCCATATTTAGCATACTTGAGGTCATAATGACTATACCTTTTTTATTTTTTATTTTTGTCAGTCCTGGGGCTTGAACTCAGGGCCTAGGCTCTGTCCCTGAATCTTTTTGTGCTCAAGTAGTTTATTGGAGATAAGAATCTGATGGACTTTTCTGCCTAGGCTGGTCTTGAACTGTAATTCTCAGATCTCAGCTTCCTGAGTAGCTAGGATTACAGGTATAAGCCACCAGCGCTCAACATGACCTCACATTTTATGTGGTAGTTTTTCACTTAGCAGTAAATGATAGGATCTTACTTGTTGGAATTTTCTGTAATCATAATGAACATAATTAACACTCCATCCTAGGTTCTCTAAATTAATTAGCTACATCCCTATAGAGAGTAAGAGTTATATCACACTTTGGCAATGCACAGAGAAATTGAAATTTCTCAATTTTTCATCCCTGACTGATACAGTCTCCTTCACAATACCCCACTCCCTAGCTAATAGGGAAAATTAACAAAGAACCTAAGAAAGAAACACAACAACAACAATCCTGATTGGTTATTTAAGGATATATGTAGATTACTTCTTTGGAAGGATTAAAGCAGAGGGATCTTTCAGGTAGACTGGAATATCTTCCCCCTCTACTCCCCCGCACCCCCCTCTCCATTTGTGGTGTTGGGGTGTCTCTGGTGTTGGGCAAGTGCTGATATCCCATTTCAAGAAAGACCAGTCTCAGGGCTCGGAAGGTGGCTCAGTGGTAGAGTGCTTGCCTTGCATGCGTGAGGCCCTGGGTTCAATTCCTCAGCACCACATAAGCCAGAAGTGGCACTGTGGCTCAAGCTGAGGGATAGCGCCCAGGTCGAGATCAGGCCCATGACTGACCAAAAAAAAAAAAAAGACCAGTCTGTTTGGGGGACCACCTGATTCCTTAGGGTTTTAGTTTGTGTATGTGGCATTAGCATGAGTGACTCCCTTTGGTTTGGTCTGGGAACTAGTCAGGAGCTCTTTGCAGTGTAGTTACCTTCCATAATTTTTGTATAGCACTGCTAAAGAGGGAAAGACAAAAGTAACAAGTATATTAATCATTTCCAGAAATATTATACTATTCTCTTACCCATTATTAGACTTTTAAGTCATTTCTCCTTTTTATTTTTATAAATAATATTTTCTCAAATGGGAACATCTCTCAAATTCTTATTGTTCTAATTAAATAAATGGACATTCAAAGGAGACATGATATTTCCCAGAGTCAGCTTAAATTTGTTAAGTCTTTTTTAGTTAAAAATGATAGAACTAAGCCAGGCAACTGAGATCTGAGGATTGCAGTTCAAAGCCAGCCAGGACAGGAAAGTCCGTGAGACTCTGATCTCCAATTAACCACCAAAAAGCTGGAATTAGATCTGTGGTTCAAGTTACAGAGCACTAGCTTTGAGTAAAAAAAATTCAGGGCTTCCCAGCTCTGCATTCCAGCCCTGTATTGTTGTGTGCCCGCGTGCACATTATAGAATCACAATAGCGTTAGCTTAAATCGAGGATAAAGAAAGTAAGGGACATTAATCAGATAGGATACTAGAGAGTTCTGTACGTTCAAAAGACCAGCTTCTACATTTTTTCCACATAACAGAAAAAGTGCCCACCTGGTACTCTCAAGTTTACTACCAAATAATTTAGTTACTCAGAGAGGAAGCCTAAATCTTACTTTTCAGTTCCTCTATCAAGGTCCACACAGTAATTTGAATAGAGAAGATTTCACATAAAGAATTATGAACTACAACAAGGGTTGAAATGACTGACCAGGAAGAAGTAAAGAAATACTAAAAGAAAGAAGAATATTGGAGCCGGGCACCAGTAGCTCATGCCTGTAATCCTAGCTACTCAGAAGGCTGAAATCTGAGGATCAGATCAGCTCAGATTCATGAGCTCCGGCAGGAAAGTCTGTGAGACTCTTGTCTCCAATAAACCATCAGAAAACCAGAAGTGGTGCTTTGGCTCAAGTGGTAAAGCATTAGCCTTCAACTGAAGAGCTGACAGTGCCCAGGCCCAGAGTTTAAGCCCCATGACCAACAAAAAAAAAGAAAAAAAAAGGAAATGTACTCATTACCTGACTCATCTAATTGTTATTCCTCTGTGCATGACCTCTATAACAAAAATAAAGTAAATTAATTTTGAAAATAATGGAATAACATCTCTAAGAAACAATTGCTAGGTCTAGGGCTGAGGCCAAGCACAAAAAGGCAGAAAACATACTTTTCTCCATCTCCATGGCTGAAGATCTAGACCTTGCTGGAGACAGGGTGTGTCTGGGGTGGTAGAGAAGTCATTGTAGTACTAAATTGTTTGAGCTGGCTGGAAATCTACTTTGTAAGTGCTCAGGAGGTGTCTGCCCATCACTCTTCTACAAATCTGGGTAAAAAGAGTACCAGGGGAAGCCACTGGCCTTTGGATAATATTGGCCATCATAAGCTCTATGAATCAGACATTGGAGAAGCCAGTTGTCTTGAGGGAACTTAATGCTGATGAAATCACTTACATTGAAGAAGTTAGATGCTAGAGAAGTTGTCTGTGCTGTAGGCTGAAGGCTGCAGGATCCTGCAGAACAGGGCATGCCAGAATAAGGAAGGAAAGGAGGAGAAAATATTCTTCCTGTCCACAGTATCTCTCTAGAGCAGTCAGTGAAGGTTGAATTTAGAACTGAATGGCAGTAGTTTAATAATTAGCACAATTCCAAACCCCATATGCCCAGCGAAGGGATTATGATTGGCCTATCATATCCTACTCCTGGATTGATCAGTCACCTGTGCTTAGAATGAAACTACATTAATCAAAAGAGAAGCAGTGATCATGGGAAAACAGGTGCAAAAAAGCAAACTGGTCACCCACCTGTTCCTCCCAGTGAGGTGAAACACTGGGTCAAGAGAAATGAGATTCAGTCATTAGGGAACTTATCTCTCATAGGTCAGGGACATTCTACCAGGTCTCAATGTAGTTTGAAAAATAGTCCTCAAATCTATCCATTCATACATGCCACTCACCTGCTGAAAGACAGGACTTAGGTATTAGATACACATATTCTGCTATGTCGTTTATTGTGAATGAATAAACAGGCCTTTAGTGGCTGTATCAACTGAATAAATCTGTCCCTCAAAGACCATCTTTTTTTTCTTCCAATACTGAAGTTTGAACTCCGGACCTTGCACTTGCTAGTCTACCTCTTGAGCTATGCCTCTGATTCCTTTTCCTTTCTTTATTTGGTTATTCCTTTAGTTATTTAGTTTTGTCTGGGTTAGGCCGGGACTACAATCTTCCTGGGACTATAATACTAAATAGTTGGAATTATAGATGTAAATCACCAAGCTTGGGCTTAAGATCACACTTATTTGGTACACCAGGAAAACCATTTTCTGCCCCTGAAAAGTTGAGAAAGCAGGCTTTGGACTTAAGGGAATCAATCAAAGTATTCCCTTGAAGGATGTGGAGCCTGCACCCTAGACAACATCACTGTTAACACACTCCCCAAGGAAGAACCCTGCAGAACACCTAATTGGGCATACTGTTTGTTCTATGATTGTCTAACCAATACTCATCATCTGTTTGCTGTGCTTTTAGGCTATTTCACTATTATACATGACTTTATAGTATTTATAAAAAACTTTGTAATGTCAGTGATTAGTGTTCTCTGTGCTACTGTGTTGCCTAGTTTTGTATTCCAAATGATCCCCTCAGGGTAGATGATCAAAATTGGAATAAAATGATGAGATCATAGGTCTCCTTTTCATGGGGAAAAGTAACTTTTATAGACCAATGAGGCCAGTGTTCAATGATGATGGAAGAGCTGTAGTAACAATTCAATCCCACTAGAGATAATTTCAGGATATTCTGGCATATACTGTGAATTATGTGTGTGTGTGTGTGTGTGTGTGTGTGTGTGTGTGTTTGAGAGAGAGAGAGAGAGAGATGCAGAAGTGAAACATTATTTACATTTCTCTAGTCTATTGAGGATAGACATTCAATTGTCCACATTTGTTAAATCTCTAGTCCTCTTTTGAGAATCTTCTATTCAGGTCCTTCACAATTAAGAAGTATTTTATTTCAATCTCTAGGGAAATTTCATGTCCTAGATTCTTTATTTTGCCTCTTTTGGGTGGAGGGGGCTCTGCCCGTACCTCTAAATTTGAAAATTCCCTATTGGATTTGAGTTTCTTTCATAGGATGTCTCGATTTGGGTGGCTTAAGCGTGAATGAAACTGGAAACAAGTATATGGGAGTCGGAAGCAAACAAAGTCAGATGAGCTTTCATCCCCAGGGAGATCATTTCAAGAGAGAAGTCTGTGCAATTTTCTTTTCCTCCTCCTTCTCCTCCTGAAGTTTGTATTCAGGGCTACTTGCTTGCCAAGCAAGTACTTTAACATTTGATCTATTCCGCCAGTTCCCCTCTTTCCATTTTTTTGCCAGTCCTGGGGCTTAAACTGGGGCGCTGTCCTTGAGCTTCTTTTGCTCAGGCTAGCACTCTACCACTTGAGCCACAGCACCATTTCCAGCTTTTTCTGTTTATGTGGTACTGACGAATTGAACCCAGGAATTCATGCATGTTAGGCAAGCTCTCTATCACTGAGCCACATTCTCAGCCTATATCCCTCCATTTTTAACACTCTAGGCTAACCTTAGTTTTCTTTTCTTTATTGTGACTCGAATTGAGTCTTTAAACATTTATTAACATAAATTAATTGTACAAAGGGATTTCATTATGGTATTTACAACATGACTATAATACACCTTGATCAAATTTATCCTGAGGTAAATTAGGCTGAAGTAGGATGATCACTTGAGTCCAGGAGTTGGAAGCCAGTCTGGCAGCATAGTGAGACTCTGACTCAAACAACTACAACAACAACAAACATATACCTGTAGAAATGTAGCAGTGCCCCTTCTCTCGAAAGGCTGTACTTACCTAACCAACTAATCTGAAATTGATTTTTTTTTGTCGGTTGTAGGGCTTAAACTCTGGGTCTGGGTACTGTCCCTGAGCTCTTCAGCTCAAGGCTAGCACTCTACCACTTGAGCCACAGCACCACTTCTGAAATCAATTTTTATTATTCTTTTCGACAATATCCTTTTTATTTCATTTCAGAGCATCGATCACTATTTGTTATTATATACTTAATTGTATGCTAATTTTCTTTTCTTTTGGTCAGTTATGGGGCTTGAACTCTGGGCCTAGGTACTGTCCCTGCGCTCTTCAGCTCAAGGCGAGTGCTCTACCACTTGAGCCATAGCACCACTTCTGGTTTTCTGGTGGTCTATTGGAGATAAAGTCTCATAGACTTTCCTGTCCTGGCTGGCTTTGAACCATGATCCTTAGATCTCGGTGTCCTGAGTAGCTAGGCTTACTGGTGTGAGCCATCAGTGCCTGGCTCAGCCTGTCCTTTGAGGGATCTAGAGGGAAATATTGTGGGTTAAGCAGGGAAGATACATGCATTCCACTACTCTTCCCTATGACTCTCCAGACCGGAGTCTGGCTTTCATGGGATCCCTTCTCCAACCCTGCCTTCCTGACCTCTTCTTCCTCCTTCTTTCTTCTTCTTCTCTCTGTGGGTGAAACAGCCTGGCTTCTGGGTCAGCCCCAATGGATGTCAGCTCAGCCTATACATGTCTGGTTTTCAGCTTTGGAGTCTGGCTGGCTACTTTGGAGAACGCCCAGAATGCTGAGGTGCTCCAAGAGAACCTAGCAGGTATACCTAGGAAAGACCATCTGGGACTTCTTCAGCTCTAGTGATAGTTCCTGACCTTGGAGACTTCCAGCTCTGAGAGAGGGCCATGGCGTCAGAGCACAGGTTTCTCGGGACCTGGACTTGCGTCACTCAGAGCCACCTCCTACAGAAGAACTGTCTTTGGCCTGAACCCTCTCCACTCGGGTGGCTCACTGAAGAACTGGTCTCCAGGGTCTATAAACCTACAATCTTCCTACCTGGAAGTAGGGTGTGTGTTTATGATAACAGTCTTAATAACAATAGGTGCTATTGACTGAGCACATAGAATGCTGGCACTATGACTCATCCACATCTGTAGTTTTCACTGTTGTATAACCCAGTGCCCTTTTATTATAATAAATATTTAGCAACACTATCTTTAGCATTCATATAACCAATCGCTATCACAGCCTCATAAAAATAAAACCATAAAATGTTACAATTGGGCTGGGTTGTAGCTCAGTGGCAAAGCGCTTGCCTAGCAAGTGCAATGCCCAGAATTCATCCCCAGTTCCAGAGAAGAAAAGACAAAAAGTTTCAATTATTCTAAAAAATAAACAGAATGTGATTTATAGCCCCAGATTATATCCATGTGTGAGTACCCAGATCCCTGTGGAAGAAAAGGAATAGTCACGACCTTGCACCTTGGACAGAATCCTTCTGATGTATAACAGTTGCAAACGCAACGGATGCAAATTTGTTATATAATTGGTTCAATTATTGTTGTCTTTTTTTTTTTGGTGCTAGTTTTGTGGCTTGAATTCAGGACCTTACCCTTTCTTGCTTGGCTCTTCCACTCAAGGTTGATGCTCTACTGCTTGAGTCACAACTCAGTTAGAGATAAAAGTTCAGCCCCAAGGGCTTCAAACCTGAGTTGAAGCCACTCAGCCACCGGGGATTACAGGCATAAGCCATTGGTCTACACTTCCTGGCTTACTGTTGCCATTTGATTATGATTTTCTGCAGGGAAGAGCTGTCCTGCTAAAGTGCAAAATAAAGTAGTACGTTATTTCCTTATTTTACATAGTGCACTGTTATCTTTTTGTTGTCATTCCAGATACATGCTCCTTTTCTCTTCTGCTCTCACCTGGGAGCCTCATCCACCAATCACATGCATGCCCTCTCATTTCCTGTTGGATTTGACCAATGAGAGCCCAGGCAGGAAATGGAGAAAGGGAGGCAAAGAAGAATCCTTCAACCTGAAGTCAATACTACTGTGAAAATGAGTTCAAGTCCCAGGACCAGCTTTCTCTCTCACACAAACATACAAAATTCAGATTCCTATTCAAAGGATAGGACCTGAGATTCTGCTTTTTTTTTTTTTTTTTTTTGGTCATGAGGCTTGAACTCTGGGCCTGTGTGCTGTCCCTGGGCTCTTCAGCTCAAGGCGAGTGCTCTACCACTTGAGCCACAGCACCACTTCCAGATTCTGGTTTTTTTTTTTTAAACAAACAAACAACTTTTCTTTTTGCTTTGTTTTGCTTTGCTTTGTCTTTGCTTTGCTTCTTTTCCCCTTTTTCTCCCCTTCCCTCTTTCTCTTCTCCTTCTTTCTGTATTTCTAAACAGAACCGAAGGTGATACAATGTGCTTAGACATTTGAGTGGCAAGAGCCCAGGAGACCTTCCCTAGCTAGGGAAAGTGATGATGAGTGAAGAGCCAGGTAAGTTGAGAAGATTGGGGGAGGGGAAAGAGAGAGAGAGAGGGGAGAGAGAGAGAGAGAGAGAGAGAGAGAGAGAGAGAGAGAGAGAGAGAGAGAAGAGCCAGGTAAGTTGAGAAAAGAAGGAGAGAGAGGAACTACTGAAAATAGGCAACAAGAAGTTATTTCAAGGCCCCTCTTCAAGTGGGTTTGTTCAATCAAAACCCAGAAGCATGCACATATGACTTCATTCAATCTTGTATAACCATATGTAAAAGGAATTATCATTCTTATTTTACAATTGAGAAAGAAGCAGAGAAAAGAAGTTAAAGATAGGCCAAAGTGTCAGGGAAAGGATTGACATCCCGATTTTTCCATCTCCAGGGTGCACATTTGGTTTTCTAAGCACTGGGCTACATTTCCAGAGGGAAGCTTGCTCTTTGTGCTAAATTATCCCAACTCCTCCGGGACATGTTGGTTGAGGAGGTAGAGGAGAAAGCAAGCCCTGTGAATCTGCTTGGTTCAGCTTTTATCTACCTAAAGGCTTTCTGTGGTGTTGGGTTTTGTTCTCAAACATTGAAAGTTGGGCTTGATGGTGTACCAGATGTGTGAGGGAAAGGGGTAATGGGATGTTTGTAAGTTCTGTGGGTACTTTTCACGGGTGAGAATTTGCTTATTCACTTCTTTTTTTTCTTTCTTTTTTTGGTTGATCTTGGGGCTTGAACTCTAGGCCTGGGTGCTGTCCCTGGGCTCTTCAACTCAAAGCTAGTGGTCTACCACTTCTGGCTTTTTCTGTTTATGTGGTGCTGAGGAATCAAAACCAGGGCCTCATGCATGCCAGGCAAGCACTCTACTGCCGAGCCACCTCCTTAGCCCCTTATTTGCTTCTTTATTTGCTATTTTCTTATTATCCTGGGGAGAGACTCTAGGATTTTGCACATGCTGAGCAAGTGCTCTTATCACTGAGCTCCACCCCTAACTTGTTTTCACTGGGAAGTCCAGCCTTCTCTCTGGAGGTTGCTTTTGAGTTGTAACAACATTGCCCTGCACGGTGGGAACAGCTGAAGTGAGAGCAAACACTGTTCAGACTCGGACATGGGATCCCTGCTCTCTCTCCCAGATTGCCTAAGACCTCTGAGTGGCTCAAAACCCCATTATTTGGTCTACTGACTAGCTAACTGACAAGTGCCAGGCTCCAATAGGAACCTCACTTCCTCTTAAGATAGGAGATAAATGGGGCATTTTGTGTCCACACAAAGAATTGGCCAGTGGAGGGGGATCTTTTGCAATAGGCTCACCTTTCCATTGTACTCCTGTAGCTCTGGTGTAAAGCTGAGCCATTTCCTTCTCCACTTTCCCACATGTGACCAACCTTTGTATAATTTCACCACCTTGGGGTGGTGGGAGCATTCTCAGCACAGTAAATCTTTGCCTGACAAGGCAGTTTTATCAGAAAGTTAAAGAGAAAGAGGATGGCTGGGTGCTGGTGGCTTCCACCTGTAATCCTAGCTCTCTGGAAGCTGAGATCTGAGGATTGTAGTTCAAAGCCAGCCGGGACAGGAAAGTCTGTAAGACTCTTCAACTAACCAGCAAAAAGCTGGAAGTAGAGGTGTAGCTTAAGTGGTAGAGTACCAGCCTTGAGTTGAAAAGCTAAAGGTCAGCGCTCAAGCTCTGAGTTCAAGCCCCAGGACCAGTACAGAAAGAGAAAGAGCAGAAACAAAGAGAAACAGAGAGAGGGAGACAGAGAGAGAGAATATGTAAGCAATTAATGTGTTTAGAGGGTGATGGCAAAGGTTGTAAACGGAAGGGTTACCCAACTGAGCACAAGTGACAAGAGAGGAGTACAATTCTGCCTGGATCACAGACTAGGGCTGAGGAGGTGCAGAGAGAAACATGGGGTCACATCAGGAAAGCAAGCCCACGGCCTACATGCAGAAAAGGGAAGGATGACGGAGCTGCCAGGCTAGGAGAAAAACCAGGACACATGACATGGTGTTCTCTCTTCTTTAGAGAACAATCTGTGGTCTGCTATGACGTTAGCTCTGCTGATGTGCCGAGGCTGTTTGAAGCCTGGGCTCCAAGTCTGGGATCTAGCTACAGCAGATGGGGAGGGAAGGATTAAGGAGATGAGGAGGTACTTTCTAAAGGATTCTCAGAGGCACTGTGGTGTGGAGTATCTGAAAAGGAGAGAGTTAACTACACCCACTGTGGCTGAGCCTAAATCTCTAGCCTCCTTTCTCTTGGAATTTCCTATTTCCTCTTCTCCCTTCTCCTTGTTTCTGAGACACCATCAGCATTTCCAGGGCAATGAAGGCCCAAGCCACCAGATGTGCTGCAAGACTGAATACAGATGATGACCAAGACAACCTTTACACTGGCTGTTCTGGTCTTAGAAGCCAAGAAAATCTTTCCTAGAGCCAGATGTCTTCACTGTCTCTGGTCACCACTGTCTTCTTTGGGGTTGCTAGGAGTTCCCCCAAAAGTATGTGTTGGAAACTTAATCCCCAATATTGGAATGAGGCCCAAGGGGAATATTATCATGAGGACTCCCCCATCATGAATGGATTAATGCCATTATAAAAAGGCTTGAAGCCAGGCATTGGTGTGCATGCCTATAATGCCAGCTATAGGGGGGTAAAGGCCAACCTAGGGTTCACAGGGAGACCTAGCCACAAATACACAAACCTATACCCAATCAATCAATAAAGTCAAAGAGCTTGAGAGGCTGTGAGTTGGATGTCTTGTTTTCCTTCTTGTTCTTCTCCCTTCTTCCAGGGGATGACTCCACAAAGAAGCCTTCGTTAGGTATGAGCCTCTTAACTCCCCAGACTCTAGAATTGTAAGAAATCAACCTGTGTTCTTTATAAATGACCTCGTCTCAGGTACAGATGGTGAAGAACTTCTAGAACAGCCAGTGTGCTAATATGCATTGTACATTTCTAAGAGGGGGGTAGGCAATCCCTAGAATTTTCTAAACTCATTTCACATCTGTATTGGCTACACAATGTTTCCTTAGACTTCCTCCATTCTGCCTGATTCTGGCAGAACTCATCTGGCATTTTGCATTTCCTTAACTGCTGTGGTTGTAGCCCACTGTTAATAGTTTGGAGGCCAAGTAGCTGCGGTTAGCAGCCTCTGGCTCCTGCAGGCATTTTGCATTGTTTTGTGTGCTTTGGGTTTATGCCACCTCTTTTAAAGGCAGCAGCATACAGTTCTCACCCCAGGCTCTGTCTTCTAGGGAACCTGAGTTAGAACAAGCTTCCATAGATCTCCCCGCTTTTCCTAGAGTATTCATATCTCCTGGAATTTAGGTTCCTAGAACAAACTTTGGAAATGCTGCGTTGTCATCTTTCCCTGTGTGTCGTAAGCACCTCAGACTCACCATGTCCAAGTCTGAATCAATTCTGTTTCCTGCCCATCTGTTCCTCGTCTGGGTTTTCTTGTCTTAAGGACTGGTACCCCATTTGTCTGTCTACCACTATCTCAACCCCTTCTCTCTTTCATCCAGACTATAAGCCTTCCTCTTTTTTCTCATCTGACTAATTAAGAATTATTTATTTTTTAAAAGGCAGTACTTACTCATCTTACTCTATCTCTTTGACACTCTGGTAGTTTAGTATTTTATTAGTTCTCTGGGTCCTTGGCTATATTTTTCTTACATAATTCACCATACTTTATGGCAATAGTTTTTTTTTTTTTGATGGTGCTGGTAAAACAGAGTTTTTAGGCCCCTGGCTAAAACTCCAGGAGTCCCATGTGTCACACTTGGCCATTTGGCCCTGTATGCCAAATAATAGACATAGTGAATGGCAGAGAAATGAGATTTATTATGTGGCAGCCATGAAAAGCTAGCATTTCAGCCATCTTCAGCTATCTTCAATGGTACAGTCATTTGCCTAAAGTTAGATAGGGAGAACTGGGGCAAGGGAGGAGAAAGTGTGTATCGATAAAGTAGTCCCTGACCAAAGTGTGTCAGAGATGGCAGCAGGTGATCTGACAGTCCCTTGTCTCAGGATTCCTCAGGAAGCCTTGTTACAATAAGAGTTATTGGTATCTGACATTGAAACTGACACTCCCTAGCCACCAAGATGGCTGTAAAGTATCTGTAGGAGAGCATGGCTCTGCACAAAGGACTTAGATACAAAGTGGAAGTTCTTGGACGGTAACATTTGTCCTGTGTTTAGTTAATTAATGTTCCTGCAAAAGCTATGGTTTGAACTTAGAGCCTCATGCTTGTTGTCAGGCATTCTACTGCAGAACCATACATAAAGCCTTTTTATTATACTGGTTATTTTTTAAGGTAGGGCCTGGCTTCCTGCCTGGGTGCATGCTTGAACGGTGATTGATGTCTTTTGAGCTTTATCATTGCTGCAATGACAGACACACAACACCATATCCAGCTACTCTCTTGAGATGGAGGTCTCATGGACTTTTATGTTGAGGCTGGCCTGAAACTGCAGTACTCCCAATTTCAGCTACCAAAGTGGTTAGTATGACTGAGCACATGTCACTGCACCCAACTATAGGCTGAAAAAAGGGGGGTCTCTCAAATTTTTCTGCATTGGCTGGCCTCAAATTGTGATCCGCCTCTTCTCAGCCTCCTCAATAGCTAGGATTATAGGCATAAGTCACTGGTACTCAGCTCTGTGTGTGTGTGTGTGTGTGTGTGTGTGTGTTTTACTGGTAATCAAAGTCAGGGACTCTCTGGCTTGCTCAGCAGGTGCTTCACTGCTTGAGACATGTCCCAGCCCTTTTTGCCTTCACTGTTTTGGGGATAGAATGTTGTATTTATGCCACTGCCTGCCTAGACTTTGATCCTCCTGTTTATCTTTCCCAAGTAGCTTGGATGATAGGTGTGTTCTTCATACTAAGCTATTTATTAAGATGGTGAAAGGGGGGCTGGGAAGGTGGCTCAGTGGTAGAGCGCTTGCTTTGCATGCATGAGGCCCTGGGTTCGATTCCTCAGCACCACATAAGCAAAAAAAGAAAAAAGCCGGAAGTGGCGCTATGGCTCAAGTGGTAGAGCGCTAGCCTTGAGCTGAAGAGCTGAGGGACAGCGCCCAGGCCCAGAGTTCAGGCCCCACGACCGGACCCCCCCCAAAAAAAAGAAAGAAAGATGGTGAAAGGGTACATTTACTTAAAATGTTAGAAAGCTTGGTAGATTACTTACAGTCCAGAGCCCTTAGAGAAAATCTTGCAGGGAAAGGCATTGCTGACTTGGCAAACTAAGAGTAGACTACTGGAAATGTAAGATTGTTTCAAACTTCTAGCCATTGCAAATAGAATGTCCTGTTTCTATTTTTCCTAGTTCTTCATCACCCTAGTTGAGGAGTGTGAGGGGGATTCAGAAAGGACATAATTCAGAACTACAGTTTCACAGTAACTCTGCAAGTCTTCTGTTTGATGGGTTGTTCTAAGCCTCATTTGCATGGTGGCAACCAATCAGATTTACAGTCCAAAGTATAAAAATCCTTAGCTTTCAGAACCAGAAGGAGAGACACAAGATAAGAGAACACAAGATAGATGAGCAGTGGTTCTGTCTGCAACACTGACAGGCATTGTCAGCTACAGGCCTGCTGTTTCTGCTGCCTGTGGAGCTGTAGGAGCTGTGTAAGCTATGTTTTATCAATGAGAGGCCTCACTAATTTTTTGGCCTCTAAGACTTTCCTAATCTGTCTCACTGCTGGGATTACAAGCATGAGCCACCATGCCTGGTGGCAATTGATTTTTAAAAACATGAATCTATCTTCACTACCACTGACATCTTACTCAACCTAAATCCCCCAAATCTAGGATATAGAATTAACTCATTAATTGATAGATGGAAGAGAACAAGAAAAGAGGGAAGGAGAGAGAGAGAGAGAAAGTGAGAGAGAGAGAGAGAGAGAGAGAGAGAGAGACTCAACTTTAAAAGCCTATACCTTAAGAAAAGAGGAAGATTTCTGAGATGGTGAAAATTATTATCTGTTCTATTCTGCCTGGGTTCAGCTGATTGGGAATTACATTTTTATAGCAATAAGTTTTATTTTGCTTTCATTCTTTTTTGCTTTTTCTGTTTTTTCTTTTTTTGCCAGTCCTGTTTTTTTTTTTTTTGTAGGTCGTGGAGCTTGAACTCTGGGCCTTGAGCTCTTCAGCTCAAGGATAATGCTGTACCACTTGAGCCATAGCACCACTTCCGGTTTCCTGAGTGGTTTATTGGAGATAAGAGTCTCTTGGCCTTTCCTGCCCAGGCTAGCTTTGAACCATGATCCTCAGATCTCAGCCTCCTGGGTAGCTAGGATTACAGGCATGAGCCACCAGTGCCCAGCCAGTCCTGGGGCTTGAACTCAGGGCCTGGGCTCTGTCTCTGAGCCTCCCTGTGCTCAGGGCTAGCACTCTACCACTAGAGCCACAGCACCACTTCCAGCTTTTTCTTTTTTTTTT